>NC_048566.1:36918680-37235347 GCF_013265735.2 Oncorhynchus mykiss
ACTGGAAACCCTGGTAAAATTTGGGTCACAGAAGTTCAGGTGATGCGCATCGACAGATGTGGAGGGGGCACAAACGATTTTCTTTTAAAGCTTTTTGGTGGCCTCATCGCGGCTGGATGACCCGTGGGGATTCAAATCACCGGCAGTCTGTCCATGCTGCTGCAAGGTAAATGGAAATGACTCTCTCATTGATTTCTCTCATTGTTTATAAGTTAAATCACCGAGGGGAATGGCTTTATTTTTGGCAAAACAGGACTACTGAAAGGAGCAAGAGAGGCAAATAATAAACATGATAATCGACGGCTTGCTTATTCATACATTTTGATATCTGCTTTACAAATATGTGATGCTCCATATTCATTGTAAATTTACATCTGTCTTCGATGTACATTGCCTTTTTTTCCCCTGATAAAGGTATGTTACAATTCATTATTTATATGTCAATGACTTAACCAAGTTTAGTTTTAAATTGTATTTATTGATATGAAAGGACTGATGCATTATTTTAATTGGTAAATCAACCTTTGTGGGATTAAAATAGTCTGTGGAATAATATATTTTTCATAGAGTATTTGTTAATGAAATACAGGTTTTAAAACAAACTGCATAGAAAATAACATTTACATGTACTTTTTATGATGTATTTTTGAAGATACTAGTGTAAGAAAGTTCAGTTGCTAATTGTTACACACCAAATTGTGGCTTGAAAGTTGGTTGAATGTTTTATATATAGATATTAATATGAATAAATGTTGTATTTCACAAAAAAAAACAATGCTTTTGCTCATTATTGGGGAGGAATGCCCCTTTATGTCCAATTAGAATTTCTGAGCAATATTTCTGTCCATTGAGGGGCCTTGGGCTAAAGAACCATCCAAAATGGCAAAAGTTCCATATAGCCTCTTTAAATGACAAAATTGCCTCGATCCTTTCTCTGCCTCCCACTCACAGACACAACGATGCCCTGGTAAAGATGGGGGATTGGAATTTCCTAGGGGGGATATTGGAGGAGGTGCATATCCACTCCACTATGGTGGGAAAAATCTGGCTCACCATTCTATTCATCTTCCGCATGCTGGTGTTGGGTGTGGCGGCCGAGGACGTGTGGAACGATGAGCAGGCCGACTTCATCTGCAACACGGAGCAGCCCGGGTGCCGGAACGTCTGCTACGACCTGGCTTTCCCCATCTCCCTCATCCGCTTCTGGGTCCTTCAGGTCATATTTGTCTCATCGCCCTCACTGGTGTACATGGGCCATGCTCTCTACCGCCTCCGAGCCCTGGAGAAGGAGCGGCAGAAAAAGAAGGTCCTGCTACGTCGCGAGCTAGAGCTGGTGGACGTGGACATGGTGGCTGCTCGGAAAACGATTGAGCGAGAGGTGAGGCAGCTGGAGCAAGGCAAGCTCAACAAGGCTCCGCTGTCGGGGTCCCTGCTGCGCACCTACGTGGCCCACATCATTACCCGCTCCGCCGTGGAGGTAGGCTTTATAACGGGCCAGTACATCCTCTATGGCTTCCAGCTCTCCCCTCTCTTCAAGTGCGAGCGTGAGCCTTGTCCCAACGCGGTGGACTGCTTCGTTTCCCGGCCCACAGAGAAGAGTGTCTTCATGGTCTTTATGCAATGCATTGCTGTAGTCTCCCTCTTCCTAAACATCTTGGAGATCATGCACCTGGGCTACAAGAAGGTCAAGAAGGGCATCCTGGATTACTATCCACACCTGCAAGACGAGCTTGACGACTTCTACTCAAGCAAAACCAAGAAAGACTCCGTGGTGCATCAGACAGGCATTGCTTCCTCCGGCTGCAATCCCACCATGGCCTCCGCGCCCAGTGGCTACAACCTCCTACTGGAGCGGGCCCAGGAGGGTCACACCTACCCCCCCCTTATCAACCCCTCTGCCTTCCTCCCTGTTCAGGGTGAACTGGCTGGTAAACGGAGCGTGGAAGAACTCAAAGATGCTGCACATAGCCCGACGGAGCACAACTCCAACTCCAATAACACCAGCAGTGACAGCCGCTCACCGCCCTGCGACTCAGTGACCCCGCCAAAGCAGGAGGAGCCAGAGGAGTCTGCACACCTTCCCCCTCACAGCGAGGAAGAGAAGAGGGGGAGCCCAGACTCTCCCAGGCGCCCAAGGGATGCATCTCATGCCTCCTCCTGCCCGACATTGCTAGTAGGCGCCGGAAGGAAAACATGGAGGGTCAACGCTCCCTCAAATTGTTCCACAGTGGTGGAGGGCAAAAGCTCAGACACAGATTCTTATGGGGGTGCTAAGGCCAGTGGTGGGTACCAAGCCCGGACTGCGTCGAAATCGGAACCCAAAATGCGTCCCTCCACCCCAGACTCACTGGGGGACTCAAGTTCAGGGTCACAGCACAGTCCGAGAACACCCTCTTCCAATCGCCGACCATCATCCACAAGCAACGCAAGTAGTAGGCGAGCTCCTACAGACTTACAAGTCTGAATGCTAAGAGTAAAACCTTATCCCTTGTCCCTCAGACAAAAAAAATACTTTATTTCAAACACAGGGATCAGAAGAACATGACATGAGTTGTGACATTGTGCGAACTGCTTCGGAGGGAAATCTGTTGCAGTAGTCCAGCAAAATGGATAGATGTGTTTTATAAGATGTCACCTCTGTTTCTGTTGATCTCTATGTGGTGGTTTATTTTTGTATTCACCAGCTTCAAAGCCTCCGTCATGCTTTGTGATGACGTAAGACACAGTAGATCAAACATTGGGTGTGGGGACTAGCTATTGGGAATATTGACCTGCTTTTAAATGTGTTGTGGCTAAGAGAGAAAAACACTGGAACAGTACAGATCACACAGCAGTGACACCGTTAATGCTTTCTGTAGGTTTCAGTTCATTTTAAACACCATTGTTTAGAGAGAAACCATGAAAATATGTCCTCATGGCAGCCAAATTCAGAATTTTGTTTCTCTAATTGGTCTTTTGACCAATCAGATCAGCTCTGAAAAATATCTGATATGAAAAGATCTGATTGATCAAAAGACCAATTAGTGGAAAAAGATCAGAATTGGGCTGCCTGTCTAAACGCAGCCAAAGTAGCTTTTGACCACTGAAAATAGAGTATGTAGACTAAATGATGTATATGTACATTGCATGAAAGAATGACCTAATTTCATATTTATAAAAGCATATATCTTGGTTTTTATTTTGCATTAACTACTGTATGTCCATACTATCATCGTAAAACCATGTATGACGGTTACAATGGCCCTCCACGTTCTTTTAGGCACAGCTTTTCTTTTAAGGGTTGTGGGGTATTTCAGTTTCTTATGCATTTCAAGTAACGCCAGCAGAGCCTCTGTGTGCACACAGTACAAAAGTGATATCATGAGGTAAGATTTCTATATTGTAACAAATATGTGAACGTGATTAAAAAGGAAAACACCCATTACGTTAATGTTTGTTTACTAGATACAAAACATTGGTGTACAGTAGGTTAAGTACACAAAGCAGAAAAGGGGGGTTTGCTTTTATGAGGGGAGACAGTCAAAGGACAAAAGCTATTATATTTCAATATATCAAATATACAAAAAAAAAAGAAAAAAGAACAGAGGTGAATAAAATCCTTTGCCTCCAGTTGTTGGTTTCGACTCGCCCTAAAAATCTGAGTTTCTAACTAAATTACTTCAATAAAGCCGAGGCACATCCTAGTCGGCAGCTCCATCCTCTTGTGTAGGCTCATAGCGTTGAAGCTAAGGAAGTGTGTAAAAACAGAGATTCAATTATTTTGTTCGTTTTGAAAAGTTCAAGCCTACGATGTACAGATCTTCACACTCAATGAAAAATAATCATAGGCAGGCCTACCCTGTTCTTGAGTCCTTTGTTCTCCTCGGCCAGCAGCTCACACCTCTGCCTCATGTCTCTTAGGTCCTGCTGGAGTGCCTCAGTGTCTGCAGACTCCTGGCCAGCCACACCCAAGTGCTGCTTGAGGAAACTGGATAATATTAAAGAAATTGCAGTGTGCTGAGGGAGGAATTCAACTCATTCTCAATCTTATTGTCATTGAAAATGAGTAATTTTTATATTTTAGAAAAGCATCCCATCATGAGCTGTGACAGTCAACACTTGTTCTGTCATCTGTGTGAGCACGTCGGGTTGCTATACCACTAAAGGCAACAGAAAGGTCAGACTCTGAATGTGAGGAGGGGCCTCAGTGGAGTTTCATCACCTTCCAAAAACATAGCTATACATGTCTACATTATGTAGGAAATATTCATTACAAAAACAGAGCAAACATTTTTAAAAGGATACTCAAGCGCATTGTTGGGTTTCTCCGTCTCTTCATACAATGCCACCAGCACTGTAATAAGGAAAGGCACAAGCCGTTTTCGTAATTTGCGTAGGTCAAATAAAATTAACAATTAAAGTTAATGAAATATTTGAAATAAACACACCACTGGTGAGGCTGTCAAGGACACCAGCCTTCTCCAGGTATCTTTGAAACTGCTCTCGTTTGGACTCTGAAGCCTGTAGACACATTGGCATGGAGACAAATGATACTTGATTACCTGATTAACAAGATGGTCTATATGGAGGCGGTGAGGGCCCTCGGAGTGTGGCGTCAGGAAAATAACCTCTCACTCAATGTCAACAAAACAAAGGAGATGATCGTGGACTACAGGAAACAGCAGAGGGAACACACCCCTATCCACATCGACGGGACAGTAGTTGAGGAAGGTGGAAAGTTAAGTTCCTCTGCGTACACATCACTGACAAACTGAAATGGTCCAACCACACAGACAGCGTGGTGAAGAAGGCGCAACAGTGCCTCTTCAACCTCAGGAGGCTGAAGAAATTTGGCTTGTCATCTAAAACACTCACAAAATTTTACAGATGCACAATCGAGAGCATCCTGTCGGGCTGTATCACTGCCTGGTACGGCAATTGCACCGCCCTCAACCGCAAGGCTCCCCAGAGGGTAGTGCAGTCTGCACAACGCATCACCGGGGGCAAACTACCTGCCCTCCAGGACACCTACAGCACCCGATTTCACAGAAAGGCCAAAAAGATCATCAATGACAACAACCACACGAGCCACTGCCTGTTCACCCAGCTATCATCCAGAAGGCGAGGCCAGTACAGGTGCATCAAAGCTGGGACCAAGAGACTGAAACAGCTTCTATCTCAAGGTCATCTGACTGTTAAACAGCCATCACTAACATGGATAGGCTGCTGCCAACATACAGACTCAAATCTCTGGCCACTTAAATAAATGGACTTAATAAAGGTATCACTAGTCACTTTAAATAACACCACTTTAATATGTTCACATATCCTACATTACTAATCTTATATGTATATACTATATTCTATACCATCTACAGCATCTTGCCTATGCTGCACACCATCACTCATCCATATATTTATATGTACATATTCTACTCATCCCTTTACATTTGTGTGTATGAGGTACTTGTTTTGTATATGTTAGATTACTTGTTAGATATTACTGTATCGTCGGAACTAGAAGCACAATCATTTCGCTACACTCACATTAACATCTGCTTACCATGTGTATGTGACCAAATAAATGTGATTTGATTTTTTACTTCCAATTTATTCAGGGTTCCGTAATTAGCTAGTTCATCCACGATGCTGCTAGATGTTTGCTGGCACCATTTTGCCCAAGAAAGGGAAGGAACAAGACCCTGTGCATTCATACCTCCCTTGATGTAATCACTGTTAATAAAACATGATTGAACAGGTGAACTCAAGGGCTTCACCACACCACAGCTTTCACCTGTCCAGTAATTTCTAATCAATGATTCCACCAAGGAACCTAATTCAAGCTTAAATGGGACTAGTATGATTGCTATAAATATTATAGCCTTCCTTACTGTGTACTGAAAAAAACATCCAAACTGAGTATTGTACCTCGGTAATAAACTATCTAGCTACAGGTTAAGTTAGCGAGCCAGTAATGGACTAAACTCCATGGTGACGTTTGTTTCTGATTAACTTCACCAACTGAGTGTCGCCGAGAACAGGCTTTGTGGTAATCTAGCTCAGACTACATCGATTCGCCCAAGGTCAATACTTTAAATTATAAAACTTGTACTCATGTTAGAGTGGCTTTGTTTGCTTTAAATCCATACTTTTCAATATACGTTCATTCAAATACCACAACCGACTGTTTGCTCATTGCTCTAAGATGGCAACTCATCGCAAATGCGCATGTGCTAAATGAATCTCAACAAGGAAACATTCCGTGGTTGTATCAATATTACCCCAAAGGCAGTACAATATGAAGATAAGCTAAAACTGCTCCGTCAATTGAAATCTCCATCACACTGTAGGCGACTTCATGGTGATGTTAGCGCATGCGTAGAAATACGTTGTCGGATCGAACGGTCGTCTCACGCTGAACTGCGCATGTGCAGCCCATCAACCCAAAGGCAGTCCTTTGATATAAAGTTGTTTTTGACGAAAATTAAAACGTGCCAGTTTGTGACTTTCACGAAATTGGACTAATAACATGTTCAACTACTTAAGATATTGGCTCGAATCTAGCTTGTGCCTTTAGATTTCAAGAAAATGAACTACGGAAAACATTTTCACTCATCTCATTTTACATCCCAAACCTGCCCGGTTTGGTCTGTTTCGCAAGCTTTCTTTGAAGTCTCGCGATGTTGTGACTCTGGGTTTGGAAACTGACTGTACCTGTGGTATTTGATTACCGTTTATTGGAAAAGTATGATTTTAGCACACAAAGAAAGTCATTGGTACAAGGTGGGCGTTTCATAATTATTATTTTTTAAAGTGTTAATCTTGAGCGAATCGATGTAGTTGAGACTACATTCCACAAAGCCTGGTCTCGGCTCCACTCAGTTGGTGAAATTCATCAGAAAATTCCTTCACCATGGATTGGAGTTTAGTCCGCTACCTAGCAAATGTGTAAAGGGCTAAATTAGCACACTAACGCGTGGCAAAACTTTAAGCTCTCCTGGTTGTTTTACAATGCCATTGTTGTATTTTACACACTACATCGTTACTCACGCCAATGTAAAACATTATTATGCAGTCCACTTACTCTGTAGTGTGCCATTATGAAGTTAACGTTAAACTTTACTGCTAACTGAGGTTCTTACGACTCTCACTGCCTGCAACAGACAGTTTTCCCTGTTAGCCTTGACGTCAACACAAGCACGCTCGGGTTTAGAGCATGCGCAGTGTAGTTTATTTAAATACTTTCTGTACTGTCTTTTTCTGCCCTCTGCTGGTGATTTTGTAGTCTTCACACAGACAGTTCTCACTTTTTATTTGATTAATTTCACCTTTATTTAACCAGGTAGGCTAGTTGAGAACAAGTTCTCATTTGCAGCTGCGACCTGGCCAAGATAAAGCAAAGC
The DNA here is from genome assembly GCF_013265735.2 of Oncorhynchus mykiss. Lineage (NCBI taxonomy): Eukaryota > Metazoa > Chordata > Actinopteri > Salmoniformes > Salmonidae > Oncorhynchus > Oncorhynchus mykiss. Next base: position 36,926,063 of record NC_048566.1, read on the forward strand.
AGTTCGACACATACAACAACACAGAGTTACACATGGAAGAAACAAACATACAATCAATAATACAGTAGAAAAATCTATATACAGCATGTGCAAATGAAGTAGGATGAGAGAGGTAAGGCAATAAATAGGCCATGGTGGCGAAGTAATTACAATATAGCAATTAAACACTGGAATGGTAAAGTGTGCAGAAGATGAATGTGCAAGTAGAGATGCTAGGGTGCAAAGGAGCAAGATAAATAAATAAATACAGTATGGGGATGAGGTAGTTGGAAGGGCTGTTTACAGATGCAGTGATCTGTGAGCTGCTCTGACAGCTGGTGCTTAAAGCTAGTGAGGGAGGTAAGAGTCTCCATCTTCAGAGATATTTGCAGTTCGTTCCAGTCATTGGCAGCAGAGAACTGGAAGGAGAGGCGGCCAAAGGAAGAATTGGCTTTGGGGGTGACCAGTGAGATATACCTGCTGGAGCGCGTGCTGCTTTATATTTTGATTGAATGTGGATTCATTCCACAGATGGAAAACAATACTGGAATTACTGGAACAACATTAATTGTACAATTTTACTATGATTCAAAGAGATACATCCATCGTGAATTGACCCCCCCAGTCAAAACAAAATAAAACAGTCAAACTATACATTTCCAGCCAAAATAACTCCAGGTGAAAGGTCACAAAACAAACCTGTGCCCTAGCAGAGATACTGTATATAATGACGAGATGCTCTTGTCTCCGCACTAACTGGCGCGAAGGCAGACGGTCTGCTTATCTGTCTAATTTTTGATCGTGTTTAAATTAATTTCTGCGTTCGGTCTGCTTTTATCGCTGTATTCCCGCGGGGACATATTTTGACGGGAATTGACCCTCTCGCTTCGTTTCTTCCTCTCTGGCACTAGTCTACTTGGTCAGCTGACTGCAAAACATCTGACAAGGGTAGAACCAGTCTCGACAGATTGACACCCTGGTTATCCAATTATTATTCGCATCCTATGTACATCATCCAATTAGATTCGGAGGTGGTTCAAGAGCAGGGTTTTCGGCGAAAGGGAAACATAGGGGACCCGAAGATCTAAAGGATAAGGGAGAATATTACAACACACTCTGGATTTGCAAGTAACATTGGCATAATTGATGCATTTAAACTGTATTTTAGGTTTTATCGGCGGTGTGGAAGGATCTGTCGGTAAAAGCAGGACTGCGTAAAACTAATAGGGTGAGGGGGGGATTGGGGAAGCGAGAGTTGTTGGGTCAAAATGTCGATTCAGTACGAAGTGGAACCGTTGGCAGACAGCTACGGGGTTGCGGACTCGTTTCCCAAAGATTTTGGATATGGAGAAGAGGAGGCCGACATCGAGGATAGCCCAACTCCATCTGACAGCAAACCTAGAATTCTGTTAATGGGTTTGCGAAGAAGTGGCAAGTCGTCAATACAGAAGGTAGGAAGCGATGTCGGCGGACATGATTAATCTGTCTTTACATAACGCCTTATTTTAGTTCAATCAGCAACTATAGCTATCATCACCAGTTATTGGGATAGCTTGCTAACATTGCCACAACTTCTAAACATTCCTGAGGTTAATATAGTAACATGCATCCATTCTGAATGCCAGACTTTACTTCTATGTGAAATACCAGATGTCATCCTGGTCTGAGTAGCAGTAACTTGCTATATGACATGCAAGCAAACACTTCAGTATAGCTAGCATCTACAGAGATGGTCTGGTTTAAAACCTCCGTGGTGTTGCATTCTTTCTTCTAGGCAGTGGTGTAAAGTACTTAACTAATTTGTTTCTAAAGTATTGTTGTGGTATCTGTAGTTTACTATTTATATTATTCTGGAGAACTTTTACCTTACTACATTCCTAAGAAAATAATACATTTTTACTCCATACATTTTCCCTGACACCCAGAAGTACTCGTTACATTTTGCATGGCTAGCAGGACAGGAAAATGGTCCAATTAAAGGTACTTATCAAGAGAACATCCTTGGTCAACCCTATTGCCTCTGCTCTGGCGGACTCACTAAACACACATGCTTCATTTGTAAATGTTGTCTGAGTGTTGGCGTGTGCTCCTGGCTATCCGTAAAAATAAAATAAAAGATGGTGCCGTCTGGTTTGTTCCCTATATTAATAGGGAATTTGAAATTATTTATACTTTTACATTCAATACTTAAGTGTATTTTAGCAATTACATTTACTTTTAATACCTAAGTATATTTAAAACCAAATACTTTCAGACTTTTACTCAAGTAGTATTTTACTGGGTGACTCACTTTTAACGTTACTTGAGTCATTTTATCGTTACAGATCGTTTACTTTTACTCAAGTATGACAATTGGGTACTTTTTCCACCACTGTTTCTAGGGAGGTTCAGCCAACTATTTCAATTGATGTTAGCCAGTGAGCTGGCTAGTTGGTTCAGCTAACGAGTGCAAACAACATACAATTAATTCAACCGTATGTATGTAAAATAAACGTTTGCTAGGTTACTTGTTGATCATTTATCAGGTGAAAACATGTTTCTTGCTCGGTGCGATCACTTGCATGGATTGGGCACGTGACTGCCTGCCTGTCTAAAATCTCTTCTCTGGCGTTCCAGATCTTGTGAGACACTCGCAATCAGCATTATATTGCTAAACAACCTCACTCATGACATCAGAGCTACAGCCACACTTTTTACAAGTCATATTATCACTTATATGGTTCAATAAGTATGCTCTTTCCAGGGAAATGCAATTAATTCTAGACGCACCATATAACTTCACTCATTAGAATAAAAATGTTCCATCCCTGTTTGCTAGTTTTAGATGTAGTTGTTTTGTAGCAGACTTTTTTTGCGTTCTTGTTAAGATGTTGGGGGCAATGCCTTCACCCATTTGATACAAGGAGCAAGAAATCATGTAACCTGAAATTAATCTGAAGGTATTTCTGCTTCAGTAGTAGAAGATACAAGACTTACAACACGTAACGTATTAAAGAGACTTTCTGGTACTTTTTCCTACTTTTTAGCCAGTACTTCTGAAAGTAACCTACGTGGTGGCAAATTGAGGTAAAACAGTAATTCTGCTCATATATTATGCATGTATGAACTACACATTGACACATCCAGCCCAAGGCGAGAGGTTTAAAAAATAAAATACTTCTAGTCTCCAAAGTACCAGAGTGTGTTTTTCTAAGGGCGCCAAACTATTTAGTTACATGGTTTATTTGTGTTTTTCTCATATTTTCATTCATAGGCTATGGTTGTGCAGAGCTACACTGTTGTTGAAGGCCCATCTAAATCCATGACCCTAAATACTGAGCCGCAGAGTACGTTCTTCCCTTAAGCCTCTTGCTAGTTCCAAAACATGTGATTTGGCTTTTTCCTCTGGTAGCAGTGACCCCAGGTACTACTACAAACTCTCAAAATTGAGTGTCTCTCTTTGGTCTTTTGAGAAGGAAGCAGTAGGTCTAGGTGTGGTCATTTTGTCTTTACAGCACTGTCTAATTTCCTGTTTCAGGTGGTATTCCACAAAATGTCTCCTAACGAGACGTTGTTCCTGGAGAGCACCAACAAGATCTACAAGGACGACATCTCCAGTAGCTCGTTTGTCAACTTCCAGATCTGGGACTTCCCGGGTCAAGTGGACTTCTTCGACCCCACCTTTGACTACGAGATGATCTTCAGAGGCACGGGTGCTTTGATATTTGTCATTGACGCACAGGTGAAAAGATTGAGTGGAAAAGTGTATTAAAAACACAATGGTTGACTGACTTACTGACATGTTGAACACCATAATTGATAAATTATGAAATATAAATAGAATTACTAGAAAGGGAAAAAGCCCTTCAGACCACAGCATTTTAACAATACTCATGTCATGGGTAATGTCTGAACCTGTTCTATGGTCTTTAAATGAAATGTATTCAAACTGACTAAACTGTATAGTTCATACATTTAATTAGTGTTTATAGAGAAGTGGATGATTTAAGTGTGGGCTAGACTACTTCTACTCTGCAACAGGATAAGCTTCTGATGTTGAAACGTTGAATGACCCAACACTTCAAAGACAATTGATTGTCACAGACGTTTTCTGAAGACAGTGCACATTGCTATCCTAACTGCTGGAACAAAGGGATCTTAACCATGATCTAAATCAAAGCTAATTTAATCAGGGAGGCCATTTATCATTTATCTCAATTTAATGATCACATTGAAAGAAGTTACCAGTGTCACTACATTTTCTATTTTTCTGGTTTGTGTTTAGTAGAGCAGGCGAAGAAAAATGCTTTCAAACATTTTTCAATGGAATACGAAATTGAGCGTTTCTCATTGGACGTGTCCAGGTAGTCCCCCCCCCCACTGTTTCACTCCATTTTCTTCCGTTTGGTGCCTAATGAACTAGGGGTGTGAACGTTAAAACGTTTAAAGGAAATTGGCATCCTTAACGTTAACACGGAACCCAAATCGGCTGCGTCCATGCGCTATCGTGCACACATTTATTTTGTCCACCTACACCAAACGCGATCACGATACGCAGGTTAAAATATCAAAACAAACTCTGAACCAATGTCATTAATTTGGGGACAGGTCGAAAAACATTAAACATGTATGGCAATTTAGCTAGTTAGCTTGCACTTGCTAGCTAATTTGTCCTATTTAGCTAGCTTGCTGTTGCTAGTTAATTTGTCCTGGGATATAAACATTGAGTTGTTATTTTACCTACTCCGACAATCCACACACAGAACGGCCAACCGACTAATTTCTAGTCATCTCTCCTCCTTCCAGCCTTTTTCATCTTTGAACTTATATGGTGATCGGCATCTACACTTTCATAGTATTACCACGACCACCGGCAAAACAGTTCGTCTTTCAATCACCCACTTGGGTATAACCAATGAGGAGATGGCACGTGGGTACCTGCTTCTATAAACCAATGAGGAGATGGGAGAGGCAGGCCTTTCAGCGCGATCTGTGTCAGAAATAGAAATGGGTTCTATTTTAGCCCTTGGCGTCGCAGATGCTCGTTGGCGCAATAATTGAATAACATGGATTTCAAAATGCATTTTGCGACGTGTCTGGTCAGCATGTAAGAAAAATCCCTAACCGAAAATCGATGTATTTTTTATTTTTTTACTTAGATGAACAAAGTAACAGCATAGTAGGGCAGTTTAGGTCAACTCTAGGAGGGTTGAAACGTGAGGATCAACTTCTCTGCTGTTTTGGTGCCCTTGCTACCTCGCTGTGAACAGCGTGAAGTGAACCCGTGCATATACTGTGTGTGACTGTGAGAGCGAACTGTTGCATCTGGCTCAATATCATAGCCTTTTCATTGATGATAGGCCCTGCTTTACTGAAGTTGTGAGACATTGCAAGCTAAGAAATTGTGAGGTACAGCATTCCATTGTGAGATACAGCTTTTAATTATCGATAGATCGGCTAAGTGCACAGTTCTGCCTGTCTGTCTGGTGGCCGACCTGCCTATATTGTGCCCTTCTCTCCGTCCCTCGCTAGCACGCAAGTGTTTGTAGCTGAATCTAATCTTGACACTCAGAAATGGGAGTCGACGTGGAAGGAATCAAGGAATAAATTATTTTGGTGTCAACTATCCACCACTACGTCATCATAGTAACAGTTCGTAAAAAAGGCAAGGGACAACAATGAAGTCCTGTATGGCAACACTTTGAGAAGGAAATGCAAACTTTGCATGGTGGAATTGAGGTACATTTAAAAAAAAAAATGTTTATTGCATTAATGGATTTTTTTTGTTTTGCAGTTTAAACATTAAGAAAAATTGTCCATTTGTCACATTCCTGTAACCTGCAACAGGACACCGTGTCCACATTGCTGGTGTTTTCGCACAACCTTAATAATAAGGTTGTTAATCCAGGAATTGGTTTTAAATCAAACATTTTTGGGGGGTGAACAAATGTTTAATTTTGTAATTTATATGGTTGGTAGCAATGTGAAAATTGTTGCGCAAGTCTGTTGCAGTTCTTGTCAACTACAAAACCCACAATGCAATACTCTCTGGGCAGGCTGGCTGGCTAGCTAGCAAACATAGCTACACACAATAATACCAAAGTCAATATCAGCATGTGAAGTAGCCAGCTGTAAAATTGCCTAAAACGGCACTATCAATTTAGGCGTCTCTCACCGAGTTTGCCTCTCCCCAAAGTGAGTACAGAGTACGTTGCTATAGCAATAACGGCCCTTTCCCACATTTCCAACAGACACACAGGGCACATTGCAATATAGTACTTGAAGGAGAAACTGAGTTGAATACATTTGGTTCACTGTTTAGATTGAGAACATCTAAGGGGGAAAAAAAACAGTATATACTTTGTCATGAGGATTTTTAAATGGATGTATGTGTTCTAGACAAATATGCCCATACCATCTATTGGCTGATTTGGAGATCTGGAGTGCAGGTAGGCCTAATTGTTATAAAAGCGTGATGAAGTGTCATATTGTGTTATCCCATATCTCCAGTGACGAGAACCTTGTAGCTATGACCTGTTCCTACAAGATTTCCTGATTTCAGACGGACCACTTATAAGTTAAATCATGAGGGAAATTGTTATTTTACCCACTGATAGAACCTAGGCGATCACCAAATTGTCAGGAGTTTCATGATTTTTCTTTCTGTGGGTGGATTATCCCGTTAATGGTAATTATCTGTGCGGTTTAACTAGGTTGTAACCACTTAACGTGTCCTAGGTGTTGTATGTCCAACAAACCTACTGTATCCTTTTGCCAGTTTATTAAGACTTCCAGCTGAGTTAAATTTAGGAAGTGTTTGTACAAGCCACTGTACTGAGGCAGAGTGGCACTCCATATCTCACTAGCGTTCAGTATCTCTCAGTGCAGATGCAGAATTCGCAGGGAAATAAATTGACAAGCTTGCTCAACACATCCAATGTTGTCACTCACTTTTGCAGTGGGACTTTGAGATTTCGCAATCTGAAGTATTATGATGGTTATGTTGAAATCTTTGATTGCTTTAATCTAAAAAGTAGCCTAATTCTCCAGGAATTCTGGCAAACTCTCCCCACCACTGGGATTGTGACAAGTAGGATATGAGCCTAGGGGATTGCGTTATGCATGTTGGATAGTTTGGATGTGGAAATGTGCATGCAGGCAGCAAGATGCATGTAGTCTACTTTTTAGGCACACTTGTACACTACTTTGTTTTAAGCCACTTTTTCTATGTGTGTTTGTCTCTGTTTGTGCTTGTGTTCTTCTTTGATCTTCTTTCTGCCCAGGATGACTATGTGGAGGCGTTGGGCAGACTCCACCTCACCGTGTCGCGGGCCTACAGGGTCAACCCTGAGATTAACTTTGAGGTGTTCATCCACAAAGTGGACGGCCTCTCCGACGACCACAAGATCGAGACCCAGAGGGACATCCACCAGAGAGCCAACGACGACCTGGCAGACGCCAGCTTAGAGAAGCTTCACCTCAGGTAGATCCACAGACACTCACCCTCAAAGGGATAGTTCAGAAAATCTAACCGTCCCTTTAATCCTCCCCTTTTGAGTTTACAGTATGCCAAAGGAAAAGCATTGAAAGCCTACAAAAAGAGCAGCTACACTAAACTAATTAGCCTTCTCAGCTTATTACCTTGCTATTGTTGGTTTAGTATTCTATTGTAAGCCTAATTCTCTTTTTTTTTTTTTCTACTGTTCAACCCAGCAATGACCTCATGGGAGTTCAGGTGATGTGCATTTGACTAAAATGTTAGCAGTTTTAGCATTGGTCAGCCATCTTTTTTTTCACAACATAAGCTAGTCATCTGTGCAGCCAAGTAATTTCTTGTGGCCTCTTGTCACTTTGATTATTTTCTATATATCATGATTGGTTTTGGAATATGGCTGAAATCTGAGTGAATCAGATCACACTTGCGATTCCACTGATGTTGATACAGTGAAAATAGATTCAGGTAGTTTTGTGTTAGTGTTAGCCTAGCTGTTATAACTCTCTCACTCTGCATAAGGAATGTTGGCCAGTTTTAGGCTTGTAAGATTGGGTTCTCAGAAATGACTTGCCTTACACAACACATGGATGAAAATATTTGCCGCGATGTGGGGCAAAACACGTCCCTTGTTTTGGTCCAACATTTGACTGTGAGTGGGGCAGTAACATATTAATGACAAGCACACTTGTCAGTGTGTGGTCCTGGATCATAGGGTTTGCTTGTATACTTCCTGCGCATGGTTGTCATACTCCGAGCATTACTGTTAGATTCCACCCCGGCCTCTTAATGAACAAACGCCACAGCGAGTGTTCATGTTGCAAACTGTCTATGTTAAAGGATCAGAACGATTACATGTCGCCTATATATCATGTACCGTTACGCTTATACTGCCTTCAATGTTTGGTATTTCCTCTCCTGAAATTGAAACCATAGCCTCAAATTTGATTTCTGCTGAAATGGTTGTTTTTGATGGGGGATATCATCACATGCCCTGATGATCATTTCCCAGATATTGGCCTAGGCCCTTTATACATTAATGATACTGAGCCTAGCGAGTCATTTTATGAAAAGACAAACTGGTTCAAACACGCTCTGCAGCTTTCCAGTACTAGGTTTTTCAATCGGGCTGTGTGCTTTTCCTTTCTTGAGATGTAGGCCTATTTTATGAAAGGTGAGATTGCTGTTGGTGCACGCCAGACAGTTGGATCAATGGTGGATTTATAGTGAAGCTGGGAGGAAGGATGTCATGTTGAGTTGAGTTGTTGTGTTCTGTTCTGTTCTCTGCACTGCAAAGACATCTCTGTGCGAAGTCTTTGGATCTGTTGGTTAGAACTGCGGTCTCTGAAGTTTCCCAATTGTCAATTTGGGACAATGAAGTTACAATCACTACTGTTTTTATAGAATTCTTTAAAATGTTACGCTACCTTAATGCTTTTGTAATACGTTGCTAATATTTTCAATTCTGCAGTTGAACTGTCCCAAAATGTAGCATCATGGTCATTATTAAGTGATTGCTTATCTTTGTGTTTTTAAAGCTGAGAAATGCTTTCCGTTTCTCATGTTCCCTACTGTTTTGTGATATGATCCAGTCTCACTTTGTGCTTTTACTTGAATTACAGTGCACAAGGAACTAAGTCATCAACTCAGTCCTAACCTGTGCAAGCCTATAGCTACAGTGAGGGGGGAAAAGTATTTGATCCCCTGCTGATTTTTTTACATTTGCCCACTGACAAAGAAATGATCTGTCTATAGTTTTAATGGTAGGTTTATTTGAACAGTGATAGACAGAATAACAACAACAAAAACAGAAAAACGCATGTCAAAAATTGTATAAATTGATTTGCATTTTAATGAGGGAAATAAGTATTTAACCCCCTCTCAATTAGAAAGATTTCTGGCTCCCAGGTGTCTTTTATACAGGTAACGAGCTGAGATTGGGCCTCCCAGGTGGCGCAGTGTTTAAGGGCACGGCACTGCACTGCAGCGCTAGCTGTGCCACCAGAGAGTCTGGTGGCCATGTCGCAACCGACCGCGACCGGGAGGTCCGTGGGGCGACGCACAATTAGCCTAGCGTCGTCCAGGTTAGGGAGGGTTTGGCCGGTAGGAATATCCTTGTCTCACCGCGCACCAGCGACTCCTGTGGCGGGCAGGGCGCAGTGTACGCTAACCAAGGTCGCCAGGTGCACGGTGTTTCCTCCGACACATTGGTGCGGCTGGCTTCCGGGTTGGATGCGCGCTGTGTTAAGAAGCAGTGCGGCTTGGTTGGGTTGTGTTTTGGAGGACGCGTGACTTTCGACCTTCGTCTCTCCCGAGCCCGTACGGGAGTTGTAGCGATGAGACAAGATACCACGAAAAAGTTATTTGATTTTTTTAAACACACTCTTAAAGGGAGTGCTCCTAATCTGTTTGTTACCTGTATAAAAGACACCTGTCCACAGAAGCAAGCAATCAATCAATCCGATTCCAAACTCTCCACCATGGCCAAGACCAAAAAGCTCTCCAAGGATGCCAGGGACAAGATTGTAGACCTACACAAGGCTGGAATGGGCTACAAGACCATCGCCAAGCAGCTTGGTGAGAAGGTGACGACAGTTGGTGCGACTTTTCGCAAATGGAAGAAACACAAAAGAACTGTCAATCTCCCTGGGGCTCCATGCAAGATCTCACCTCGTGGAGTTGCAATGATCATGAGAACAGTGAGGAATCAGCCCAGAACTACATGGGAGGATCTTGTCAATGATCTCGAGACAGCTGGGACCATAGTCACCAAGAAAACAATTGGTAACACACTACGCTGTGAATGACTGAAATCCTGCAGCGCCCGCAAGGTCCCCCTGCTCAAGAAAGCACATATACATGCCCGTCTGAAGTTTGCCAATGAACATCTGAATGATTCAGATGACAACTGGGTGAAAGTGTTGTGGTCAGATGAGACCAAAATGGAGCTCTTTGGCATCAACTCAACTCGCTGTGTTTGGAGGAGGAAATCTGCCTATGACCCCAAGAACACCATCCCCACCATTAAACATGGATGTGGAAACATGGTTTGGGGGTGTTTTTCTGCTAAGGGGACAGGACAACTTCACCGCATCAAAGTGACGATGGACGGGGCCATGTACCGTCAAATCTTGGGTGAGAACCTCCTTCCCTCAGCCAGGGCATTGAAAATAGGTTGTGGATGGGTATTCCAGCATGACAATGACCCAAAACACACGGCCAAGGCAACAAAGGAGTGGCTCAAGAAGAAGCACATTAAGGTCCTGGAGTGGCCTAGCCAGTCTTCAGACCTTAATCCCATAGAAAATCTGTGGAGGGAGCTGAAGGTTCGAGTTGCCAAACGTCATCCTCGAAACCTTAATGACTTGGAGAAGATCTGCAAAGAGGAGTGGGACAACATCCCTCCTGAGATGTGTGCAAACCTGGTGGCCAACTACAAGAAACGTCTGACCTCTGTGATTGCCGACAAGGGTTTTGCCACCAAGTACTAAGTCATGTTTTGCAGAGGGGTCAAATACTTATTTCCCTCATTAAAATGCAAACCAATTTATAACATTTTTCACATCTGTTTTTCTGGAATTTATTGTTGTTATTCTGTCTCTGTTCAAATAAACCTACCATTAAAATTATAGACTGATAATTTCTTTGTCAGTGGGAAAATGTACAAAATCAGCAGGGGATCAAATACTTTTTCCCTCACTGTAACTTCCCATTCTTTTTTATATCTTTCAGTTTCTATTTGACAAGTATCTATGACCACTCAATATTCGAGGCCTTCAGTAAAGTGGTTCAGAAGCTTATCCCACAGCTGCCAACACTGGAAAACCTTCTAAACATCTTTATATCCGTAAGTACCAAATTCCCTCTTGATTTAGTTCTCGCTGTTTGATTTGAATGCTTTTTTGCATTTCTTTCATTTGTTTTACCTGGGTTGTGTTCATTCGTGTACACCATAACATAACATTATTTCAACGGAAAATGGAAAGTAATGTTTCTCATTGGACGAGTTCAGCTAGTCCCTCCCTGCTACTTGGCTGTACCTGCACCAAAACTCCAGTATTTTTCAGCACTTTTATTTCTATGTCTGATCAATACTTGTTTCCTCATGGCTCCCTCTTGTCCCTCTGCAGCAATATGTGTGGAATATCGAATCACAATAAAATCCCATTGTTGAATAGCAGTACATATAGAATCGTGAGAATTGCAGTACATATAGAATCGTGAGAATTGCAATACATATTGTATCGGCACTAAAGTATTGTGATAATATTGTACCATGAGTAGGGCTGTTGTGGTGATCGTATTACCGCCACACCGGCAGTCATGAGTCCTGACCACAGTCAAATTCCACATGACCGCTGAGTCACGGTAATCTCCACTTATGCACTGTGGACATGCGTTGGTACGTAGTACCCAACTCGCTAATGACCATCAGGTCCTAATGGCCTGGTACTCAGGGCTCTGTTGACCCTCTAACCACTCTGATATCAATGCAAATGCCATTGAAAATCACATCAAACACTTTTCATCAAAACGGTATCATGCTTTTAGAATGCACCTCACTGTAATTGATCAATATTGAAGGAAGAAGTGCAACAACCGGTTGGAACTGAGTGGAACACATGGTCATTGTAGATGTTGTTCAAAGCCTTAACACAATAATTTGGACAGCGCTTTCTATGGCGACGATTAATTCAAAACACCCATATTATATATGAGCCCGACAACCCCCAGAAATAAAATGTTTGCCGTTATACAATACATACCAATTGGTTTGGTCTTTACTCTAGTAATCACCTTTGAGTGTGGACTGTATTACTATGCATACTGGATGGACTGGTTACCTTATGCTGCGCTCCAAACTAGAGTTCGACCAATTGTGATTTTTCATCTCCGATATTGATTATTAAAAAAGCAGACACCGATTAATCAGACGATTTAAAAATAAATAAATAAAATTTAAAAAAATGTATAAATATATTTGTAATAATGACAATTACGACAATACTGAATGAACACTTTAACTTAATATAATACATCAATAAAATCAATTTAGCTTCAAATAAATAATGAAACATGTTCAATTTGGTTTAAATAATGCAAAAACAAAGTGTTGGAGGAGAAAGTAAAAGTGCAATATGTGCAATGTAAAAAAGATAACGTTTCAGTTCCTTGCTCAGAACATGAGAACATATGAAAGCTGGTGGTTCCTGTTAATATGAGTCTTCAATATTCCCAGGTAAGAAGTTTTAGGTTGTAGTTATAATAGGACTATTTCTCTCTATGATTTGTATTTCATATGCCTTTGACTATTGGATGTTCTTATAGGCACTTTAGTATTGCCAGAGTAACAGTATAGCTTCCGTCCCTCTCCTCGCCCCTACCTGGGCTCGAACCAGGAACACATCGACAACAGCCACCCTCGAAGCAGTGTTACCCATGCAGAGCAAGGGGAACAACTACTCCAAGTCTCAGAGCGAGTGACGTTTCAAACGCTATTAGCGCGCACCCCGCTAACTAGCTAGCCATTTCACATCGGTTACACCAGCCTAATCTCAGGAGTTGATAGGCTTGAAGTCATAAACAGCTCAATGCTTGAATCACCGCAAAGAGCTGCTGGCAAATGCACAAAAGTGCTGTTTGAATGAATGCTTACGAGCCTCCTGGTGCCTACCATCGCTCAGTCAGACTGCTCTATCAAATCATAGACTTAATTATAACATAATAACACACACAAATACGAGCCTTTTGGTCATTAAAATGGTAGAATCCGGAAACTATAATTTCCAAATCAAAACGTTTATTCTTTCAGTGAAATACGGAACCTTAAGTCTAAATATTGCTGTTATTTCTAAATATTGCTGTTACATTGTACAACCTTCAATGTCATAATTATGTACAATTCTGGCAAATTAACTACGGCCTTTGTTAGGAATAAATGGACATCCCACAGTTCGCAATGAGCCAGGCGGTCCAAACTGCTGCATATACCCTGACTGCTTGCACGGCACGAGAAATGACACAATTTCCCTAGTTATAAGAAATTCATGTTAGCAGGCAATATTAACTAAATATGCAGGTTTAAAAATATATACTTGTGTGTTGATTTTAAAGAAAGGCATTGATGTTTATGGTTAGGTACATTGGTGCAACGATGGTGCTTTTTTTCGCAAATGCGCTTGTTAAATCATCACCCGTTTGTCGAAGTAGGCTGTGATTCAATCGGAAATTAACTGACACCACATCGATTATATGCAACGCAGGACACTCTAGATAAACTAGTAATATCATTAACCATGTGGAGTTAACTAGTGATTTATGTTACGATTTATTGTTTTTTATAAGTTTAATGCTAGCTAGCAACTTACCTTGGCTTCTTGCTGCCCTCGCCTAACAGGTAGTCGACCTGCCACGTAGGCTCCTCGTGGAGTGCAATGTGAGGCAGGCATTACACTCCACGGCAGAACGAGGAGGGGCAGAAGGAAGGGCCTGCATGGCAGGATTGGACTAGTAACCGGAAGGTTGCAAAAACGAATCCCCGAGCTGGTAAAAATCTGTGGTTCTGCCCCTGAACAAGGCAGTTAACCCACCGTTCCTAGGCCGTCATTGAAAACAAGAATGTGTTCTTAACTGACTTGCCTAGTTAAATAAAGGTGTTGGAGAAAAAATAAAAATAGGCAAATCGGTGTCCAAAAATGGCGATTACCGATTGTTATGAAAACTTGAAATCGGCCCTAATTAATCGCCCATTCCGATTAATCGGTCGACCTCTACTCCAAACTGCTGTTGAGTCTGGGAGAGAACGTATAGGTTTAGGCGATGCTGTTCGTTGAATGTGCAGGGTGGCTTACAGAGTTCGCCTACAACTTGTAGTGCATTTGTATAGCCTAGTAATAGGGAATTGTTTTTATATTTTCCAAATCAATAGGCTGACACTACCTTAAGGTACAGAATATCTCACCACTGTGCATTTCCATCTCCTCCCGTCTCTCATTCATTCCTTTCTCCAGAGTGACTGTCAGCTTAATGAAATATGTTTTGAAAACAACTTACTATCGATGATCCCAAACAGATTTCACTTGGGTTTCCCTAATCAAGCACTGGGTAGCTGCAGTAACAGGGTTGGAGAGCCCATGGCATATAGAGGCTGCATGCTCCTCAAACAGTGGTTGATGCAGTGTGTAATAACCAGAGTAACCTACCCGGCATAATTGTTTTTTTTAAAGAACTGGCGGGAAAGTGGCCTCCGTTCGTTATTCCCCTGTTCCTGCCCATTTGATAATGGGACATCATGCAACTCATATATATGTTTTGATTTCTAAGACATTCTAAGGTTTGTATACATTCACAACTAAAGTTGCCAAATAACTCTGAATCTTGCATATAAGACCTGTTCCAAATGATCACTCTCTTTTACGCTCAACATAGCCACTTCATATGCGTACTCACATTGGAATGGGGAAAAAATATTCTTTCTGTTTTATTCAGCTAAGTTCAATTATATTATTTTTAGTATTAAATCAAATAATGGCACAGGACTTAAGCATATCTTGAGCATATCTGCTAAATGAACAAGTCTACTGCCTATGGCATGGCACATTATCTGGCACAGCCAGATAACATACAGTAGGCCAACTCGCATTCTGTTCTTCTGAAATACATTTTCCTCATATCGTTATGTTTCTTTAGACCTGCCTAAAATAAATAATGGATTTATTGTGAGGGTATTAAATTGATTTATTAGACTTTTTAAAATGTAGATGTTCCATAGGTGCTCATCAGCGGCTTGTATGTGTGCAGGCCTGGAGATGCTAAACGTGTTTCTGTTCATTAACAGTCAATTACAGTGGGACTGGAAGTCTTTTTCATGACAATAACCGTCTGACAAAAATTAATGCACGGCACAGCCCTAACCATGAGGTCCCTGGCAATTCCCAGCCCTAGCAGAAATGGTGTCTGGTGTGTGACTTACATTGTGACGTGTGTCATCGTCATCATCAGCCCTGATGACCCTTTCATACACTGCTTTTATGGCTGTTGTCTAATACCAACGTTCCAGAGTCCAAAGTCTCTTCGATCCCGGTCAAAATACGTTTTGCGGGCCTCCCGGGTGGCGTAGTGGTTAAGGGCGCTGTACTGCAGCGCCAGCTGTGCCATCAGAGACTGGGTTCGCGTCCAGGCTCTGTTGTAAGTGGCTGCGACCGGGAGGTCCGTGGGGCGATGCACAATTGGCCTAGCGTCGCCCGGGTTAGGGAGGGGTTGGCCGGTAGGGATGTCCTTGTCTCATCGCGCACCAGCGACTCCTGTGGCGGGCCGGGCGCAGTGCGCGCTAACCAAGGTTGCCAGGTGCACGGTGTTTCCTCCGACACATTGGTGCGGCTGGCTTCCGGGTTGGATGCACGCTGTGTTAAGAAGCAGTGCGGTTGGTTGGATTGTGTATCGGAGGACGCATGACTTTCAACCTTCGTCTCTCCCGAGCCCGTACGGGAGTTGTAGCGATGAGACAAGATAGTAGCTACTAAAACAATTGGATACCACGAAATTGGGGAGAAAAACGGGGTAAAAAGAAAATACATTTTGCATTGGTAAATAAAATGTATTTTCTTTACTTAGTAAACCCTTGCTGTTGACATGAACTGAAAGATAGCTCTGATTTCTGCCAAGCTTGCTTTTAGAAGAACCAAATGGGCACTCATGGTGTTTCTATGTCCCTCCTCCTTCCCTTCCTCCCCTATAACCCTATTCCCCCTTTTCCCCTCCTTCCATCATCAGAACTCGGGCATAGAGAAGGCCTTTCTGTTCGACGTGGTCAGTAAGATCTACATCGCCACAGACAGCAGTCCGGTGGACATGCAGTCTTATGAGCTGTGCTGTGACATGATCGACGTGGTTATAGATGTCTCCTGCATCTATGGGTAAGTCCCCTAGAACTGAATTCCTGTCAGATATGTATGGTATACAGCTGTGTGCGTGCATGCTTTTGTGGTAATTTTTGTGACAACACTTTACTTCAAGCTGAACGGTATAAAATCGTACTTTTACCCCTTGTTATAAGCGTGTATGAGGCTTTCAACGTCTTATTATAAAGTTTGAAATGTTAGGTCCCTGTATCGAACACACTTCCAATTTGAATGAGTTCCCTTACGTTGACTGTTCTATTTTGTGTGTGTTGATCCAGTCTGAAGGAGGATGGCAGTGGTAGTGCCTACGACAAAGAGTCCATGGCCATCATCAAGCTGAACAACACCACAGTCCTCTACCTGAAAGAGGTCACCAAGTTCCTGGCGTTGGTCTGCATCCTCCGAGAGGAGAGCTTTGAGCGCAAAGGCAAGCCATCCACCGCCGGACCTTCCTCATTACTGCATTAAGCAGTCTCTCGATCATGTGTGACTTCACGCCCACAAGGGCGACATTCAGACCGATGCCAATGGAGGAGTGGCACAATCTTATTTAAGGAAGTAATCATGTCTTGAGTCTCTTGAATTTCAAGCTTCTCAGGCGGTAGCACGCATATAAGTGGTTAGTTTTTCTTTGCCACTGTAGATGTTCTTCACACAGGGCGTTATTGGTTTATCTTGATAGGGGGATACTTTATTCACGTCTTATTCTTTGTTTCAACAATACGTGACTTATGGAGTAATCGACTGAGTGATGTTCAAAGTCTCTAAGATCACAGAAGTGAAAATATATTCAATCCCTTCTCTCATTGACACGTATCTCTCCCCAGGCTTGATAGACTACAACTTCCACTGTTTCCGGAAGGCCATCCACGAGGTGTTTGAGGTGGGTGTTTCCACACCGTGGACGGGCTCCCAGGCGGCCGGCACGCCCTGCACCAAGGCTGTGACACTCAACGGCACGCCCCGGAGCACTGTCTAAACACAAATAGACAGACGGAGAGAGAGGATAGGAAAGGACAGAAAGATAGAAAAGAAAGATGGGGAGGGATCGTGCGGAAAAGACTAATGGATTGGGGTTTTCAGTAAACCAATCATAACTCTCGCACCCAGATCCTAAAAATCACAGGAAGAGGACTAGAGCTAAAAATTCAAATGAAGAGTCAGGGCTGAACCCGAAGCTCAGAGGGTAAGGAGGACTGCGAGCTTACAAAGCTAGGATGAAAGGGAAACTGAATGCAGAGAAACTAGGAACATTCGTACATTTCGTGTGAATGCAAGGCATTGTTTTCCGCTGTTTGGCACTCTTTGCCACGAGTAAAAACAGCTAAATGAAAGTCCAACAGGACTGGTATACGTAAGCAAAATCGTATTTGGCATTTGGGAACTTTCAGTGAGAGAGGCTTGACGTGCTTCAAGTCCCAAGAGACCTGAGGAAGCTTGGTAATATCGTTGTCTGTTTTAGCTGCTGGTTCATCCATGTGAAGAAGTACTTTTAAAAAAAAAATGTAAACGTTGATGTAACCCTCGATAAGGAGAAGAAACTGCATAGGCTGTAACGGGGATCAGTATAGTTGTGTAACCCTGTGCATACTTATGGGTCGAAGTCTCTAAGAAATGCTTGGTGTTTATCCAAAACGCACATGGTAACACTTTCTCAAGGCCTTATTTAGATAGAAAGCTTGCAGCAGGCAAGCTCAATCACTACTCACCCGCCTGTATGCTGCCCAAGACTTTGCTTCTGGTTTCATTCATTCTGAAGAAAACAGGGTTCCTCAGAGTGCAAAAGGGATTGTAGTGTCCACTTTTTCTGCTTTTGTTCGTGTGTGTGTGTGTGTGTGTCTGGAAAAGAGGATAGTTGGGGATTATGGATTCATGACTGCCCCATGTTGATTTGCCAGTGCAGGCCCTATGCTCAAAGTTGCTGTAGTGTCATACTGTATAATGCTATGCCATGTTGGAAAATTGCGCTAAAGAATAAACCTGTTACCAGCGGTTTGATCAGTGATGCTTATAGATTCTGAAACAACATTATAGATTCTAACTAGGATTTGTTGCAGTTGGATATCTGATTCATTAGAATCTTGCACAGACAAAACATTCTATATTTTGTCTTCTGAAAATAGTCCATTGCATTGGCTTATTCTCTTGGTTTGGCTATCAAATGATGTATGCAGTACAAGCACATTCTAGATATATATATCTCCCTTGTGCATAAAGTAGTCAGTTTAGCCATATCTTCTGACACTCAATCGTAATACTGCCCCGCATGGATGCTTGCCATAGACCAAATGCTACTAACAGCCAACCAACTATACCAATCTTCAACTAATGTGTGCAACTCATACATTTATGACATCACAAGTTCTTTGAGCATGACCCTTCTCTTTACTGAAGCAGGTGGAGTCCGATGCCATTAGGAATGAGCTAATCTGGTCCCAGATCTGTTTGTGCGGTCTTGCCAAGGCGTGACAATGAATAAAAGAGTTGGCAAGACGGCACAAACAGATCACGGACCAGCCTAACTAGGAAAGGTCTCTGATGGGACCTATACATTCCGGTTGTGTGGCACCAATTGACATTATATCATTTAATGATGGTTATGATCATGATAAACAGAATGGTGGCAATGAAATGCCAGTCACCACTTCAAACCCTGCCTTACGTGACTAGTTGTTTAATTCACTCATCCCCCATCGCACAGGGGCGGCAGGTAGCCTAGTGGTTAGAGCGTTGGGCTAGTAACAAAGGTTGCAAGATCGAATCCCCGAGCTGACATGGTAAAAATCTGTCGTTCTGCCCCTGAACAAGGCAGTTAACCCACTGTTCCTAGGCCGTCATTGAAAATAAGAATTTGTTCTTAATTGACATGCAAAGTTAAATAATGGTACAATTAAAAACATTTGTTTTTAAATCGCGCCGTCTGACGCATATAGGACAGCAACAACGGCTTTCCACTTCTGGCACTTTGGAAATCTTCTCCATTGTGCTTTAGCTTTGCTGATGTTGATCAGCATTTCAGTGTCTATTAGGTTTGTCTCAGAGCCTCAAGGAGTTGGGCCATTGCTTGTTTGTCTGAGGAGGTTGGCGTTTAATGCATTAGGCCAACAGATGTGGAGTATTCTTCGCAGACAAGTTGCGTGTAAGGTGAATTGTTTATTCTGGTCAGTCACTTTCCAACACTCTGTACCATACAACACAACACTGGTGGATTTAGAATTTGATCTTTGTGCTGTTATCTATCATCTTGACTTACAAATTTGTTGGAACTTTATGAAGGTTTCACTTTAGCTGAGGGTTCTGCTCAAGGACTTTGTCAGTTTTATCACAGCAATCCACACGAAAAAAAAAAAGAAACGCAGCATGAAGCCGATATGAAAACCCATTCCAAGCATGTATGCAACAACGTGTCGTCAAGCTAAATGATTCTCAACATAACATTGCTCATTGTATTTCACTGTGGGTAAGAGAGACCAGGTCTAACCATGAAAATGAATCCTGGGAAAAAATGACCAAATTGCATTATTCTGCCCTGAATGCAAGAAAGGTTGTTTTTTTTGCCTGTGTTTGTTTTGTTCATTTGATTTTTGCAAATAGTAGACATTTGGGACTATAGTAAATCCACTGTTGTCAGTTCTGCCAAAAGTTTTATCATTCACATGAAATAAATACTTGCACATCAAAAGCAAATGTTTCTGGTTTTACTTGATGTTTTAGTACATTAGTTATTTGCCAGAGTAGGGCACAATGATGTATTGTATGAAATCTGGTATCTGGCACAGTATCATAGGCTCGTGCTGGCTTGCCAAATCAGCAGGCTCTTTTGACACCTGGAAATGAACACTAGATGGTGCCAAATGACTGTTCTCATTTCTTCATTGTGTACTGCAATTCAGTTGTTTGCCAAACTACCTGAATAATTTCACTATGCATTTCAGGGATGACTACATTGGCTATGATAGACTCGATGCAAATGTTTTTAACCCTAGCCTAGCCACAACCACAGGGATCGAACCAGAAAAACTTGGGAGGTGAGATGTCCAGGCAGAGATGACTGAGAGCGGCCTCCACTGGTTCGCTGTGAAAGAACTTGCCCCGAACCGAGAGAGATGGAGAACAATGGCCTTCGTCAATGGCCTGTGCTGAAGGTCAAGTATATAAATACGACACACTTTTTTTCAAAAAAACAACAACTTGCCTAAAAACATCTGTATTTGATATATATATTTTCCATTTATAATAACACAGGCTAATCAAATCATAGGCCTACGTATTTAGCCTATCATTTCAACAATGCTATTATTTGAAACCTTAGCCCCAAAAAATTGCAAATTTTGTTGAGTTGCTGTGGTTCAACATTGTGGTCTTAAAAATAAATAAATAAATGTACCAAACCATAAACCCCCACTGGTTTACTGTGCAAAATATCAGTTGAATGGCTCTGCTATGAAAGTGCCTTGCCAGTTAAAATAATCCTCACAGCCACTGATGACCCATTATGTGCAGAGGTAGGCGAGGCAACTAAACACCACTTCCCCACAATTTAGATGCAGTAAAACACTGACAGCTTTTTTTTATCCACTTCATTAAGCCTCTAATTTCTTATAAAAATCCTGCATTCATCTTGGCGACGGCTTCCCCGCGGTTCTTCAAACTCTCCTCCAACCTCCCCGCGTTGGTTTGATGGCTCCTCAAATAGGCTCTAATTTAAGATAAATAATGCATTCCCACTGTAGTAACCATGCCAAGGAATCTACAATGTGACTTCGACATAGTAAAATCATAAATTAACAATCAAAGTATAAGGTCTCTCAAACCCCACACCCTAAACTGAGTACACCATTCTGCCACCTCTGGTGTCTTGGCCATCCCACCCCTACGGAAGGGCAGCTCCCGCTCAGCCCAGTCATTGCTCTTTTCTGTCCTGGCACCCCAATGGTGGAACCATCTTTTCCCTAAAGGTAGGACAGTAGAGTCCCTGCCCATCTTCCCAAAAACATCTGAAACCCTCCGTCTTCAAAGCGTGTCCTAAATAATCCCACAGCACCCCCTGACTTTGCTGATAGTAAGTACATTTTTATTTTAAAAATCAGCTATGACTGAGGTATGTGGTTGTCCCACCTAGCTATTTTAAGATGAATGCATTCACTGTAAGTCACACTGGATAAGAGGGTCTGCTAAATGACTATAATGTAAATGTCTCAAACTGTAGACAAATCACATTCTCTGATAGACCGCCTGCCAGCCTGATGTTATGTGAATAATTAAGGTATTGCTCTGCAGTTTTAAGATGTTTTTATTTTTTTCACAAGTTGAAATAGGTTTGACCTTTTAGGTATGGTGCGAATAAAGACTTGAGGTCCTGGCTTACTATGCTAAAGTTGAAGTCAATGTTTTTGGGCTCTACTGCCGACATTGGTCATAGACCTAAAGTCATTGTGATCTGATGATGGTACACTATATACAGTGCATTCGGAAAGTATTCAGACCCCTTGATGTTTTCCACATTTTATACAAAAATGTATGATTTCTCCCCCCCCCCCCCCCCCCCCCCTCATCAATCTACACACAATACCCCATAATGACAAAGCAAAAACAGGTTTTTAGAAATTGTAGCAAATTTATTACAAATAAAACAACTTAAATATCACATTTACATTTAGTATTCAGACCCTTAACTCAGTACTTTGTTGAAGCGCCTTTGGAAGCGATTGCAGCCTCGAGTCTTCTTGGGTATGACGCTACAAGCTTGGCACACCTGTATTTGGGGAGTTTCTCCCATTCTTCTCTGCAGATCCTCTCAAGCTCAGTCAGGTTGGATAGCATTGCTTCACAGCTATTTTCAGGTCTCCAGATATGTTTGATTAGGTTCAAGTCTGGGCTCTGGCTGGGCCACTCAAGGACATTCAGAGACTTGTACTGAAGCCACTGCTATGTTGTCTTGGCTGTGTGCCTAAGGTCGTTGTCCTGTTGGAAGGTGAACCTTCACCCCAGTCTGAGGTCCTGGGGCAGGTTTTCATCAAGGATCTCTCTATACTTTTCTGTTCCTTTTACCCCTCAATCCTGACTGGTCTCCCAGTCCCTGCCGCTGAAAAACATCCACACGGCATGATGCTGCCACCACAATCCTTCACTGTAGGGATGGTGCCAGGTTTCCTCCAAACGTGACACATGACATTCAGGCCAAAGACTTTAATCTTGGTTACACCAGAGCATCTTATTTCTCATGGTCTGAGATTCCTTTCGGTGCCTTTTGGCAAACTCCAAGTGGGCTGTCGTGCCTTTTACTGAGGAGTGGCTTCCGTCTAGCCACTCTACCTCTATTTGCAGTTCGTTCCAGTCATTGGCAGCAGAGAACTGGAAGGAAAGGCGGCCAAAGGAATAATTGGCTTTGGGGGTGACCAGTGAGAGATACCTGCTGGAGCGTGTGCTATGGGTGGGCACTGCTATGGTGACCAGTGAGCTGAGAAGGCGCGGCTTTACCTAGCAAAGACTTATAGATGACCTGGAGCCAGTGAGTGTGGCGACGAGTATGAAGCGAGGGCCAGCCAACGAGAGCTTACAGGTCGCAGTGGTGGGTAGTATATGGGGCTTTGGTGACAAAACGGATGGCACTGTGATAGACTGCATCCAATTTGTTGAGTAAGTGTTGGAGGCTATTTTGTAAATGACATCGTCGAGGATCGGTAGGATGGTCAGTTTTACGAGGGTATGTTTGGCAGCATGAGTGAAGGATGCTTTGTTGTGAAATAGGAAGCTGATTCTAGATTTCATTTTGTATTGTAGATGCTTAATGTGAGTCTGGAATGAGTGTTTACAGTCTAACCGGACACCTAGGTATTTGTAGTGGTCCACATATTCTAAGTCCGAACCGTCCAGAGTAGTGATGCTGGATGGGCGGGCAGTTGCGGGCAGCGATCGGTTGAAGAGCATGCATTTAGTTTTACTTGCATTTAAGAGCAGTTGGAGGCCACAGAAGGAGAGTTGTATGACACTGCAGCTCGTCTGGAGGTTAGTTAACACGGTGTCCAAAGAAGGGCCAGAAGTATACAGAATGGTGTAATCTGCATAGAGGTGGATCAGAGAATCACCAGCAGCAATAGCGACATCATTGATGTATACAGAGAAGAGATTCAGCCCGAGAATTGAACCCTGTGGCACCCCCATAGAGAACTGATTGCTCAGTTTGGCCAGGCGGACAGCTCTAGGAAGAGTCTTGGTGGTTCCAAACTTCTTCCATTTAAAAATGGAGGCCACTTTGTTCTTGGGGACCTTCAATGCTGCAGAAATGTTTTGGTACCCTTCCCCAGATCTGTACCTTGACAAAATCCTGTCTCGGAGCTCTACGGACAATTCCTTCAACCTCATGGCTTGGTTTTTGATCTGACATTCACTGTCAACTGTGGGACCTTATATAGACAGGTGTGTGTGTGTGTGTGCTTTTCCAAATCATGTCCAATCAATTTAATTTACCACAGGTGGACTCCAATCAAATAGTAAAAACATCTCAACGATGATCAATGGAAACAGGATGCACCTGAGCTCAATTTGAAGTCTCATAGCAAAGGGTCTGAATACTTATGTAAATAAGGTGTTTCTGTTATTTATTTTATACATTTGCAAAACATTCTAAAAACCTGTTTTCGCTTTGTCATCATGGTGTGTTGTGTGTAGATTGAGGATTTGTTTTTTAAAACAATTTTTGAATAAGGCTGTAACGTAACAATGTGGAAAAGTCAAGGGGTCTGAATACTTTCCGAATGCACTGTAAGTACATAGGCCTATGTGTGATGCTGGCCTATGTTGATACCAGCTGAGCTCTCCAGTCTGTAAGCAAAACAAAATATAGTGATGAAAGGCACAGCAACAGACCTTTTATTAATGACATACTTTTACTGTCCAACATAATGTGGATTATATCAAAGTCAATCGCATTTAAAACTTTTTTTCAGGCAGGCTGACATGACTGCCATATAAACTGACACGTTTCATACTCCAGAATCCCTGTAGCACTTCCTTTCGGTCTCTGGATGGCACTAGTGTCTACGTTTTTGAATCTTCCTGAGTCACTAATGTTCTGTCTTCCCCCATCACTCTTTCTCACTGTGGTGGGCAACATGCAAATCAAATGTTAACATCGCAGACTTGCACAGTGAGAGAGAGGAAGAGCAGCTTGATGTACAGCTGTAATTTGGCGCTATAGCAGCTCCTGAAATTGCCTTGCTTTATCAAAACCGACGCTTGTCTCATCCTCACCATCTAATAAGAAAACTCACCCAATAATGAAATTAAACCAGCAGAAACATACTTTTGCCTGTCTGTGATGTCACACTCGGCTCCATTACGTTGCGAGCACATGCACGTCTAGTTGAACCTTTTATCTTATTTGCGTGCGCTGTCATTATAGCAACGATACAGTCAGTGAAACCCTTAATAAAGCTCTAACTCCTGTGAACTATCTTTTTGATCTGTGTGTTAGTATTAGACGTGATGAGGAGGAAATGAAGTCGACTCGGGTAGGCATGTTGGAATTTGTGACAAATGTGAAGGTAGTTAATTGATTTCTTTCTATTTGTCAGGCAATACATCCTCACCGTGTGTACTGTCGTACTTTCAAGCAAATTAGGATTCATTCATTAGGATTGTATGGTTTTCAAATCAAGAGTCACTTTTGGTCTTAGATCAGCCTTTATTTTAGAGTAATTACGATTCAATAACATTATGTAACACATTTAGTAAGTATATGGAATCCCATTTGTACTAATTTGAAAGTAGAAGTCTGCTTGGTACACAATTCCCCTGTTCTCCTATATAGATACCCTGAAACGATGCCACTGCAATTGTGTTGTCATGTTCAGTAGCCTTGAAACATGGGTCTCAGTGCGGGGGGCAGGAGCACCTATATCTGGGCCCTGACTGTCAAACCCCCTTGCCTGATTTCCTCTCCCCTCCCACCCTCTGACCCTGCACTGGAGGGGGAAAAGAGGAAGAGGAGAGACGGAGAGGAAGAAAGAGGGAGGTAGAGGCAGCCGTCTCCTGTATTTCCGTGGCTGGTCAGCCAGTAGACCATGTAGTGCAGGGCCAGTCAGACAACAGCCAGCTAATGGGCAGTAGCAGAGCAGTCACAGTGACAAAAGGAGCAGTGACAGATGCCATTATCTCAGCCTCATGCAGATACAACTGGATGCAGACACAGGCCTGGAGACAGACAGACAGGCAGGCAGCCCTGTGTTTGTGTGTGTGTGGAGGGGGTAAAGTGGTGTGCGTTTGTGTGTGTATCGGATGTGTGGGTGTGTGGAGGGGATATGGGATGGTGTGTGTGTCTGCGTGTGCAAAGTTAATGAAACGCGAGAGAAGCACTGGATTATCACTGGGACTAGACTTGCCTGTTCACACTCGTCCATACTCCTCCAAGTGTGTGTGTGACTGACTGTGTGTGTGCAACTGACTGTGAGTGTGTGTGCTTGAGTATGCATGACCAGTGTAGTTACTGCTAGACATTTGGATCACTCACCCAGTTCTCGCTCAGTATTCAGAGGGATCATGAAAACCATATTGCATGCTCTCCGCGTTTCATCTGGTGTTGGGTTTATAACATATGCAGTTTCCACTTCACCAAGGATGTTCTGGTCATTTGGAGAACCAAAATGGGGCCGTACGGGGGATGTGGCAGCATGTTTAACAGGCTTGGCAGAGGGAGAGAGTCATTAGGCAGCGTTTTTGGGGTATAACAAATTTGTGCTAGCTCTGCTCAGTGTGGTGTGGTGACATGGGACAGTGATGTAGACTGTGGAGATGGATGTTGACAGTGGAATGTCAGCCCTCCAGTCATTTTCTAGACTGAGACTGAACACTGGGTTGGAGTTTCTGGACCTTAGCCGGAGGGAGGGAGGGAGGGCGAGGCAGACAGACAGTCTGTGATGGAGGAGTGAAGGCCTCTCTGCAGTGATACATTTCCTCCCATCGTCTTTGAATCTCCACAGGTGAATGATAAATCCAGTTAGTTGTGAGGAAACAGATCTTGGCTTTAGGCCTCTCTTTACTCATTACTGCTACTTCGCCAATTCAGCCTCAACCACCACTGAGGCTTGCACACAAACACACAGCCCCCCCCCCCCCCCCCTGCTGAGTGTCTGACACTGTTGCTGCCAGACTAATCAGGGCACTACTGTACCCCCTCCAGCCCTGCGTTCTAAACTCTCTCTCTCTCTCTCTCTCTCTCTCTTTTTACCCAGCAGCATTAGAAGAAGACAACATCTATTAAAGGATTCGGTGCAGTCATGATGAGGCCTTTTTCTAAGAGAGGCCTGTATGTGAGCATAGGAGACAGAGGAGTCTAATGCTGCTGGGTCTTCTCAGGAAGAGGAGCGCATTACAGGGAGACTGCAATGAGAACCATGGAGCCCTGATACACACACACACAGACACACACACACACACACACACACACTTGTGCATGTAGAAGTGTGTGTGTGCACAGACACACACACCCTTCTATGGCACTGTGAAGCAGCAGCATGGACATCCAGCAGAGCGATGTCCTGATGCTGTGTGAAGTGCAGTCTCTCCATGGTAACTACTGGAGCCATGTATTCAAATGGCACTGCGAGACACCACCCCCACTACGTTCTATACTTAGTCTCTGTCCCTGGGACTCTGCTTTCTCTATTTTGCTCTAAAGCTAACTCTCTTGTTGTACTGACGAGCTTCTTATAGTCTGGTCGTATACTTAGTATTCTCATCGGAAGTGATCTGTCTTCTTTATTCTTCTTTATTTAAGCAAGAGAGAGAGTGTGTGTGTGTTTGCCCCTTAGAGCATTCCAGGGGCAACACACTGAGAGAGTGCAAGTGAGAAGTGAGTGTGACGGATTGCATCCTGCCGCCGAGCGTGTGTGTGCGTGCGCATGAAAACGAGAGCAACTACATGTAACCAGCCATGGGACAGAGGATTAGAGGAAGATGGCTGTAGAGGAATGGAGCGGAATGTGACAGTGGATGGAGATGTGCTGATACGTAACACAGAGAACACGAGTGGAGAGGTGGAGAGAGACCAATAGGCACGGACAGGTGGACACAGACAATAGCCCAGCCTACATCCATTGCATCCACTGGTCCATTCTCAGCCTCTTGCTCCTTATACAGTATCTGGGGCCAGGCAAGCAACACACAGGAACACATTAACACAAGATCGACATGCTAATGGTATGGCCCTGCAATTTGTGCAGAACATTGGAGTATGGGCCCTTTGAACTGTACACTCACTTGTACTCAATGCACACACACATGCATGCACAAAACCTGACACGCACGGACACACCCACACACACACTGATGGATTCACATGTGTGCACACTTGGACACGTGCACACAGAAACAGTGGGAGATGGGTGTTTTGCAGCTTGGATCCACACCAGTGGTTTCCCTCACTGCAGTATTGTTATTTAAATGTGGGAGAGCGATCAGCGAGCATTAATGGCATCTTCAACACTGCAGAGGCAATTCTCCTCCAGTTCCCTACTCTCCTTTCTTTCACACATGGCTCGTGGGCACACCTTGAGGGGCATATGAATACCAAATATCACCGGCGTCCGCAATGCAACACATTTCCCAGTTTTCTGCACATTTTGGCATTGTAGTCAGCAATACTCCAGTTTGCAGTTTAGTAACGGCAAATGATGTATTTGTCATCGCTGCACATTAGTAATCATTTAGAACACATGCATGCAGGTAGTATTGTGTCGATGTATTTGGGCTTGTTAGAAGTAGGGGGGTTTTTAGGTTGTTTTCAAAGCTCTGTGTTTTGATGAAACTTTAGTGTCAGGCCTGCCCTGACCTTGTCTGTCTCCCAGACTTTGACGTTCCTGAAGCCCTCGTGATGTTTACTCTGTCACGGACAATCAGAGCCCGGCTTTAACACCTGTGGTGATGGGATCATTTGAGCTGCGTAGAAGAAATCCCCAACTCAACAGTAAATAGAATGAGACTGGACAAGCACCCCTGGCAATCGCCCCTTAGCCCGTACCTGTTTTAAGATTCTTTTTTTGTTGTAAATCCAACTAGGACCATTGGCACAAAATTCAACACATTCTTCCCCTTTTCTAGTTCTCAGGTGTGTCCTAATGCTTTATTTTAAGAAGGCATAAATAGTTATTTTTTTCATCCCATAATTAGATATTTTGTGGTTTTTTATGTTTTGATATTTGATATGGTATAGAGGCTTCCTGATGTTTAGTGGTCAAGCAATTTAATAACATGTCTTGTGGGCTCAGCAGTGGAACACTTAATATTCTCTATATTCAAGTCAAATTTGAACAAAACGGTTGAATGTCGACAGATGTAAGAACGACAAGTTAAACCGTACAGATAATGGGGACATTTCATTGCATATGCCGAAGTGCTGTGTAATTGGTGAGCAATTTACATAAGTTTTGTCCCACAATTAGCTAGACAATGAAATTCTCTGTCACATTTTCATTTTAAACAAGAGAATGAAAGCACATAAATTCATGTCAGTTAATGAACTTGCAGAAGACATGTTAAATAGACGAGGGGCACAATGTTCACATTTTAAACAGTTCACCTTCTTCGGACAGACTGACTTTTTATTTAGCACAAAACATTTCTTTACAATTTAAGATTGATAAATGTAACAATTGTAGAGCTACTTTTTTTTTTTTTGTTCTTAAATCCAATTTTAAATGGAATATTAATGGAAATGGAATAGAGAACATGACAAATGTGGTGCATGTTCACTAAACTCAGTCCACCACCTTAAGTTGGGAGCATGGCTGACTCATGGGGCTACGTGTGTAGGTGTGTGTGCTAACACATGCCATTTCTATTTGTGCGTGCGCACACACACACACACACACGTCTTTCTCTGTGTATTTGAGTGGATGTTTGTGTGTGTGGGGGGGGTGCAAGCCTGTACACACACACACACCACAGTAGGTGTTGTCAGAAATGATCCCATTTTCATTACTCACCAGTTCAAAGGAGGAGGTGAGGCCCTGCCTTGCAGCAGTGATAAATGCATTACCCCAATAAACCCTGTCTCCACAGAGGTGCTGAGTAGGGAGACACACAAACACTGTTGTGAGGGAGAGAGCGGATCAGATGAGAAAAGAAGAGGAATGACAACGAAGAAGTGATGAAGAGGGAGAATGAGGAGGGGACACAAAGGAGGAATAAAAAGGAGATGCGAAAGAAAAGTAACAGATGTCAGAGAGAGGAAAGAGAAGGGACCGGGAAGGACCGACCCGAGAGGAAAAGAGGCAGACAGACGCCGAGGAGGGAGGGAGGGAGGAAGCGAGCGATCAAGGGAGGGTGGGAGGAAGGGAGGGGGTGAGAGACAGAAGGTTAGGGGTAGAGGAGGGCTAATGCAGAATTTGTGGCACTGGGTGTGTGGAAGGAGGGATGTAGGGAGAGCTCCGGGATCACTGATGTCCAGCTGGCCCCTGCCTCTGCCCCTCATTAGAACAAGGCCATGTCCCCGTCCCGAATAGTAATACAGGGAGGAAGTGGCGAGGGGGCAGGAGGAGAAGTGTATGTGTGTGGATAAATGGATGTGTATGCTTGCATACATGCACAAGTGTCTGTGTACCTCTGAATGTGTGTCTTTGCTAACTGTGGATAGGCCTTTCGCCCGGCCTGGCCACCACCTCCAGTAATGAGGTGAGAAGAAACGGATTCAAACCTTTTAGAGGAAGTGGACCAGTGTTGCATCAGTTAAACACACAAGGTCACGATCCTTCATTACCACCCATTAAATGACATCAGAGCGCCAAAGCCACACGCATGCAAATTGAAACGGGCGGCGAGTTCATCAAAGTCAAATCAAAACCTGAACCAATGCAACGGACAGGACTTTTCAACCTAACCACCAGGTCTTCCCTCGCTCTTTTTGCACTCTGTAAGGAACAATGATGTGGGGGTGCAGGAGGGCGGTGGGGGGAGGGCATGCAGCATACAATTAAAAGGCGGAGCAGTGAGTCAAGGGGACTGACCCGGGTGGAGAAAGTGTTGTGTGTGTGTGTGCGCCACATAATGAAAGGTTGAACTTTGCAGTTGCCGGGGTGGCATACCAAATCAACTTGCCACTGGGAGAGGCTAGTAGAGGGGGGAGCGGGACCGAGTGAGAATGACAGAGGGCCGGAGAGAGGGACTGAGTGCGAGTGGGAGGGAGAGGGGCCGAGAACAAGCAATGGGGAGAGAGGGACTGAGCAGGAGGAGGAGGGAGGGGGAGAGAGCCGGAGCGCGTCGTAGCCACAGGGGCTGAGTGACAGAAATTAATAATTAGTGACAATGATTGACAGCGCTCCCTCCATCTGCGGCTCTCCGCTGCCTCGCAGGCGCTCGCCTCCGCCGGCGACCGGCGGGCACAATGAGTTCCAGAGGGATTCTGGGAGAAGCACATGATTGACAACTGCCGTCCTGGAGAGACGGGGACAGGGAGCGTGGAGGGGCGGTGAGTAAGGGAGGGGGAGGATTGAGGGGGCAGGGAGACAGAGTTAGGAGGAGGGAGGGGATGGGGTGCTTTGGGAGAGGGGGTCAGAGATGGTCCCCACACCACAATCCCTCCACCACACCACGACCCCTACACCACAGCACGACCCCCTACACCACACCACGATCCCTCCACCACAATAGTATTATGCAAAACAAACAAATTTACCGCAGAGAGGGGGAAATAAACAGAAGAAAATGAGAAGTGTTCAAGCCCTGGCTTCTGCTGTAAGGGGAAATGTGTTTGCTTTGCTTCTAAATAGCCATCAGCTGTGAATTTGTCAGCCTTCTCTCCTCTGTCACCTCTTCTCATTCGGTCTCATCCCCTTCTTCAACCTGAACTGCCATGCAGCTCTCCCAGCTGTCTGTCTTTTACTGTCAAATCTGACACCATATTGCCATAAAAAAAGTGATGTGATTATACATTTTTGGTACAACAATAGAATTTCACTTTTACCCAACACTATCAAGTTGTAGGCCTGAACAAAGGTGAAGTTTGCCCAATATCCCCATGTATTTTTTAATCAGGACATTGCCCCCCCCCCACCCCCCAAATCTCTTCTCCATCTCTCTGTCTCTCACTCTCTGCCCAGCGAGCAGACAGACACATGTATCCCATGCCAGGCCAGCTCTAGCCCTCTTTGACATGGGCCTGGCTAATATGCTCCAGCACAGCAAGACGGTCTCCAAGGCTTACAGCTACAACACTGTAACAAAGTACTGCTATATACCTCAGGGGCGCACAGGGAAGAATGTGCAGAGCAAAGGAAAATCCAGTGGGGAAATGGTTCATATCACAAGACATTATTGATCCCCCCCCCTCTGTTTTTCAGCGTTTCTTCTGCGGTCGGCTGGGGGTTTCCTAAGTCATGCCCTGGAAGTGAGTGCAGTAAGTTGTCTCATTTTTCAGGATAGTCCACTATTATTTCACAAATTGTTATGTTGAAACGGATATGGAAAGGATTCTTTGGGGGACTCGGATGTTGTAAGACAGAGCACTGACTGTTTGATGAGGGAGTGCATGTTTTTGAAAGGAGCCAAGGAGGAGAATCTTGTTGTTTTTGTGGTGTACCCCAATGTGTGTGTGTGTGTGTGTGTGTGTGTTTTCAGACCAGTCACACACCTGGCAGGCTGTTTATAGTTGATTTGTACTGGAGGATAGTGGGGGGTGGGGGGGGGGGGGCTGATAGAAGAGGTGATTGAAGAGGTTAATATAGCATTATTGGTCATCTCCTTCCCCCCTTATATACCCTTAAGGGTCTCTCAGTCCTCCCACCTCACCAGCTGAGGCATACAACTTTTGTTTCTTTCCTTATTCCTGGACACACACACACACACACACACAAACAGCACCCTCCTCCCTCCCTCCCTCCCTCCCTCCCACACACACACACGCATACAAACACACCAGTTAACAGACATGGGGGCACACGTGTAGTTGTAGACTTGACAGTTGGTTACTGCAGGGCCCGGCAGGTGTGGTGTGTGTGGCCCCAGAGGGCCCCTGACTCATAGGCAGAGAGGTGTGTTCTGGGTCCTGGGCTGACTAGCCTGGAGTTTACTTCACCTCCACTACACTGATTGATTGGAACCGGCCTGGACACACACGCTCCCATCGCCTTTGGACATCAACCCATCTTTTCCTACCGCCAACCCTCCAACATTATGTATTCATCTATTTTTTTTTCCTCTCGCTCTGCCTCCCTCTGTCACGTTCTTCTTGTTTTTTTGTTCTTTCAGACCGTCCCAACTCTCCAACTTAGAAAGTTGACTGTGTTAGTATAGGTGATTCACAGAAGAGCTTGGGTAGGAGGTTGAATCATTGTGGAGTATGAATGAAATAGTACGATAGGCCCTTTGCTCCACTAGTGGCTAAAAGGAACAAGTCACGTAGGAGAGCCGGGTGTTCAGTGTACAGTATGTTCATTCTGGTAATTGGTAATGGAATGACACGTTGATAGTGACATCAGACATAATGATATATTTTAGTCTTGGTCAGGAACTGTGTTAGAAAAATGCTCTGTACGAGATCAGATAAAAAATGTCCCTCTTTTCACGGATTAATTTATGAATACTAAGTGATTGATGTACAGATGAGAGGGTGACCGTGATGAGGTTCTTACCCTGACACACTCTCTCCATATACCTCTATTTATTTCCTTCTCTCTGTATCCATTCCTCTCTCTTTCTCTCTACTTCCCTCTACTTCCCTCTCTCCTTATCTCTTCCTGCCTCTCCTCTCTTTTCTCTCTCTCTCACTCGCTCTCTTTCTGTTTCCTTCTCTTTCTCTGTCTCCTGCTTTCTCATCCCCTCTCTCTGTCTCCTTTCTCTCTCTCTCTGTCTCTCTCTCT
This sequence comes from Oncorhynchus mykiss, assembly GCF_013265735.2. Taxonomy (NCBI): domain Eukaryota; kingdom Metazoa; phylum Chordata; class Actinopteri; order Salmoniformes; family Salmonidae; genus Oncorhynchus; species Oncorhynchus mykiss. The sequence goes on from NC_048566.1 coordinate 36,959,266, forward strand.
CACCGCCACCGGAACAAGCCTGTTCTTGGTCAGTGTCGGCTGACGGTCAGAGTCCGAGCTCGGTGCGGTCTTGAAAGGCGCCGCGCCACACACACCTGGCCCGCCGGCTGCCTCTTTGGTCTACATCACCTTTTGTCAGCGCCATGTTAATGAAGCTTCCGCACTCACTGGGGCGCCTTTTTTAATGAGCACGGCATTTGATCGCAATAGACACCCGACCCTGGTTTCGCCCGCGTTGTTTTAGTTCTGGACACCACCGTTGTGTGTGTGTTCTGAGGAGGCTAGGATGAGTAGGAGGGAGGGGTAGGTCAGCTGATGAGAGAGTTTTTTTGAAAAAAGGGGTGTTTGTCATCTATTTTTTTCTTTCTCTTTTTTTTCCTTTTTTTGTACCCAAGTCAGACGTGCCTCGTGGCTCTCCCTTTTCAAGCAGGGAGATGAAAGAGGCCCCCGCGTGTGGCTTCCAACAAAAGTGCCAGCGATCACAAACAAACCTTCAAATGAAACACATCAAAGCCGCTGCCCCAATTGTTAGCCTCTCGTATCCGAGGAAAATTGGCTCATTAAGGGCAAAAAATGACATTGTTTACATTAGCCGGGGCCCTGATTAGATCCAGCCATGTTTGTTGTGTTGTCCGCCTTCGCCCCGCTGCCGCTTACCAACAGACCACTTCAGCCACAACGCCGCACAATCGCTCCTTTGAAGGCTTTCTTCATTTCTCCGGGCAAAAAAAAAACAAAAAAAAGAAGAGTGGGACGAGAAACTCGCAAACACACACAGGTGGACATGATACCTGGGGCTTTTTCACTCTCCTCCCCCTCCTCGTTTCTCTCTCTCTCTCTAGAACTAATTAGGTTGCCTGTGGAAATGGAGCCGATTGGAGAGGACAGTTGGGTCCGTGATGAGACTGTTTGTGGCGTAATTGTGCTGATAAAGAGCAGGGTGTTGTTGGAGAAAAAGAAAATAAATGCTTGACAATGAAAGGGACCCGGGCTCTTTTAGCGCCTATGGGGCTCAGCTCCATCTCTTCAATGAAAATAATACCTTTTGTGGTCTTTTGAGCCTTTTGTAAGCGGAGATGAGTTCTAATCGTCGCGTCCCGTGTTTTTGGACAGGCCGGCCATGCGCTGTGTCATGAATTTGTTGCTGTGTAAGAGCCCTTCTGCTGTCATTCATCTACCACTCAAGCTCTCTTTCTCTTTCTTTCTTTTTTTCTTTCTTTCTTTCTTTCTTTCTTTCTCTTTTTTTCTATCTTTTTCTCTCTTTTTTTTCTCTCTCTTTTTTACTCTCTCTTTTCTCTTCAAGCCTTTGTCCAGCCTGGATCATTCCCACTTATGGTACACATGGCGATAGAGCACAACTGTGATCATTGAAGATCTATAATCAAATTCAATCTTTAAAAACCGATTCATGATCCATTATGAGTTACTTTACACTGAACAAAAGTTACCAGGGGAAAGTATTTGGAACTGAAAATTCAGGAGGTGTAATCGATATTTTGCACAATTAAAACTGCAAGAGCAACTAACAGTTTACCTATGCTTTTTTATTTACTTTTTTTGTGCGCTGCTCCTGCAATTTACTGGATGTGTGTACACTACTTCCAAACAAATGGTACTTTGCCCAGTAAGGCCTGAGTTATAGTGGTGCTGCCTGCCTGCCTGCCTGCCTGCCTGCCTGCCTGCCTGCCTGCCTGCCTGCCTGCCTGCCTGCCTGCCTAAACTTGAAGGTGAGGTGAGCGTCGCTAACATCGTTGCATCGCTAACGACAGCCAGTGACCCTGGCCGTGCCCTCCGCTGGCCCTCAACTCTCCTTATTCCCCGGGCTGCCTCAGAGAGAGAGAGCCCTCTTTCCTCACACACTGATGACCTCTCCCAAACATAATAATAACCACTGAGCGATGGCCACTGGCCCCCAAACACCCAGCCCTCAGGTCAGGGCCCCACATTATTTAGACCGTTTCCTCCTGAACTCTGACTCCCTATTTACATATCTTCAGTTTTTTTCCTCTTTCTTTCTCTCCTTTTCTCTTGTTGTCTTTCAGTCTCTTCCTTTCCTTCCTCTTACTCTCTCTGTTTCTGTCTTTGTTTCTCTCTCATTCCTCCCTTCCCTTTTCTCTCTTTTTATTTTGCTTTGTGGCAGTCATGTCCTAAAAACTAATAATTACCATTTAGAATATTATGGAATCTGTCAGGGAGGGGGGCCCGGAGTTTGCTCCGTTGCCTATAGAATTGTTGAGATGTTTGGTTTGTTTGGAATCTGAATTTCCTTGACTTTTGACCGCCTCAGTCTCCAGGGGGGAGCTGGGAGTGAAAGAAGGGCACGCAATGAGTTACATTTGCCATTTTAAGGACCCATATGAAAAATAAAAATTGGTAGCAGCAGGAAGGAGAGGGAGGAGAGACGACATTGGCGTTCTGGGGCAGCCACCATTTGAATTCATGAGGTTGGGTTGTGTGTCTCTGCCCACACTTCTCGATTAGAATATAAAGTTGTCTTTACTTGAACTGTCTTCCTCTTTTTTTGTTTCTCCTCTCAGAGTAGGGCATCACACGCTTAGATAATTCGTTTATTTTCGGATTAGAATTAGTTGAATTTAAGTGGTTTTAAAAAATTATGTTATTGTATTGTATATATTGCATACATGTCGTGAAATACATAGTGAACAAATATAGTAAAATACACTGAGTGTACAAAATATTGTGAACATAGCTTTCATCCAGTCAGGCTATGCTCCCTTAAAGATCACTTTCACAGTCAAAATGCAAGCCGAGCTCTACAGCTTAGATTTCTTTAAAAAAAACATGACTTCAAAAATGTTCTGCAGGAATGAGGTTTGTGCAGTAGGCCTAATACATTTTCACAGCATATTGCCGATATTCTTGGCCCACCAATATTGTGCGTCTAAAAACATATCACAAAATAGATCAGTTCGTGTAGCACTTGAGGCACAGCTGAGCATAAATTGAAATAATTTGCTTTTTATTTTACTGGACTGATGGTGCATCTGATCAAATAATGATATCCGTGATCTTCAGGTCGGAGCTCTACAAAGATGCCAGAGTTTCCCGACTTGGAATTCCGACTTTGATTTCCCGAGTAACTGTAGTTCCCAGTTGTCTTGAACGCACTGAAGTCAGAGGGGGGGGGGGGGCTTTACTTGGTTCATCGCACCCTAGCCGCGACTCGTGGCGGGCCGGTTGTCTGTAGGCTGACCCCGGTCGCCTGTTGAGCGGTGTTTCCTCCGACACATTGGTGCGGCTGGCTCCCGGGTGGCGGATGTTAAGGATCGCTGTTTGGCGGGTCATGTTTCAGAGGACACATGACTCCACCTTCGCCTCTAAACGAGCCCGTTGGGAAGACCGTGTTGACAGTGCTGAATAAAAAATTAAACACGAACAACAACAAAGCAGGAGCGTAAAGCCTTTATCGTTGGCTTTTCCTCAGAAATGTTTGGTGATCGACTAGGAATGCCTTGAAGATCGACCAGTTTGGTGATCGACTAGGAATCCCTTGAAGATCGACCAGTTTGGTGATCGACTAGGAATGCCTTGAAGATCGACCAGTTTGGTGACCACTGGTGGAGATGAAGGGAAGGAGACCTGTTCAAGAAGGATTTTTAAGCCTTGAGACAATTGAGACACGGATTGTGTGTGTGTGCCATTCAGAGGGTGAATGGGCAAGACAAACAATTTAAGTGCCTTTTGAACAGGGTATGGTAGTAGGTGCCAGGTACACCAGTTTGGGTTTTTTATACTCAAAAATGGTCCACCACATCCAGTCAACTTGACACAACTGTGGGAAGCATTGGAGTCTACATGGCCCAGCATCCCAGTGGAACGTTTTTGACACATTGTATGGGCCATGCTCTGACGAATTGAGTCTGTTCTGAGGGCAAAGGGGGGTTGGGGGGCGGGGTTCAATGTTAGGAAGGGGTTCTTAACATTTTGTACACTGTGCATAGAGATACAGTTAAACTCAATGTAACACAGTTTTCATCATTTATAACGACAGTAACACATTTATTAAGCCCTTAGTTCAGACGTCATCCTAGGATGGAACCACCACTAGTCAGGCAAACCACAGCAGTATAAATCTATGATGAGAAAGACCGGGAGAGATTCTCTCTCTTTCTCTGACAGCCTCATCAGAATGATGTCACGTACCGTATAGCTCCCTGTCTCTCTGCTACGCCTCTATATCTCCATGTAGGAACAACAGTGAGAGGAGGGAGGGGCTGGTGCTGAGAGAAGACGGGGGGGGGGGGGGCAGGCCCAGTGGGGGACTACATTAGGAGGGTCTGTGTCCTGCTCGTGGGACAGGGGTCCGGTCCGTGACCTTGCGGATAATAACTGTCACAGAGGTCAGCGCTTCAGGTTCACGTCCCCGGGCTGCTCTTAAGAAGGACCTGGGAAGAGAATAAAACCCCATCACTTCCTCTCTTTCTCTCTCTGTCTCCATCATCCCATCTTCCTCTGAGTGCCCTCCACCGCTCATGTCACCGCTATCAGTTTAAATAGTGCATTATGCAAAGCAGAGATGATTTAGCTGGGGGGTATGATAGGGAGAATTGCTTGGGGGCGAGAGAAAAAGAAAGAGGGGATTTTTTTTGTAGAATGTAAGGGGAGTGGGTGAGAGGTTTTGGAGGGGTGGAGGAGTTTGGGGTGTAAAGGAGGGTTAATATAACTGACATGGGAGTCCTTCATTCTATCTAAGCTAGCCTCTAAGACAGGTAACTCACTTAGTGGATCGGCTCACTGAGATGGGCTGTTGAGAGGATCTTCACTTTGGTGTCTCTCTCAATATGAGCCAGAGGCGATACAGGGCCTAGGGGTCCCACTTTACCATGCAGAGGGGCCACTGGAGAGCCACCGCAATAAAGATGACTTAGGCAGGTGTGATATGGCCGGAGGGGAATTTGTGAAAAACAGATTTGATGAATGAAATTGAAACCCAAGAATTATGATTTTCTTAAAATCAAAAACCCCAGGTTGACTTAGGAGAGTCATCCATATAAGATCTATGGTTATATCGTCTAGTTAAATGAATTTGGTTTGACCTGACTCAAAGAAAAAGGTTATTGCGGAATAAGATTTGGGGAGGTTGTGGTTCCCGATGTGCCACTGCTGATACTGTGGCTGAACAAAATATTTCCAAAGTATTTTTGATTTCCAATTTATGCCACAATGTTCTCTAAAACAATCAACTTCTCAAAATATGCAGCCAAAACCACCAAAGCAGCTTTCACGGTTAGCTTCTATAGTATTTTGAGACATGCTAATAGTGCTTTACAGTCAAAATATGAACATGTGAATCTCTTTGTTTGTCTCATATCTCAGTCATGTGGCTAATGATATGCACAAGTTCATTTGGCATGCTCTGTTCTGTTTATTTATCTCTCCAACCTTACTGGAGCGACGACGCAATGTGACTGTTTAAAGCGTCAGATTGCGATTGTTTGAAAGGCGGCCATTTTGTCCGTCAAAGTGGCCATTGATTAGCCCAAGGCATCCCCCTGGGGTGAGTTAAATGGTTTCTGTGTATCGCTATTACGGAGGTTAACAATCGTTTTTTTCTCACTGAAATGAAGGGCATTGACCCTAATATGGGGCTATGTAGCTCCCATAATAAGATGATAATGATCCTGCCCCCTCCCCCCACCACCAAACTGTCAGTTAACAGTATTAGATTACCTATGCATTGCTTACGAGAGAGAGATGGAGGGAGAGAACTTGAAATTATAATCCTTCAAATAATTTCCTCTCTCTGTCTATCCTGACGTTTTCTTCCGCACACTGCCCCTCTTCTTCACGTGCATGCTTCACTGATGACTGTCGTAATTGCGTGTGCACAAGCACGATTTCCCCCGAGGGGGTCCCCAAATTAAAAGAAGTCATCCCATCCCTCCAGCTCCCACTCCCTGCTCCAGGGACCCCATGCTTATTTGAATGGAACTTTATATTTTTCTATCTTATTTGCTAAGCTTCGTGTCACTAATGAATAAATAAACACAAGCGTGCAGTGGGTTGACTTTCACGCCTGGGTGCTCCGGCTTTGATGAGATCTCCTCTTCTTATAGATAAGCTGGAGAGGAGAGGACAGTCGTCTTTAGTCCTGCCCCACTGCTCTAGCTCACTTGATGTAGATAGAGGAGATGTTGAGTGCTGCAGTCTATAGAATCAGACACGTCTCTAATGTGTCTCTGCTGCTTTCTTGGACCTGCCATTGTTTGACAAATAGATTTGGTAAAATAAGATGCATGTACTGTAAATAAATGAAGGTGAAACAAAAAAATCTATGATATTCAGAGGCTGGTTTTCCTTCTAGCTGGTTAAAATTCTGATAGAGGAAGTCACTTTCTAGTGGGTCTCTTGTTCCTTTTGAGGACATGAAGCAGCTACTTTTAAAGGCTTGCTCTGTGATACTTACAGCAGCTTTTGATCATTTAAATGAATGATATATATACCCATTGATAATTGAAGAATATCACGTATGAATACATAATGAGCTGAGTTCAACTGTCTAACCCTGTCTATGATTTACAATGTCGCATGACTGATAATATAGTCTTTGTTACTAGCTTTAGAAGTAGAAAGGTAGCCGTGTGCCTAAGAGCCAAGAGCGCTAACCATGTGCTGTGCTGAGCTGAACGGGGCACAGGGATTGTGGCACTAATTAGCCCATAATGGCATCATAAATTATGGTCAAATAAATGCCGGTCGTCGGGCAGACGTTTTAATGAAAAGTTGTAATGGGTCACCCACAGACGCCTGAGGGGGGCTAGAGGTCCTCACTCATGCCATGGCCATTCATCACCTGGCCTCTCGCAACAGTTGCTGGTACTGTGCTAATGTGTTATCCACCAAACCAGAGAACCATGGCATAAACAACACTGGTATAGAGGTACAGCAGCCTAGTGCTAGCCATTATGGCCATGGAGGCTGGACAGCAGGCCTGTCGTTTGAGTGAGGGGTGTGTTGGTGCACCCTGGGTTCTGTCGTTTTAATGTTAGATTTAAGAATGTTCCATCCTCCTCGATCTTAATATGACCAATATTGTTAGGGTGCTGTAATTGGTATTTAATGAATGCCTTGTCGGTTTGACATCCCTGAAACACAATGTGGAGCATCCAAAATTAGACTGGTCCCACATCTGTTTGTGCTGTCTTGCCATTTGTTGTGCTTGGCAATGACCATAGGAGTTAGCAAGATCGCACAAACAGATCTGGAACCAGGTTATACAAATGCCAAATGTCTGGAGTTTGTTTGCAAATACCAAATGCGTACACATGACCAGACATGTCCTCCTTGGACATGTGATGCAATGATGGCCATGACTTTTCACTGACTTTTCACTTTCCTTCTGAGAAATCATTGACTTACTGAGTGTCAATGCCTTGAAAGAGTGGTGAGATGAAATAGTTTTGGGACTTATTGATGTTTTTTTTGTCCCCCCCCCCCCCCCCCCCATACACGACTCGATGGGTTCTAGCCGATCCTGCCAGAGTGAGAAGAATCATTAACGAGGCTGCTGTGATTTACGTCCTCTGTAGATGGGCCACCCAAATGATCTGTCTTGCCATCGCTCTCATCAATCACCCACAACCAGAGGGCACTGCAGGCACACAGAGTGGGGCGCCGCATGGAGCGTGGGGTGGCACTGAAATGCACCGAGAGGGATGGGTGGGGGGGTGTTTCTGTTTGTGTGTGTGGGAGGTGGGTATAAATATGTGTGTGTGTGTGTGGAATTATGTGTGAGTGTGTGTATATGCATGTGTACGTGTGTATCTGTTCGCACAATCTGCACCTGTGTGTGAGTGGGGGGGCTAATGACAAATTACTGCTTTTACACACCGGAGAGGGATGAGTGATTTTACTGACCATTGGCTGAGCAGAGTGTTGTGGTTGGCAGCCTTCCACACAGTGTTGTACACTCTGAGTGGGTTGGCAGCCACTCCAAACCTCAGTAGGACAGCATAATGCACACAGTTTGGATTCCATCGCACTATTGCGTCACAAAATAATATATTCAAGCCAACAACACACAGTGAAATGGATCAGAGCTACCTCGGTTCCGTTGACCTTATCCTAACCCTCCTATCTCATCCAAATTACATTGAAAGACCATACAGGATATGTTGAAATATACATACAGGCCTATTAATCTGAGATACACTATACATACAAAAGTAAGTGTACACACCTTCAAATGAGTGGATACGGCTGTTTCAGCCACACCTGTTGTTGACAGTTGTATAAAATCAAGCACACAGCCATGCAATCTCCAAAGACAAACATTGGCTGTAGAATGGCCTTACTGAAGAGCTCAGTGACTTTCAATGTGGCACCGTTATAGGATGCTACCTTTCCAACAAGTCAGTTCGTCAAATGTCTCCCCTGCTAGAGCTGTCCCAGTCAACATTAAGTGCTGTTATTGTGAAGCGGAAACATATAGGAGGAAGCAGTGAAGTGGTAGACCACACAAGCTTACAGAACAGGACTGCTGAGTGCTGAAGCGCGTAGCACATAAAAATCATCTGTCCTCCGTTGCAACACTCCAAACTGCCTCTGGAAGCAACGTCAGCACAAGAACTGTTTGTCAGGAGCTTCATGAAATGGGTTTCCATGGCCGAGCAGCCATGCACAATGCCAAGCATCGGCTGGAGTGCTGTGAATCTCGCAGTCATTGGACTCTGGTGCAGTGGAAACGCGTTCTCTGGAGTGATGAATCCCACGTCACCATCTGGCAGTCCGATGTACGAATCTGGGTTTGGCGGATGCCAGGAGAACTCTGCCTGCCTGAATACATAGTGGCAACTGTAAAGTTTGGTGGAGGAGGAACAATGGTCTGGAGCTGTTTTTTATGTTTCGGGCTAGGCCCCTTAGTTCCAGTGAAGGGAAATCTTAACGCCACAGCATATAATGACATTCTAGATAATTATGTGCTTCCAACATTGTGGCAACAGTTTGGGGAAGGCCCTTTCCTGTTTCAGCATGACAATGCCCCATGCAACAAAGTGAGGTCCATACAGAAATGGTTTGTCGAAATCGGTGTGGAAGAATTTGACTGGCCTGCACAGAGCCCTGGCCTCAACCCCATCGAACACCTTTGGGATGAATTGGAATGCCGACTGCAAGCCAGGCCTAATCGCCCAAGATTAGTGCCCGACCTCACTAATGTTCTTCTGGCTGAATTGACACTGCAGCAATGTTCCAACATCTAGTGGAAAGCCTTCCCAGAAGAGTGGAGGCTGTTATAGCAGCAAAGGGGGGACCAACTCCATATTAATGCCCATGATTTTGGAATGAGATGTTTGACGAGAAGGTGTCACATACCTTTGGTCATGTAGTGTATGTTAATGAAAATGTATAATTACTGACATTATCATTAATTAGCTGGTGTTTCTTTGCACCTTTAATATGTTATATCAATAAGCTCTCACAATTTCACTGTAGAATTTGATGTTTTTTGTTATTTTCTCCAAACATTGAATTTCGAAGTTACTCCAAACGTCAAATTTCAAAGTGTTTTGACAGCCTGTTGTTCCCCCTAATCGGCATCGTTCTGTTTATCCAAATGTCAAATTTCGAAGTTAAGGGTTAAGATTTTGGATTGGGTTAAAACATTTAGCCATTCATCAGGCATTCATTCCGAATGGTTAAATTAATGGTACAATTTTGGGATAGGTTTAAAACAATTAAAACAAAAACCTTTAAAACTCGGAGTCCACCACTGGGCTGAAACATTCAACCTTCTGATCCGGAGTCATAGGATTAGTCTCTAGCAAAACCCAAGGCTACTAAGTAGGCCCAACTTGAGGGTAATTGCGCTCACTGTTGCCCCTAGTGGCCGGATTTGAAGGCATTCCTGACATCCTCAGGACATAGGGTGGCAGGGTAGCCTAGTGGTTAGAGCGTTGGACTAGTAATCGGAAGGTTGCAAGTTCAAACCTCTGAGCTGACAAGGTACAAATCTGTCGTTCTGCCCCTGAACAGGCAGTTAACCCACTGTTCCTAGGCTGTCATTGAAAATAAGAATTTGTTCTTAACTGACTTGCCTAGTCAAATAAAGGAAAAATTAAAAAAAATAGACCGATGTCCAATTTTGAAGTAAATCTTCAGCAATCTACCTGGTCATATACAATATGAGATACATTTTATATACCAAATTAAAGAGCCTACATCTGACACAGCCTACTGAGCCTGACTAACCATATAATCCTTTCTTCTCTTCTCTGTAGGACTGTTGGTTTAGCAACTTGAAATATCACCTAATGGGGGAGACGAGGGAGAAAAGAGGGGGGGTGCAGAATTAGCCTAGTTGTATAAGCAATTATTGGGGCAGGGTATGTTGCTAAGCACCCTAATATGTATCTAGAGGCGGCATTATTCAATTAAGGTGGCGGCTGGTAGTGCGCGGGGGACAGAGCACCGGTGACAGCGGCAGTGTCTTCTCCTTATGAAACAACCTATTTAAGCTAAATCAACTCCCACTTAAGAGCGGTGGTAATAAGCACTGGTGCGACACTCGCCAGCCCGCAGGGGCCCATCCGTCATGCTGTAATACGGAATCAGAATGAGTGATAACACCTTGCTAGGCCGCTATTCTCCTCGGTCCAAGCCGAGGTGTTGCTACACACACAGACGCACACATAGTGACACAAAAATGAACACACACACACACAAACATGTTTTGTTCTTCTATCCTTGTGGGGACCCAAAATTAATTTCCATTAAAAAATATTTTTCCCTAACCCTTTCCCTAACCTAAACCATAAACTAATTCCTAACCCTAACTTCTTACCCTAAACCTAATTCTATACCTAACCCTAAACCTAAGCTTAAAATAGCCTTTGTCCTCAGGGGGCATGGGAAATGTCCCCACGAGGGAGAATTTTCCTTTATTTACTATCCTTGTGGGGACTTTTTTTGCAATTTTAGGTCCCCTCAAGGATAGAAGAACCAACCCACATAGCCACATATGCACGCCAGGCAGCCAGCCAGCCGAAGCTTTACAGGCTTATTCTCCTATACCTCTTCCTTGCCCACACCTACCTACCTATATACCAAACAAGGTCTCACTGAATAATTAGAAGTATTTTTGACACTCTGGGTTGACTCATTCTGCTCAGGATCATAGCGTTTCTCCATACATCAAATTTTGATGTTGCTCCAAATGTAAAATCTAGAAGGTTGAGGTTCTGGGTAGGGTTAAAACATAAAGTTCAGGCACTCATTCCAAATGGTTAAGGTAAAGATTAAGGCTTGGGGTAGGGTTAAAACATGTGTCCATGTTGCCCCTAGTGGCCGGTTTTGAAAGCATTCCCCGATGTCCTCAGGACATGGATAGACGTCCAATTCCGAAGTCACTCTTGAATTTTCTGCCTGATCTACCTCCCACCTCTGCATATGAACAGGGAAATTGTGGCTGGACGCAGTTGCATGCGTATGCTTGAGATTGAAAGGGGCGGCAGGTAACCTATTGGCGTTGGGCCAGTAACCGAAAGGTTGCTAGATCAAATCCCTGAGCTGACAAGGTAAAAATCTGTCATTCTGCCCCTGAGCAAGGAAGTTAGCCCACTGTTCCTAGGCTGTCATTGTAAATAAGAATTTCTTCTTAACTGACTTGCCTCGTTAAATAAAGATAAATAATAAATAAAACAGTGTGACGTGTTTGGGTGTGTGAGGTCTCTCTCTCTCTCTCTCTCTCTCTCTCTCTCTCTCTCTCTCTCTCTCTCTCTCTCTCTCTCTGTCTCTCTCTGTCTCTGTCTCTCTGTGTGTGTGTCTTGGTCTGGTCTTAAACTCCTTAACTCAGAAGACCAACTATTGTATCTGATTGATCACTCCTACCAGGTCCTGTCTTTACCCTACCTCCACAACAAAAATAAACAAATGATCCAGTTAATGTTGAACAATTTCTATTGTATATGAACAGATAAATGAACATGTAAAAACAGAAACAACAAAACATCTATGATGAAAAAAGCTCAAAAAAAGACTGAGTGCCAACAAACGCAGAAGAAAGGTGGAGGTTGGGGCTGGGAGGAGGCCCTCTTCTGTCTCAGTCCACCCTTAAATATCTGCCATGGGGCTGGGGTTACCAGACTGGGGCACCTCAGGGACCCGGAATGTTTGCCAGTTCTCTCTCTGTCTCTCTCTCTGTCTCTCTCTCTGTCTCTCTCTCTGTCTCTGTCTCTCTGTCTCTCTCTCTGTCTCTGTCTCTCTGTCTCTCTGTCTCTCTCTCTCTCTCTCTCTGTCTCTCTCTGTCTCTCTCTCTCTCTCTCTCGGTGTGTGCTCGGCAATGACTTCCACTGTGGCAGGGCTCCTTTAAGGCTGGGGTCCCCCCCTCCAGTCTCCCCTAACTATGCATTATTCATTCAAATCAAACGAGGGAACAACAGTAGCATGAGACATGGTGCATGCTTTCCCCAAAAGTCCCTGAGGTGCCCCAGTCTGGTACCCCCCAGCCCCATGGCAGATATTTAAGGGTGGACTGAGACAGAAGAGGGCCTCCTCCCAGCCCCAACCTCCACCTTTCTTCTGCGTTTGTTGGCACTCAGTCTTTTTTTGAGGTGGCACGCCTGTGGTGACCTCTGTTGCTCTTTTGGGGTCTGCTTTCTCTTTCTCGCCAAAACATTTTAAGGCTTTTGCTGTTTATTTTGGGGGGGGGGGGGGGGGGGGGGGTGATCGGCTATTATTTCAGTAGCATTACCATGCTATCAACAGTTTTTGTGTGTTTTAGAAAGGCAGTTTGAAAACATATGTGATTGTAAAGTTAGCGAGGTCCAAACTGTGGATTCTTCAGCAATAAATCAGAAGTCTGTCCTTTGACCTTTTTCAAGCAGGCAACCTGTGTGTGTGTTGTTATTATTGTAAATACTGTCTTGAGTACTGTGAGTTACTGTACACTATACACACCAGTATTATCTCGTTCATATGTGTACAGTACTCTCTGTCCTTCCCTTCTCCCTACTACTGGTAAATGAGTATGATCATAGTGGCCCCAGAAGAGCAGAGAAGGTTTCACACCATCTCTGATGCTGCTCTAATATTTGCTTGAGCACAGGAGGTGGCTGATGGAGTTCCCTGACTACATTACACTAGTATACTGATTTCTGCTCTATATTAGAAAAGTAGGACACAGAGATGAGAGCGAGAGAGAATGTACACTACATTATCAAAAGTATGTAGTGTACACCTTCTCGTCGAACATCTCATCCAAAATCATGGGTAGTAATATGGAGTTGGTCCCCTCTTCGCTGCTATAACAGCCTCCACTCTTCTGCAAGTACTTTCTTCCATTCAACCACAAGAGCATTAGTGAGGTCGGGCACTGATGTTGGGCGATTAGCCTGGCTCGCAGTCGGCGTTCCAATTCATCCCAAAGGTGTTCGATGGGGTTGAGGATAGGGCTCTGTGCAGGCCAGTCACGTTCTTCCTCACTGACCTCGACACACCATTTCTGTATAGAGCTCGCTTTGTACTCTGGGTCATTGTCATGCTGAAACAGAAAAGGGCCTTCCCCAAACTGTTGCCACAGAGTTGGAAGCACAGAATTGTCTAGAATGGCATTGTATGCTGCAGCATGAATATTTCCCTTCACTGGAACTAAGAGGCATTTCACGAACCATGAAAAACAGCCCCAGACGATTGGCGCTATGCATTGGAGTAGGTATTGTTCTCATGGCATCCGTCAAACCCAGACTCGTCCGTTGTACTGCCAGATGGTGAAGCTTGATTCGTCACTCCAGAGAACGCGTTTCCACTGCTTTACACCACTCTAGCCGACGCTTGGCATTGCACATGGTGATCTAATACTTGTGTGTGGCTGCTCGGCCATGAAAACCCATTTCATTATGCTCCTGACGAACAGTTATTGTGCTGAAGTTGCTTCACCGTACAGTTTGGAACTCGGGAGTGAGTGTTGAAACTCAGAGGCCCCGTTCTATGAGCTTGTGTGGTCTACCACTTCGCAGCTGAGTCGTTGTTGCTCCTAGACATTTCCACTTCACAATAACAGTACTTACAGTTAACTGGGGCGGCTCTAGCAGGGCAGAAATTTGACAGACTGACTTCTTGGAAAGGTGGCATTCTACGATGGTGCCACGTTAAAAGTCACTGAGTTCTTTACTAAGGCCATTCTACTGACAATGTTTGTCTATGGAGATTGCATGGTGGTGTGCTCGATTTTATACACATCAGCAACCGATGTGGCTGAAGTAGCTGAATCCACTAATTTGAAGGGGTGTATACTTTGTGTATATATGAGTATGTAATGGCATGCATATCCATACAGTGCTCTCCATTTGAGGAATTCTGTTTCTGAAGAACAGGCCCACCAGGGATCTTAAGGATCTCACAGTTTATTGCACAGAACTTCATTACCGGGTCTTTTTTCATGGCCAATCCTGTTTCATGGTACAGCTGAATAATAGTAGAGAGAATGATTTATTTCAGCTTTTAATTATTTCATCACATCATCACATTCCCACTCAATTAGTATTTGGTAGCATTGCCGTTAAATTGTTGAACTTGGGTAAAATGTTTTTGGTAGCCTTCCACAAGCTTCCCACAATATTTTGGGTGAATTTTGGCCCATTCCTCCTGACAGAGCTGGTGTAACTGAGTCAGGTTTGTAGGCCTCCTTGCTCGCACATGTTTTTTCAGTTCTGCCCACATATTTTCTATCGGATTGAGGTCAGGGCTTTGTGATGCCCACTCCAATACCTTCACTCTGTTGTCCTTTTAAGCCATTTTGTCACAACTTTGGAAGTATGCTTGGGGTCATTGTCCATTTGGAAGACCCATTTGCCACCTGACTGATGTCTTGAGATGTTGCTTCAATGTATCCACATAATTGTCCTGCCTCATGATGCCATGTATTTTGTGAAGCCCACCAGTCCCTCCTGCAGCAAAGCACCCCCACAACATGATGCTGCCACCCCCGTGTTTTTTGATTTATTTGTATTACCTTTATTTAACTAGGCAAGTCAGTTAAGAACAAATTCTTATTTTCAATGACGGCCTAGGAACAGTGGGTTAACTGCCTTGTTCAGGGGCAGAACGACAGATGTTTTTACCTTGTCAGCTCAGGGATTCGATCTTGCAACCTTTCGGTTACTAGTCCAACGCTCTAATCACTAGGCTACCTGCCAATGGTGTTCTTCGGCTTGCAAGCCTCCCCCTTTTTCCTCCAAACATAACAATGGTCATTATGGCCAAACAGTTCTATTTTTGTTTCATCAGACCAGAGGACATTTCTTCAAAAAGTACGATCTACGATTTCTAAGCAAACAGCTGGAGGCAGGGCTTTCTCCTATAGAGCTCCATTTTTATGGAATGGTCTGCCTATCCATGTGAGAGACGCAGACTCGGTCTCGACCTTTAAGTCTTTATTGAAGACTCATCTCTTCAGTTGGTCCTATGATTGAGCGTAGTCAGACCCAGGAGTGTGAAGGTGAACGGAAAGGCACTGGAGCAATGAACCACCTTTGCTGTCTCTGCCTGGCCAGTTCCCCTCTCTCCACTGGGATTCTCTGCCTCTAACCCTATTACAGGGGCTGAGTCACTGGTTTACTGGTGCTCTTCCATGCCGTCCACAGGAGGGGTGCGTCACTTGAGTGGGTTGAGTTACTGACATGATCTTCCTGTTCGGGTTGCCCCCCCCCTTGGGTTGTGCTGTGGGGGAGATCTTCGTGGACTATACTCGGTCTTGTCTCAGGATGGTAAGTTGGTGGTTGAAGATATCCCTCTAGTGGTGTGGGGGCTGTGCTTTGGCAAAGTGGGTGGGGTTATATCCTGCCTGTTTGGCCTTGTCCGGTGGTATCGTCGGACAGGGCCACAGTGTCTCCCGACGCCTCCTTTCTCAGCCTCCAGTATTTATGCTGCAGTAGTTTGTGTCGGGGGGCTAGGGTATTTCTCCTGTCTTATACGGTGTCCTATGTGATTTTAAGTATGCTTCTCTTCTCTTCTCTTCTCTTATAATTTACTCCTGATGCGCTGACCTGTTGCTCCCAAGGATGAACCAGACTTGTGGAGGTGTACAATGTTTTTGTTTTTTTTGATTTTCCCATGATGTCAAGCAAAGAGGCATTAAGTTTGAAGGTAGGCCTTGAAATACATCCACAGGTACACCTCCAATCGACTCAATTGATGTCAATTAGCCTATCAGAAGCTTCTAAAGCCATGACATAATTTTCTGTGAACTTAGTGTATGTAAACTTCTGACCCACTGGAATTGTGATATAGTGAAATAATCTGTCTGTAAACAATTGTTGGAAAAATTACTTGTCATGCACAATGTAGATGTCCTAACCGACATGCCACAACTACAGTTTGTTAACAAGAAATGTGTGGAGTGGTTGAAAAACGGGTTTTGATGACTCCAACCTAAGTGTATGTAAACTTCCGACTTCAACTGTATATCCATTTATTATTTGAAATCTGACTGATGTAACCCACAAGGTTCTGTGGTACCCTGAGATAGGCTGTAGACTCCGTCCCGGTCACTCCCTAGCCACACCCATAGTCACTTCCTGGTTTTGAGGAGCCATTTTAGAGGGAAGCCATGTTGTGGTCAGAAATGTTTGTTAACTAGAAAACTATAGTCTAAAAGTCTCGTTCTCTCATGTCTTTGAGAAAGTTCTCACATGTATGATACATGTGAGAACTTTCTCAAAGACATGTAAGGTATATTGCTTTGATTATTAAAATACGTTTTCTTTGTGGGGACTATTGACTTCCAATAAGTGTGGACGGCTGTTACTAAGGCCTACTTACACATATATATATATATATTTCTCTATGGTCAATTTTTCCTTGGATCATTACACAGACGTACAACTGAACAGGTTAGATCAATCCTTATTATATTTCTTGTTGCTGGAATATTTAGATTTTTGCATTTTTTGTTGTTGTTGTTGTTGTAGGATTTGGGAAAATTTGTTCTATTAGTGGCATTGCTAATTGACCGTTTTACCGATAAAGAACATTCCTTGTTTGATTGACGTTCAGTAGCACGTAGTTCTGGTTATGACGCAGTATATTATGTCCACATTGATTTTTAACAATTTGTTTGAAGTTGTAGGACTGAATTGATCACTTACGAGTCGTTCGACTGGGCACTCCAATGGCCTGAGTCGCCATTTCAGAGACTCATCGGGTTATACAATAAAAAATGTTCCCGAAGCATCCCTTTCAAAAATAACCACCCTTATCAGAAAGACTCCTCTACTTCTCATATCCCTCCCAGGCAATAAATATGCCATGATGGTTTTATTATTGTACTCATTATTTGGGTGGTGGGAGTCTCATCACCCCCTCTAATCTGGATCTAATGGCTCTGACCCACCCGAGACACAGGTGGTCGCCAGAACCGCCCTGATTGAGTCCATTTATTAGGCCAGTCAGAGACGGTGTCGGCCCGACTTGTCATTACGTTCTGGAGATCCATGGTTTCATTCCATGGCCAATGAGGGGCTAATATGTGGATATTAGCCCGCTCCTCTCACGTCGCCCAATAGCCGAAGCTCTGTTCTCTTCTAATGGGTCAATTAGGCTAGGTTAATTCTGAATGGGACCCTCTGCAAACCACTGATTATCACCTACCCTCAAACCACAACCCCCGTCCGACCACAACTCCCCTCCAACCAGCGACCGCCATCCGTCTATTTATTATTCATCGCAATCAAGAGTGGTGGCTAGAGAAAGTTGCTTTTCTCTCCCTCCCCACCTCCCTCCATCCCTCGCCTCTCCTCCTCTCTTTTATTCACCTCTCCTCTTGGAAGAATTGCTTTTATTGAGTAACGGCAGGCAAACACTCCCCACTCCTGGATGCCAAGCTTCCAGCAGCCAGCCCTCCCTCCCTATAGCCCTCCCCTTGTGGAAAATGAGGCAATTCTCTCATTGTAATAATGCGCCTCTGTCATCTCCCCATTATCGGCATGATAAAAGATGAAATATTCACAGAGGCTGGCCTCCTAACCTGATCTGGGCTTGATATTGGGGCTTTGGAAAATGAGTTTTATCAGCTTTAATATACTCCTTGGCAGACTGACCCTTGAAATTAAACATTATTACAGAGCGGATATTTAAAAAACCGGGGCCACAAATTACATCAAAATGAAAATATTAAGGAACATTACGAATATATCAAGTGGCGCTCGGTGGCTTGCCGGCTTGGCGGCTCCATGCCCCCCCACTACCCCCGTCTCTGCCTGCCACCACTGAGGAGCATTGCCGGTCGGGGTGGCGGTGGCGGCGGCGTTGTAAGTGTCACCGCGGCGACGTTGGGGCTTGGGAAATAATAACAATGCAGCCTGTCCCACCGTCATGTGTCTGCATAAACTTATTATCCTCCCGGCACTTCTCATTGCAAAGCTTTATTAGGAGAGCACAGCACTGGCGGAAGTGTTGCATTCAGAGTCGGAGTGCTTGTGTGTGTGTGCAAGGGAGTGTGTGTGTGTGTTTAAGAGTGTTGGTTTGTTTCAGAGTGGGAGTGCATTTATGTGTGTGGATGAGGGTGTGTGTGTGTTTAAGAGTGGGAGAGCATTCATGTGTGGGAGTGTATTTGTATGTCTGTGTGTGTAGGATGGGTGGAATTGCCAGGCTTTTCCTGCCTGCTTCTCCTGTCTAGTGGCTACAGGTTCACTACATGTTTCACTGCAACACAATGGACATTAGATAGATAATTGAAGCCAGTAGGCAGTCAGTCTCTCTCTCTCTCTCTCTCTCTCTCTCTCTCTCGCTCTCAGTAATCACTTTAAAAGTGAAGCCCAAATCCCAAAAATTGAGAGAAAACGGATCCAGTTCCCTGAAGTGTGTGGTGATTTGTCACTTTGTGATCGGGGATATGAGAAATGCAATAAAAAGCGGAGGAGATGTGATTTGAATAGATTTTAGAGGAAGTCACTCCTTAGGGGAGCAGGATGAGTAAGCAGCCTCCCCGAGGACCGAATTAAAACTTTACTTTTGGTCACGGCACTCTCCCCACAGTGCTGTCGTTTATCGTATGTGTGTGCGCATGTGTTATTGCCTCTGTCTGTATGTTTGTATGTATGTGTGTATGTCCTGCGTGAATGGAAACCCAACCGCTGCCCCTCACCCTGAGGTTACACAGCAAAGCTCTCCGGTCTCAGATGAGTATTCACAGCAGCACTTCTCTCGCTCGCTCTCTCTCTTTCAATCTCTCTCTCTCCCTCTCTCATTCTCTCTCAAAACCCAGTGCTGGGGCTTTGCATACTGAGGCGTTACGTGTGTGTGCTCCCCACACTCAATTCCCCCCAGAAACGAGAAACCGGGTAGACTCCAGTCCATGCACTTGCATTTTTTCTCCTGGGTGGGGATCCGCTCAGCCAAAGTCATACAAACACTCTCCACTCCTGGATGCCAAGCTTCCAGCAGCCAGCAGCCAGCCCTCCCTCCCTATAGCCCTCCCCTTGTGGAAAAGGGGAGGGCTATAGCTGCATACACACCCCAAGATACATTTAAGCTATCTAGTATTACATTACCTATGTGTTGTGTAAATGTTGCTGGGAAATTCTGAGGGTTAAGATGTTTCTGTGACAGAGATCGAAGGTCATTAGGCATCTTTTCAAAGACATTTAATATTACATTGACTATATGTTGTGTACATGTTTTGTAAATGTTGCTTGGAGGTTGAATCATCATCATGAGGGTAACAGAGACAGAATGATCAACCCAAGGAGAGAATGACTAGGGAAAAATGACTTCCTCCCTCTGTTCTATCTTTCTCTCTCTCTCTCTCTCTCTCTCTCTCAATTCAATGGGGCTTTATTGGCAAGGGAAACATATGTTTACATTGGCAAAGCAAGTGAATAAACAATAAACAAACGTGAGATGAAACAAATGTAACATCATTAACAAAGGAGACTATTAGAAATCAACAGTAAACATTGCACAGGTTTAAAAAATAAATAAAAAATATATATTATCAGTGTTTTAACAATGTGAACATTGTTGTAGTACGAAAAGTGAGGGAAGATAAATAAACAGATACGTATTGGTGGTATTTCCAATGTTGTTTGTGCTCCACTGGTTGCCCTATTCTCATGGCAATGTCCCACCAATCTTGGTGCTGTGATTGCAATTCATCAATTTTAGATTTGTTTTCAAAATCTTTGAGTCTGTGTGATCTGTGGGAAATATGTTTCTCTAATGTGGTCTGTCACACCCTGATCTGTTTCACCTGTGTTTGTGCTTGTCTCCGCCCCCCTCCAGGTGTCGCCAATCTTCCCCATTATCCCCAGTGTATTTATACCCGTGTTCTCTGTTTGCCTGTTGCCAGTTCATTTTATCTTGTGAAACCTACCAGTGGTGTTCCCCTTGCTCTGTTCTACTTCCTGTTTTCTAGTTTTTCACGGTTTTGACCTTTCTGCCTGCCCTGACACTGAGCCTTCCTGCCGTTCTGTAACTTGCCACACCTCACTGGATTATTGACCCCTGCCTGCTCTGACCCTGAGACTGCCTGCCGTTCCGGACCTTTTGAACCCTATCTGGATTACTTCTGCCTGCCCTGTTGTTTTGCCTGCCCCTGTTCTAGTAATACACTTTTGTTACTTCGACAGTGTCTGCATCTGGGTCATACCTGAAACGTGATATGGTCATACATTTGGCAGGAGGTTAGGAAGTGCAGCTCAGTTTTCACTAAAGTTGAATGGTGGGAAACCGGTTACCGGGATTTACAGCCTAAAATCACTCCCTTTTCCCGGAACAAAT
This sequence comes from Oncorhynchus mykiss, assembly GCF_013265735.2. Classification (NCBI taxonomy): domain Eukaryota; kingdom Metazoa; phylum Chordata; class Actinopteri; order Salmoniformes; family Salmonidae; genus Oncorhynchus; species Oncorhynchus mykiss. Next base: position 36,979,999 of record NC_048566.1, read on the forward strand.
AACTGTGAGAAATGATTTATATGAGCAGCATGGCATGAAATGGAACTGTTAAATTATATGCAATGCACTGAATAGCCCTATATATAGATGTCCTAGCCTACCTCTTTCAGGTAATAAATTCAATGCAGTATTAGCCTTATATTTAGCTAATTAATGATGGGTTATGCATAATAAGCTTCTATGTCTCTTGTGCAATATGCAAACTCCTGTATTCCCCTGGCCTCTATGGGTTCTTTGTTCTAACCAACTGTGCTATTTTTGTATGTTTTTTCGTATTGTTTGTAACGTATTATGTACATAAAGTTGCTGCTACCATCTCTTATGACCAAAAATAGCTTCTGGACATCAGAACAGCGATTACTCACCTCGAACTGGACAAAGATTTTTTTCTTTAATGAGTGTGACGCGAAGGATATAGAGCTTTCCGGAGAACAGGTCCAAATTCCCGTCATTCGCGTGAAGAAAATGTAGCGATACCGAGGGAGAAGGTTGGTATGCCTTGTTAGGATTCGTAGGCAAGTGAGCAAATCGCCATTGCCATCGGTTCTATTGGCCAATGTGCAATCACTGGAAAACAAACTCGATGGTCTACGGTCGAAACTATCCTACCAATGGGACATTAAAAACTGAACGATGACACGGATAACATAGAACTGGCTGTTTTTTCTGTGTATCGCCAGGACAGAGTAGCTATGTCTGGTAAGACGAGGGGCGGGGGTGTGTGTCCATTTGTCAATAACTGCTAGTGTGCGATGTCAAATTTTTAAAAAGTCTTGAGGTATTGCTCACCTGAGGTAGAGTACCTCATGATAAGCTGTAGACCACACTGCCTACCAAGAGAGTTATCATCTATATTATTAGCGGCCGTCTATATACCACCACAAACCGATGCTGGCACTGAGACCGCACTCAACAAGCTGTATAAGGCCATAAACAAAGAAGAAAATGCTCATCCAGAAGCGGCGCTCCTAGTGGCCGGGCACTTTAATGCAAGCAAACTTAAACTAATTTTACCTAATTTCTACATGCAACCAGAGGCAAAACAAATTATAGACCACCTTTACTCCACACACAGAGATGCATACAAAGCTCTCCCTCGCCCTCCATTTGGCAAATCTGACAATAACTCTATCTTCCTGATTCCTGCTTGCAAGCAAAAACTAAAGCAGGAAGTACCAGTGACTCGCTCAATACAGAAGTTGTCCGATGATGTGGATGCCACGCCACAGGACTGTTTTGCTAACAGACTGGAATATGTTCTGGGATTCATCCAATGGCATTGAGGAGTATATCACCTCCATCACCGGATTCATCAATAAGTGCATTGAGGACGTCGTCCCCACAGTGACCGTGCGTACATATCCCAACCAGAAACCATGGACTACAGGCAAAATGCACACCGAGCTAAAGGCTAGAGGTGCCACTTTCAAGGAGAGGGACACTAATCTGGATGCTCATGAGAAATCCCGCTGTGCCCTCAGACGAACCATCAAACAGGCAAAGACTCAATACAGGACTAAGATTGAATCCCACTACGACGGCTCTGACATTCATTGAATGTGGCAGGTCTTGTAAACTATTACGAACTAAAAGGGAAACCCAGCCACGAGCTGCCCAGTGACGCAAGCCTACCAGACGAGCTACAGTTTAAGTCGGAAGTTTACATTCACTTAGGTTGTAGTCATTAAAACTAATTTTCCAACACTCCCCATGTCTTATTAACAAACTATAGTTTTGGCAAGTAGGTTAGGACATCTACTTTGTGCATGACACAAGTAATTTTTTCAACAATTGTTTACAGACAGATTATTTCACTTATAATTCACTGTATTACAATTCCAGCGGGTCAGAAGTTTACATACACTGAGTTGACTGTGCCTTTAAACGGCTTGGAAAATTCCAGAAAATTATGTCATGGCTAATTGACATCATTTGAGTCAATTGGAGGTGTACCTGTGGATGTATTTCAAGGCCTACCTTCAAACTCAGTGCCTCTTTGCTTGACATCATGGGAAAATCAAAAGAAATCAGCCAAGACCCCAGGAAAAGAATTGCAGACCTCCACAAGTCTGGTTCATCTTTGGGAGCAATTTCCAAACTCCTGAAGGTACGACGTTCATCTATTCAAACAATAGTACGCAAGTATAAACACCATAGGACTACGCAACTGTCATACCGCTCAGGAAGGAGATGTGTTCTGTCTCCTGGAGATGAACGTACTTTGGTGCGAAAAGTGCAAATCAATCCCAGAACAACAGCAAAGGACCTTGTGAAGATGCTGGAGGAAACAGGTACAAACGTATCTATATCCACAGTAAAAGGAGTCCTATTTCAACATAACCCGAAAGGCCGCCCAGCAGGAAGAAGCAACTGCTCCAAAAGCCAGACTACAGTTTGCAACTACACACGGGGACAAAGATTGTACTTTTTGGAGAAATGTCCTCTGGTCTGTTGAACCAAAAATAGAACTGTTTGGCAATAATGACCATTGTTATGTTTGGAGGGAAAAGGGGGAAGATGGCAAACTGAAGAACACCATCCCAACTGTGAAGCACAGGGGTGGCATCATCATGTTGTGGGGGTGCGTTGCTGCAGGAGGGACTGGTGCACTTCACAAAATACATGGCATCATGAGGCAGTACAATTATGTGGATATATTGAAGCAACATCTCAAGACATCAGTTAGAAAGTTAAAGCTTGGTCGCAAATGGGTCTTCCAAATGGACAATGACACCAAGCATGTGGCAAAATGGCTTAAGGACAACAAAGTCGAGGTATTGGAGTGGCCATCACAAAGGGCTGACCTCAATCCCATAGACAAATTGTTCGGCAGAGCTGAAAAAGCGTGTGCGAGCAAGGAGGCCTACAACCCCTGACTCAGTTACACCAATTCTGTCAGGAGGAATGGGTCAAAATTCACCCAACTTATTGTGGGAAGCTTGTGGAAGTCTATCCAAAACGTTTGACCCATGTTAAACAATTTAAAAGCAATGCTATCAGATACTAATTGAGTGTATATACACTTCTGACCCACTGGGAATGTGATGAAAGAAATAAAAGCTGATATAAATCATTCTCTCTACTATTATTCTGACATCTCACATTCTTAAAATTAAGTGGTGATCCTAACTGATCTAAGACAGGGAATTTTTAGTAGGATTAAATGTCAGGAATTGTGAAACTGAGTTTAAATGTATTTGGCAAAGGTGTATGTAAACTTACGACTTCAACTGTAAATGCCTTTTATGCTCGCTTCGAGGCAAGCAACACTGAAGCATGCATGAGAGCACCAGCTGTTCCAGACGACTGTGTGGTCACGCTCTCCGTAGCTGATGTGAGCAAGACCTTTAAACAGGTCAACATTCACAAGGCCACGGGACCAGACCGATTACCAGGGCGTGTACTCAAAGCATGCGCTGACTAACTGGCAAGTGTCTTCACTAACATTTTCAACCTCTCCCTGACAAAGTCTGTAATAACCACATGTTTCAAGCAGACCACCATAGTCCCTGTGCCCAAGAATGCGAAGTTAAACTGCCTAAATGACTACCGCCCCGTAGCACTCACGTCGGTAGCCATGAAGTGCTTTAAAAGGCTGGTCATGGCTCACATCAACACCATCATTGTGAAAACCCTCTATCCATTCCAATTCGCATACCGCTGTAAGAGAAAAATTACGCATTTACCTGATTTATTTTATATGAATGTTTAACAATTATTATTTAACTAATAATAAGACATTTCTGTCCTACTAGTGTCTGTGTTTTATGGTCTCCACTCTAGTTCCCTGCAGCTAATCTGGGTGTATGGTCACCAGAAATGGCTTGAGCTGACAAATGAGTTAAAGACTGCATTACAGAGATACGAGAGAGAGAGAACATGCATCCTTTGAAACTCCTGTTTCAAACCTCCTGGTGGCTGTAGCACTATCTGTCTGCGCCACAGGGTGGAGGAGGTCAGATTGTTTGCTACCAGATCCCTTCCCCTATAGGACAGCTGGGGCAGCAACCATTTCCACCAAGACAGTCTGGCACAGACCTTCACTACACCCCCCCAGTTCTTCTTTTGAAACTCATCTGAGCCTAAAAAAAATGACAAAGTCTTTAGCCCATTCCTACCCCACTGTAACCCCCCTATTAGTTGTGAAATGGTGCCTTTCTGACACTGACCTGACCACAAAGCTTCATTTTTGGCCCAATTCACCCTAGCTGAAGAGGCCTTCTCATACACTTCTGGAGCACCTGAGAGAATTTGAATGACAAAAAAACATGTGTTTGATGTATTTGATACCATTCCACTATTTCCGCTCCCGCCTTTACCACGAGTCCGTCCTCCATAATTAAGATGCCACCAAGCTCCTGTGACATGATTTTATATTCTGCACACAACAATGCTACAGATCGGCAGTTTTTCAAAAGAGCCAAATCCCCCTTCTTTGGCAATAATTAAAGCACAGCAGAAATGTTTGTAAAAGTATGATGGCAAACCATCAAAACCAGGGGCTCGGCCTGAGGAGAGCAGTATGTGCGGATGTTGCCTGTAATCCATGGTTTCTGGTTGGGGTATGTACGTACAGTCGCTGTGGGGACTACGTCATTGATGCACTTATTGATGAAGCCAGTGATTGATGTGGTGTACTCCTCAATGCCATCGGAAGAATCCCGGAACATATTCTAGTCTGTTCTAGCAAAACAGTCCTGTAGCTTAGCATCTGTTTGATTGAGTCACTGGTGCTTCCTGCTTTAATTTGGGCTTGTAAGCAGGAAGCAGGAAGCGGGAATCAGGAGGATAGAATTATGGTCAGATTTGCCAAATGAAGGGTGAGGGAGAGCTTTGTACACTCTGTGTGTGGAGTAAAGGTGGTTTTGAGTTTTTTCCTTCTGGTTGCACATTTAACATGCTGATAGAAATGAGTTAAAACTGATTTAACTTTCCCTGCATCAAAGTCCCCGGCCACTAGGAGCGCCTCCTGGATGAGCATTTTCCTGTTTTTCTTATGGCGGAATACAGCTCATTGAGTGCGGTCTTAGTGCCAGCATCGATCTGTCGTGGTATGTAGATAGCTACGAAAATTACAGATGAAAACCTCGAGACTTCCTTAGATATCGTGCACCAGCTGTTGTTTACAAAAATACATAGACCCTCACCCCTTGTCTTACCAGAGGCTGCTGTTCTTTCCTGCTGATACAGTGCATGTCCCGCCAGCTGTATGTTATTCATGTCGTCGTTCAGCCACAAATCGGTGAAACATAAGATATTATGGTTTTTAATGTCCCGTTGGTAGGATATAAGTGATTTTATTTCATCCTACCAACGGGACATTAAAAACCATAATATCTTATGTTTCACCGAGTTGTGGCTGAAAAGTTTTTCAGGGATTGTACGTTGGCCAATAGTACAGATGGCAAAGGCAGATTAGCCACTTGTCAGCAGAGAAGACACCCCGATCTCCTTCCACGAAATCTGTCTCTTCCACGAAACCTCAGTCTCAGTCTCTGTTCGGATGTCTGGAGTAAATCCCTCTCGTCCGACTCATTAAAGAAACGTTTTTCGTCCAATTCAAGGCGAGTAAACGCTGTTCTGACACTCAGAATCTCTTTTCGATCATAAGAGACGGTAGTCTGTCCTACAAGTTTGACAAGCGTTCTTAACATCCTAGAAGGCCAGCGCACCACCAGGGATGTGGCTGTTTTGAATAATCACTTTTCCATAATCCCATTTTACAGTCACAAACATTTTCTTCAGCCAGCCTGCATTTAAGCTTGGTGGGTGCAGGATGGACCAAGCTGTGGCACATGATGTAGAGCATGAGCAGATCTGTGGAGGAACTGGGAGAGAGTGTGGGGATCCGATCATCTCGCCTGTTGAAGCAGGTAGTAACAGAGTTCTCTAAATCCTTGCCAGCATCTGTGTCCAGTTACACACACACTGACCAGTAGAAGGAGGGCCAAGATTACATAGTCCCTACTCTGAATGTCACCGCTGCTGTTACGGGGCAGTGCAGGAGGGTAAGGGGCTGCTCCAGTATTTCACGGCTATGGGAAAAAGTGATGTACACGATATATGTGAAGGTGTACTATGCGATCAACGAGGTGGGCTGATTTGTTTGGACCAGGCGCTTTCACGAAGGGCTGCTGGCGGTCTCTATGTTAGCTGCCGATTGATAAACAGACAGCTGACCTCCAATGGAGGATAATACGTGGGGCGATAGCCACCAACACTCACCTGATGCACCTGGATCCTAGCATTGGGGAGGGGTGTCCGTTCTGTGTCTGCTAGCTCATCTTCTTCTACAATGTCCCAGACTGGTGGGGCTGTTTACACTGGTAACCATCTGGTTTTCTGCCTTGGTGGAGGTTTAATCTACCTACCTGTTTGTTTTTGAACTAAAGTATAGTTTTAGGCTCAGGGGAGTGGTCGTCCTACTCAACTTCGTATCAGGAGCAGCCAAGCTAGCTATCTGGAAGACCAGGAAACATTGCATACAGGGACAGGGGTCTGTGGATGTGGTGGGCATGCTCAGGGTGATGTTGGCTATTACTGTCTGGTGGGGAACCTTAGGCTCTTCATTGGGACATAGGGTCTTCAGGGGGTGTTGTGCTCTGCCAATGAGGAGGGGGATTTGGAGTTGTAAAGAAGACTTAAATACATGTTGTTTTCTCTTACGGGCTGTTACTTTTTGGAGCATGACACCTGAGGGCTGAATGGTGATGTGATGTACTGTGGTGTGGGGTCTTGACCCAATAAAGGGGATTTATAAATTCTCTCTGTCTCTCGCTCAATCTGTCTCTCTCAATCTGTCTCTCTCTCTCTCAAAACCGATTGCCGAGGCTGTATGTGTGTGCGCCCAACACTCAATTTCCCCCAGAAACGAGAGACCATGCACATGCATTTTTATTTCTGGGTGGGGATCCGCTCAGCCAAAGTCATGCAGCTGCATACACACCACAAGATACATTTAGGCTATTTAGTAATGCATTATCTATGTGTTGTGTAAATGTTGTATAAATGTTGCTGGGAAATTAAATGATCATCATGAGGGTTACGATGTATTTGTGACAGAGACAGAAGAGCATTAAGCATCCTTCCAGACACATAGCCTATCAAATGGCGTGTCCAGTCCATCTTGTGCTGCCTGAACGCATCGTGGTGTTAATGATCAGCCCAAGGAGAGAATGACTATCAGATAAGCTCAAGCAGAGGAATAAAATGAGGGAGAGGGGAAGGAAAAAAGAGGAAGGCAAAAAGAAGAAGAGAAGGAATTGACACCACAGGGGTTTGTTGCCAGAAGGGGAAAAATGGCTCCCTCCCTCCCTCCCTCCCTCCCTCCCTCCCTCCCTCCCTCCCTCCCTCCCTCCCTCCCTCCCTCCCTCCCCTCGCTCTCTCTCTCTTCCCCTCGCTCTCACTCTCTCCCCTCTCTCTCTCTCTCTCTCTCTCTCTCTCTCCCCTCTCATTCATTATGTTGATATATTCATATTATTTGCTTCCTGAGCGAGCCCCCTCCCTCACCCTCATTCGCAAATGCTCGCTCGCACACACACACACGCACACAGAAGTCCCCCCCCCCCCCCCCCCCCCACACACACACACATGTATAGTGCAAGGTGGTGGTGCCATAAATATAGCAAACGACAGAGCCTAGCAGCTGAGCAAGGTCAGCCGTGGCCCCTGAAGACAGCGCCGTGGGCGCTGCAGTGGGCTCTTGTTAGGCTTGCACACAGAGAGCTCATTAGGAGGGTCCCCTGAGGCCCCCTAGACACATACACGCTCATATATAAACACACACAACTACATACTGTATATACTGATCAGTCTGTTTACCAGTAATTACAAAGTTCTATGTTGAGGGAACACTGGATCTGTTTAGACTTCTATGTGATCTGCCCAGCTATACCTGCCTCCATGACTTCTCCCTCTAACCCTTTCAGTTCTCAGTTTAAATGCTCAATCAGGTTAAAAGGTGTGTTTGTTTATGTTTGTTTGTGTGTATGCATATTATAGTGTGTGTGTGTGTGTGTGTGTTACAGTGGGAGTAACAGTGTTAATGTCTGCCTGTGTGTGTTACACTGTGACTGTCTATCTCTCAGTGTGTACAGCAGGGGCTCTGATCCCCAATGGGTCTGCAGCATTAAAGAGGATGTGCATCATACGTCCTGCATAGTGACATTGGATAAGCCTTTTCTTTCACACATACCCTTTATTTGTGGTGTATGTTCCATTAAATGTGGTCAGCGTCCCTGGCCTGAGCATGTACTCTCCCTGGCCTGAGCATGTACTGTCCCTGGCCTGAGCATGTTCTGTCCCTGGCCTGAGCATGTACTCTCCCTGGCCTGAGCATGTACTGTCCCTGGCCTGAGCATGTACTGTCCCTGGCCTGAGCATGTACTCTCCCTGGCCTGAGCATGTACTGTCCCTGGCCTGAGCATGTTCTGTCCCTGGCCTGAGCATGTACTGTCCCTGGCCTGAGCATGTACTGTCCCTGGCCTGAGCATGTACTCTCCCTGGCCTGAGCATGTACTCTCCCTGGCCTGAGCATGTACTCTCCCTGGCCTGAGCATGTACTCTCCCTGGCCTGAGCATGTGCTGTCCCTGGCCTGAGCATGTACTCTCCCTGGCCTGAGCATGTACTGTCCCTGGCTTGGCTTGAGCATTCGTCTGTGAGCATATATTGTTTACATTGGTGCTCAACAATCTTGAAAGGTGTTACGTCGACACACAGACACACACTCGCTGCTCAGTGTCAACGGGATGGTCTGGAGCTGTCTGTCTCTCTCTCAACGGAGAGGGAGGGAGAGGGAGAGAGAGAGGCAAATAGCAAATGATTCTAACGTATTTACTGTAAAACCTGGAAATGTATACAGCATACTGTAGCAGTGGTTGACGTTTTAGACTTTTTGTGTGTGCGTGCGCTTGGCTCATGCCCAGGACACGCCTGAGAGACTTTCTGAGTCCTGCCCTCCTCCCTGCCTTGCACCACACCAGCAGACACATGCTGTGGCAAAGAGGAGAACTAGCTTCACATACTGTAATCTCAATTCTATTTCAGTCAATCGCAAGTGTTTGTCAGTGAATCTCAGGTGAGAATTATCTGCTGTGTCTGGGTGTCGTCACTTCAGTGATATAAAGCACCTTAACCTAATACACTTGCAAAATTACAGAAACAAAGTGTCCTTGTTTAAAAAAAATTATGAAGATCACTACTCATGGAACAGAACGTGTTATAGAAAGTTTTTCTTACAAATAGAACATACAACTCAACTTAGACTAGGTTACAGTCAAAGCACTCTGAGCAAACAGACTGCAATGACCAGTTCTCTCTCTTGAGTGTCGCCTGCAACTGCTGTCTACGGCACTGGGTGCACTGCAGGATACCAGGATGTTCCTCTCTCTGTGTCTTCAGCACCTCTCACCCCCTCTTCTCTGTCCACTCTGGTGAAATCACTAGACTATATAAATACAATACATTTCTTATTGTCCTCCACCACCTCTATATACCTCCTCCACCCCCTTGCCTCCTCCATTCCCCCCTCCACCCCTCCCTGTCCCCTTTGCCTCCTGCCCAGGCAGGGTGTCAGTCTGCCAGGCCCCAGGCCGTCAGACAGGCAGTGGGCTGTGACGGGCAGCTACTGCACCTCTTCCTCGCCCCTCTCCCCGCAGTCTGGCACCCACCGGGATCTCGTCCGGGGCCCAGCCTGCCAAAGTGACCTCCCCAGGCAGCACAAAAATCCACCCCCGCCACCCCTCCGTCCCCTCCTCCGTTTCTTTCCACCATCTTCAATCCAGTCCGATCCAAAACACCTGCTATTTCAACAAATCGAAATCTGTTTAATATGTTGAAATGTGACAATACTGTAGTGGAGATCCACTGCCTCCCCATTGTTACCAGGACAACCGGGGAAACAAGTATCATTCACTGGAAAGACCACCATAACAACTCATCAAGTTATACAATTTTATAAGCACTGCCCAAAACATTAAAACTGTTTTTCAGCAAGTCTGCTATAATTGTTTCTTCTAAGTTTTGCTTATTTAAAATAACCTTAACATCTTGAAAAAACATACATTTTCCTGAACCTTCTGTTTTGACAATAGGTATCCAATATATTACATCGGAGGTAGCATTCATTCACATTCCATTTACTATACTATCTATAGCTTGCTGGGTCAGTGAAGAACCTTAGATCTCCATAACATTAGAGACCATAAGATCAAGCTGCTCCAGCACATTCGAGAGTGTACTAGAATTTCTTATAGTACCCCTGACTGCGTGTTATTTGGGAGAATACATGAGCAATTATTAGAATAACAGAGACCATCTCATGTGGCAAAAAGACAACAACAGCCTCTCTCTCCTGTACCCAGGGTTCCAGCTCTAACTGGAGAGAGGAGAACCTCCCACTGCGTCCCAGAGAAGGTGGTGCAGCAGGGTGACACTATTAGGGCGGAGGGCTGTGTTTGTGTGTGTGTGTGTTCTGCTATCCCCCCTCCACACACTGTGCCTTATGCGTTTATGTGTATGTGTGTTGCCTACATGCGTGTGTGTACTGTATGTTTTTGTGTGTGTATGCAGTCTGTAGTGTTATCCCCCCGCTCATTGCCCCGCCCTACCTCAACCCCTGTGAGATCCGACAGGGTCAGGGAATATGGAGAGAGGAACACAGGGAGACCGCACTCCACAACTTGAAAAGAATTATAATGAACCCACACAGTCGCACTGCCTATTCCCACGACAACAGGCCCCAAACAAATAGCTGCATTTGAAGTCCCCTCGTTTTATGACTTTGAAAGCGTGTGTGTGTGTGTGTGTGTTTGTTTGTGTATCTGGTGTGTGTGTGTCTGTTTTTGTTTGTAGTTTGATGTTAGTGCTTGTTTATGTGTTAATCTACTCTAGAAATTTGGATGAAATTGACATGGGACCTGATGGGCTTAACGTCTACGGTATAGACATGTAATTATTGTCCCGTATGGCCAAATATTTTTTTTCTTCAAAATATTGTAAACAACATGTGTATGCACACAGGCTCACAGATGTGTAGGCTACACAAATAATCCAGGAATTATACTCTAGTCTGTCCTATCATTTGTATGTTACCAGAGACCTGTTCCGCATGTCATGCCGATATCTGGGAGAGTGACCATGTGGTGACAGTGTACATTTACTGTATAGTCATCTGGCATACGCTCTTATCCAGAGCCACTTACAATCAGTGCATTCAACTGAGGTAGGTAAAACAATCCCATATCCCAATCATTGCAAGTAAAACTTCAAAATAGCCGCTATCTGCACAATCAGTGCTAGTAAGAAAGGGCAGTTGTGAGTGTGACTGCATTAAGACAAGTACAACTCTCTAAAGTATTAGTGGATACACACTCTCTTACCCTAGGGTACGATGAAGAAACGAACAATCTTCCTTTTCTCTCCCTCTTAGGCTAGACAAATCCCACTGTAGCGTAAACTGAAAACTAAAAGGAGGAACCATCTGAGATGCAAAGGCTGAGGCTCAATGGCCAGTTACCAGTTAGGTGGCTCCCTTCCTCGCTCCCTCCCTCCTTATATTAATATTTAATACCCCCCCCCCCCCCCCCCCCTCTATTTCCCTCTCTTTGACTACCTCAGGATGCATGTACAACAGCTCACGTGAACCGACATGTCTTTTATTTTTCAGTCCAGTGCCACGGGTTTCGACAGAGCGTGGCAGCATGAACGCCGGCTGGCGCGCTCGGCTTGTCTCGTTCATCTCAGATGGCGGCGGCGGGTGAGAGTGACACTCCACAGAAGCAGCATGAGTCTCTCTGTGTAAACAGTAAATAATAAACAAGAGCTCCGATACATTATTGACAGAATCACTTTAGGCAACTGCATGTGGCAGTACTTTTAGTTGTTGTATCCACCTGACTCCAGAGTATGCTTTCTATGTTTGAGTTACTGATACTGTAAGGGTGCCACCATACAATTTAATCGTTCTAAGTTATATTTTGTCATACATTTTTTTTTTTTTTTTTTAAGATTTCATAGTTTCTGATTGACCTGAGTGTTTTATTTGCATAACTCAGATTATGGAGATTAATGCCACTATTATCTGAACAATGAAATTAATTATTTTTGTTTAAAAATAGAGATGTTTTTTTTTTTAATAGGCTAGTTTAGTGTAAAAACACATGGTCTGACTGTGCAAGAGCAGCCTCTTTCTTTGGAATAACTTTTAAATCAAATAACATCCTCTTGTGGGAAAATAATTATATTCCTCACATTAAATCTCACTAATGTGTCACAGGAAGTCCTTATTTAATAATAACACAAATCCCTGAGGGTGTTAAACCAGATTTGGAGCACATATCTACTCGGTGCTTCATTTAGAACAGATAGACTTGTATAAGAAAATGGAATTGCTTTAGTGCAACTTGGATATGAAACTGGTCTTATTTCTATCTAGGAATTTTACTGAAATGATTTTGTTCTACTGAACTGATTTATCTGAAATTATTTTATGAATCACAATGATTTCTACCTAAATGAATATTGTGTACTTACATATTCCAACTTCATCAAATATACTACACAGGATTTTTTACAAATCAAATTAAGTAAAAACGGTGCTGAAATACAATAAATGGGAAAAGAGGTGTTAATGTAATCAGATTCCGTATTTCTGGATAATTTGCAACTTAAGTCTTAGGTGACAACATTTACAAATCCTTTAATTAACATAAAAATGGAGAGGGAGATATGGAATTTTCAAGAAACCCGATATCACCATATTTGGCTTGAGGGTTTGTAAATTAAATCCATGGGGTCCTAATGGTGCAATACTGAAACGCATCTGTAGATGGCACTCAGAACCTAGCCTGTAGCAGCAGCATGTGGATTTACAGTCCATTGTCAGAAAATTACTTCATAGGTCAGACAGAGAGAGAACTCAAGAACACGTTTTACCGGCCCATGTATTACACTTCTATCATTTCAGATTTAGTGTCAGACAGACGATGGAATGAAGCTGACTCCAAGCCCTTCCTCATCTTTAAGTAAGATGCACCTGCTTGAGAAGAAAGCTTGCATCAAAACAGATGAGCCAAAGCATGAAATATCACGGCGTAAGGAAAATATTACATTAGATTGTACAAATGAAAACAGGACAGAACATTTGTTTGAGTGGGACTGCCCTAAGAAAAGTGATTTTCACATTTCACTGCATTGACATATTCAAAGCCTTAAAGCTTGTAGCTTAGAATACACTGATTAAACAACCACAGTAGAGAAAAAAATTATTCAAGCAAAAAAACAGAACATATCTAAAACTTTATACTTGTTTGCTTTTCATCGAAACGTGAAGTGAAAAGTTGATCCTTTAGACTTAGGCATTCTGTCATATATCATATTCACTACCTTTCTTCTACTTTACCTGACTAAGTTGTGCAGAAGGACACACATGGTAAACAAATCTCTGTGTTATGGTATGAATCTCAGAACCATGCAAAGCCTTCTGATGATCAGCCCTCTTTCACAGCTGCTCATTTTGCCATTCTCAGCTGAGACAATAGTGGAGGGGAGGGAACAATGACCTGCGATGGAGAGAGGGGAAAGGAGTGAGCTGGTGAAAGAGAGGCTAGGGCACACGGGACCGACAGCAGGAGGGAGGGAGAGCAGGGGAAGGTCAGTAGGGTCAGTGATCACGGGTGTGTGAGTGTGTGTCTCTCTCACTCTCTCTCGACCCCCCCACACACACACCCTGGGCAGACTGGGTCACGCCTGTCCCTTCACACTCGGCTGCTCCATTATTGACGGCCTGAACTGATACCCCAATAAGAGGGACAGGGGTGGGCCAGGGTGGTACCCCACTCCCACAGATGTCACTGAAACCAGGGATCCCAACCCTTCACCCCAAACTCCATCCCTCTCTCTCCCACACCGCCTCTGTTGACACACCAACTGCTGGTATTTTGCACACATGCACACGCACACACAATAGGCTCAGGCCTGAGCGCCAAAGACGGGGGGCCGTAGGGAGGGGCGATACGACTCAAATCAATAAATGAGAAGTCATGCAAGTAGAACAGAATCATTACTCTTGGGGAGGCTTTACAGTGTGTGTCTATGTGTGAGAGTGTTCAACACCTGTTATCTTGTCTCCATATTGCTGTTGTCACTTTTTAAGCAATTGCCACTGTCCCAGTTCTAGATTCCCTTCTAAAAGAGTGGCAATGTCATGAGTGCTTGACAGTGTGTTATGCATATTCAATGTTTCTCCCAGAAATTCATGTACTTACTCCAGACCCCACAACAAAACTACAACTATAAAAGTATGCTTTGAAACATACACTGAGCGCACAAAGCATGAGGAACACCTTCCTAATATTGAGTGGCACTCCCTTTTGCCATCAGAACAGCCTCAGTTCGCCGGAGGATGGACTCTTCAAGGTGTTGAAAGCGTTCCACAGGGATGCTGGCCCATGTTGATTCAAATGCTTCCCACAGTTGTGTTAAGTTGGCTGAATGTCCTTTGGGTGGTGGACCATTCTTGAAACACACGTACACTGTTGAGTGTGAAAAACCCAGCAGCGTTGCAGTTCTTAACATACTCAAACCGGTGCACCTGGCACCTACTACCATACCCTGTTCAAAGGAACTTAAATATTCACCCTCTGAATGGCATACATACACTATCCATATCTCAAGGCTTAAAAGTCATTATTTAACCTGTGTCCTCCCCTGCATCTACACTGATTGAAGTAGATTTAACAAGTGACGTCAGTAAGGGACCATAGCTTTCACCTGGATTCACCTGGTCATTATGTCATGGGAAGAGCAGGATGTTCCTAATGTTTTGCACACTCGGTGTATGGTGTTATGTATGAAGAAGAAAGAGTTATCGATGTGACAATTTACCTAATGACAGGACTATATTAGTGCGAAGTGTCCAACTCGGTCCTAATTTGAACACGGTCGCAGTACACATGCTCTTAATCGTTACTGCAACTCCCCTTTAACCAGCACATCAATGACAATCTGTTTTTCATCTTTTCGATAAGGAGCTATATTAATACAAATGTATTTACAAGTCCCCCAAAATGAATAGAGCGTTTATTATTAGACATGGTAATTCTCGAGATAATGATCAAAAGCCAAGTCCTCCTCCTCCTCTACTCAGTCAGGCTTCTCGGGGGCTAAAGCATTGACAGGTCCTCCTTTTATTATTTCATGGGCTGTTTAAAGATTTAGTGAGGCCTACAAATGACTACCTTTAATGACCAATTAACAGGAGTAAAGCTCTCGGAGCGACGCAAGCCTCGGCCTAGCTCACGGATTTGCTAAAGTAAATAGGTGCTCGGCGGCAACGGTGAGGGAGGGCCATGTCTCGTTACCGGCTCACCGTTAAAACACTCACACACACTCACACACACACTTCTCTCCAGTGCTTATTAAAACCAGGAAGAGCAGCTCAACTTAAATAATGACAGACAGGGAGAGAGAGATGGAGGGACTGAAATAAAGACAGAGACAGATGTAACTACGGGAGGAGAAAAAGAGAGATAGAAAGAGTTAGAACTCTCCACATGGTAGTTAAAAAAAATTGTACCCCTTTTTCGTGATATCCAATTTGTAGTTACAGTCCCATCGCTGCAACTCCCCTACGGACTCGGGAGAGGCGAATGTTAAGAGCCATGCGTCCTACGAAACACTACCCTGCCAAGCCGCGCTGCTTCTTGACACACTGCTCGCTTAACCTGGAAGCCAGCCGCACCAATGTGTCGAAGGAAACACCGTCCAACTGGCGTCCAGAGTCAGCGTGTAGGCACCCGGCCCGCCACAAGGAGTCGCTAGTGTGCGATGGGACAAGGAAATTCCATCCAGCCAAATCTTCCCCTAACTTGGATGACGCTGGGCCAATTGTGCGCCGCCTCATGGGTCTCCCTGTCAAGCCCGGCTGTGACACAGCCTGGGATCGATCCCGGGGCTGTAGTGATGCCTCAAGCACTGCGATGCAGTGCCTTAGACTGCTGTGCCACTCAGGAGGCCTACATGGTAGCTTTAAAAAATATATATATATATATATATATATTAATATATATAAACCCTCTTGAAAGTCTCCTCTTTAAAGCTCATGTTGGTGAGTGTTGCTGGATGGTGCTGAAGTGAGTGTAAATAAGTGAAGTTTAGGTTATTAGCATTGCTCAATAATGTAGCTGCGGGGTAGGACACTGCTACTCAAGGCCATGGGCTTTCCGAGCAGCTAATTTGGACCCATCTTGTTTGTGGGTTAGTACCCCAGCCCCCAGACGAGTAGCAAGCCTCTGAATCGAGCCAAAACGAATGAATTACACATGCACGCGCACACACACACTTAGATGGAAATATATATACACATGCATGAGTGAACATGTGCAGACATATTCATATTTTTATGAAGTACACTTTTTGCAAACTTGTCAATGTTTTGGGTTTTGCATAGAACAGTAGGAGTAATTGATTGTTTGATCCATCACCAATCTACATAGCAATGGTCATCCACAGCTTCATCCCGGTATGAGCTTGTATACTGCATTTCAGCTTCACACCCATAGAAATATAATTCCTAGACCGGGCATTCCAATTCATATAACCGTGGTCTGAGGGGCTGCCACTTCGAGAAATTCCATTTCTACGGTCACACCTTTCTGTTTCCATTGAAATAATACACACGCTTCATAATTCTGTTCTATAACAGTGTCCCTTGTATTCACCTCACATCACATTAGTCAAAAAGCCTTTCCCTCTCATAGCTCTTTTCCACATTAGCAGATAAGCGAGTCATGCTGTACGGAAACCAGCATCTGCATTCGCCCATGCAAAGCCTATACGTCAGCATATACAAACTGCATCCTGAACACGGTCACATTGTACATTGTATGGCATAGGGAGGGATCAGACAGCACAGGTTAATAAGACAGCACGTTGATTGTATTCTCTCCCTCTTTTGTGTCTCATCGTTTGCATTAGAAACACTCGCCATAATTAAGCCGCTAAGTGAAATTGAAACAGGCAAGTCAGGGCATTATGTGAGAGAGAGAAAGAAAGACAAGAGAGGAAGAAGAATGAAAGAAAAAATAACTATGCGTGAAGGTTTCCCCATCATGATTCTCATATTGTATCGGAAAAACAAACAAACAAAACAAACAAAAACAGGAGAGAAAACACTCGTTTACTACAACAGATTGATGCCGGGGTATTTAGCATAATACAGCGACGCTATCTTGCACCCAAAGTAAGGTATTATGTAGAGATTTATTAGTGCATGTAAACATATTTGATCATCATGAAATGTGTAAGCATCAGACAGGTTTAGCGCCTGTGGGGAGGTTCTAGCTGTACAGGGAAAGGGGAATGTGGGGAGGTTCCTAGCTGTACAGGGAAAGGGGAATGTGGGGAGGTTCCTAGCTGTACAGGGAAAGGGGAATGTGGGAAGGTTCCTAGCTGTACAGGGAAAGGGGAATGTGGGGAGGTTCCTAGCTGTACAGGGAAAGGGGGATGTGGGGAGGTTCCTAGCTGTACAGGGAAAGGGGAATGTGGGGAGGTTCCTAGCTGTACAGGGAAAGGGGAATGTGGGGAGGTTCCTAGCTGTACAGGGAAAGGGGGATGTGGGGAGGTTCCTAGCTGTACAGGGAAAGGGGGATGTGGGGAGGTTCCTAGCTGTACAGGGAAAGGGGAATGTGGGGAGGTTCTAGCTGTACAGGGAAAGGGGAATGTGGGGAGGTTCCTAGCTGTACAGGGAAAGGGGAATGTGGGGAGGTTCTAGCTGTACAGGGAAAGGGGAATGTGGGGAGGTTCCTAGCTGTACAGGGAAAGGGGAATGTGGGGAGGTTCCTAGCTGTACAGGGAAAGGGGGATGTGGGGAGGTTCCTAGCTGTACAGGGAAAGGGGGATGTGGGGAGGTTCCTAGCTGTACAGGGAAAGGGGAATGTGGGGAGGTTCTAGCTGTACAGGGAAAGGGGAATGTGGGGAGGTTCCTAGCTGTACAGGGAAAGGGGAATGTGGGGAGGTTCTAGCTGTACAGGGAAAGGGGAATGTGGGGAGGTTCCTAGCTGTACAGGGAAAGGGGAATGTGGGGAAGGAGGGGAGAGAGAAAGAAAGAGAAATGCATAGTGATGCTTTGTTCATGATGTGCCAGAGGAAGCTGGGTTCACTGTGAGGCGGTTGTTGTGCTGCCGCCTGTTGTCTCTTTAGATCTCTCTCTCTCTGTGTCTGTCTGTCTCTGTCTCTGTCTGTCTGTCTGTCTGTCTGTCTGTCTGTCTGTCTGTCTGTCTGTCTGTCTGTCTGTCTGTCTGTCTGTCTGTCTGTCTGTCTCTCTGTCTGTCTGTCTGTCTGTTGGTCTCTTTCTTTCTTTCTTTCTTTCTTTCTTTCTTTCTTTCTTTCTTTCTTTCTCTATCCCTCTCCTCTCTGTTCATCTCGCTCTCTCTCTCTCTCTCTCTCTCTCTCTCTCAATTTCTGTTTCAATTTCAATTCCATTCAATTTGCTTTATCAATATATTGCCAAAGCGTACTTTGGAGGTTAATTGATACATTTACAATGTTAACATAATTAAAATAATAATAATCAGGATTATCAAAGGGACAATCAGTAACAACAAAAATAAGCATACAATGGACAATAACAATAACAATGACATAGAGGTGCAGGTAGGTTGGTCTGTCAGACACTGTCCCTCATTTTATGGCAGGCAGCAATGTAGTGCGCTGCCAACCCACAGCCCTCTGCTTCTTCCCCAACAGGACGGGTAGCCTATTCTCATCCGAGAGGTCTTTATAACCTTGAATAAGAGTTTCACATTTGGGGAAATTACACTCTCTAATGGTTTTATATATTTTTTAAACATTTTGTCAGGAACTGCATCTCTGTCTCGGGTTCTGCTGTGGTGCAGTGGTTGCACAGCTTCTACAGGGAGCTACCCTTCTACAGGGAGCTACCCTGTCTACCCTTCTCAATGGCAAGGCTGTGCTCACTGAGCCTGTACTTTGTCAAGGATTTTCAAAGGTTTGATCAGTAACCATGGTCAAATAGTTATCCATGGTGTGCTGTTGATTTAGGGCAAGATAACACTGCATTTTGCTTGATGCTTGCGCTTCCAAATAGGTCATGTATTTTTGTTTTGACTGTGTTGTAATTTGTTTTATTCTGATTGATTGATTGCATGTTCTGGTCCTGAGGCTTCAGTGTGTTATAAAACAGGTTTGTGAACTCGGTCCCAGGACCAGCTGGATGTGGGGACTCTTTTCTTTGCTCAGCTCAGCTTGGCATTGCAGGGCTTGGTAATGATATGAGAGGAGGTCACAGTATTTAGAGGTTTCCAAAACTGAATTGCTATTTTTTTGAGTTTTTATTATTAGTTGATATTGGCCAAATTCTGCTCTGCGTGCATTGTTTGTCGTTTTCCTCTGGGCATGTAGGAGAATCTTAGTGAACTCTGCATGCAGGGGTTCAATGGGGTGTGTGTGAAATCTTGTTTTGCAAATGGACCCCACACCTCACTGCCATACAGTGCAATTGCCTCAATGGCACATTCAGTTAGGTTTAGCCAATTGTTTTTTAATGGTGTTAGAATGGCCTGCATGCTTTCTCCTTCTCTTTTAATTTATTGCCTCATTGTAGTGTGCAGTACTCTATATATTGTGTACCAATAGAGAACTTTGGTCTAATTCCCTGAGATCTGCATCTTCTCTGGAAAATCATTATCTTTGTATTTTTGGGCCCAGGTCTGGAAGTACTGCTCTAGCAGGTCCAGGCTCTGCTGTAGGCAATGTGCTGTGGGTGACAGCAGGCACAGGTCATTTAACCTCTGAATTGTGGAGACTAACACTCTCTCTCTCTCTCTCTCTCTCTCTCTCGCTCTCTCTCTCGCTCTCTCTGTTCCCAGAGAAGGACGAATGCCAGCCATGCCAGGCCCACTCCATTCTCCCATCCACCTGCCATCCTCGCTCTAGGCCAATGAACCCCAGCAACAAATCAATGGGCGGGATGAACAAAAATCCCCCTGTAGAGGTGACTTACAGAAAACAATTTGAACTGCACACACCTCTGCTTAAGACCTCCGCGCCAGCATTTACGGTGCTGCTAACCTCACACCCCCTCGCAGTCAATTGAAATTAGATTACAGGTAGAGAAGCAATGGCAGGTCGGAGCTGGCTGTCAGAATAGAGCATCACTGTACGCTGGAGGAATACATGCTTGCGTAAATATATCCCTTGATGCTGTGCAAACATAACAAGGCCTCGGAGTAGTGTGTTTTGAAGAACATTCCAGAACTGCGCTGAAAATGCTACATCAAAAGCTTCACATTGTAGGCGGTAGTACCCAACCTGATACCAATAATGCACTTGATAATGCGATAAAGTGTAGGGATAATAATTAAATCACCGACTCACAAATTTACTCTGACATGCAATGACATGTGTGATAACTAATGAACAGATTTTATGTTACAACACACAACATAACAATGGACTAGAATTACAGTAGTATTAAATGCATATAATCTCAGACTACCTCTCATCTTACCGATGTATTGTGCTATAGGCCTTTACAGTAGATGCGCATAGAATGAGTCATGAGCGGGATACAATGTCTGTGCCTATAGACCCCTTCTTGTGTTTGTAAACATTGCTGCACGAGGGTGATGTGCACAAGTTGGTGGCAGAACACGGGGGACGGAACAGCAAGAAACAACAAAAAAAGCCTCTATTTACATGTCGCCAATGAGTGCATTTCACACTACTTTTATATAATAAAATAATAATTGGGTTTGAATTCGATTAGATTTATTGTGGGGGGATTTTAAGGCTCGTATGAATGTCCTGCTGAATATAATGTGTGTGTCATCATCGCAAATGAACTGCGTCAACTTCAACCCGTGACATGGCTCTTTGGCTAGCTTTGGCTACAGTCTATGGCAACGAGCGTTAGCATCCTAGCTAACAACCGCTGCATCCAAAATTGTTATTTTGCAAAGACCACAACCAAATATAATCTAAGCGTTAAGAATCAAAACATCATTGTGAGTGTATGAGAACCCCAAAGAGTTATTTTGTTTAGAAGTAATAAAAACTTACATCTAGGCTAAGTTGGCTCCCGAGTGGCGCAGCGGTCTAAGGCACTGCATCTCAGTGCAAGAGGCGTCGCCACAGTCCCTGGTTCGAAGCCAGGTTGTATCACATCCGGCGGCGCACAATTGGCCCAGTCTGGGTCTGGGTTTGGCCTGGGTAGGCTGTCATTGTAAATAAGAATTTGTTCTTAACTGCCTTGCCCAGTTAAATAAAAGTGAAGTTAATAATAAAAAATATATATGTTGAATGGGCACAGATGGCGATGTCTTTCTTACTGCAGCCAAGAGCAGCACGCATACGTGTGTCAGTGTGTCGTGTACTGGAAAAGGGGTATGCCTCACCACTGAACTGTGTAATGTAATGACAGTGACTATGGAGCCGCGGTTTATAGCAGAGACCTTGGCCTCATGGGGGGGGGGGGGGGTTGGTGCTGGGGCTCTTTGGGGCTGGGCCTATGGACTATGGAGCCGCGGTTTATAGCAGAGACCTTGGCCTCATGGGGGGGGGGGTTGGTGCTGGGGCTCTCTGGGGCTGGGCCTGGGGAGATCCCCTGCTTCCCTCCCTATGCAGATCCAGGGGTGCTTCAGTGCTTCTTTATTCTACTCAGGACTGCTCTCTGGTCAAACTAATTGCTCCCAAGGTCAGAGTGTGTTTTGTGCTAGGCTAGCTCCCCTCGACGCCTCAACGCCATGTCTCCTCAAAGCCACGTCTCCTGAATGGCATGTTTTGATCAGGCCTAATTTGATCAGTCAACATTTTCTGGGGCAGAGCAGACAGGGAATGCTTTGCTGTGGCCCACTACTTTGGATGTCGGTATGTGTGCGTGCGTGCGTGTGTGTGTGTGTGTGTGTGTGCGTGTGTGCATGTGTGTGTGCGTGCATGTGCGTGTGTGTGTGTGTGTCAGCATGATGGGTGTCAGGGTATGTCTCAGTGAATGTGCTTAAGGCTGATGTGTCTGTGTAGGGGGGTGTCAGTAAGGGTTTATGATGGGGGAAATATTTGTCTTGGTACTGTATGTCTATGTGTGTCTTAGGTTTAAGTTATTTTGTTTTATGTAAAGGAAATATAGGGTAATATATTTTTATACATGGGTCATGTCAGAGCATTATACAGTGCCTTGCGAAAGTATTCGGCACTCTTGAACTTTGCGAACTTTTGCCACATTTCAGGCTTCAAACATAAAGATATAAAACTGTATTTTTTTTGTGAAGAATCAACAACAAGTGGGACACAATCATGAAGTGGAACGACATTTATTGGATATTTCAAACTTTTTTAACAAATCAAAAACTGAAAAATTGGGCGTGCAAAATTATTCAGCCCCTTTACTTTCAGTGCAGCAAACTCTCTCCAGAAGTTCAGTGAGGATCTCTGAATGATCCAATGTTGACCTAAATGACTAATGATGATAAATACAATCCACCTGTGTGTAATCAAGTCTCTGTATAAATGCACCTGCACTGTGATAGTCTCAGAGGTCCGTTAAAAGCGCAGAGAGCATCATGAAGAACAAGGAACACACCAGGCAGGTCCGAGATACTGTTGTGAAGAAGTTTAAAGCCGGATTTGGATACAAAAAGATTTCCCAAGCTTTAAACATCCCAAGGAGCACTGTGCAAGCGATAATATTGAAATGGAAGGAGTATCAGACCACTGCAAATCTACCAAGACCTGGCCGTCCCTCTAAACTTTCAGCTCATACAAGGAGAAGACTGATCAGAGATGCAGCCAAGAGGCCCATGATCACTCTGGATGAACTGCATAGATCTACAGCTGAGGTGGGAGACTCTGTCCATAGGACAACAATCAGTCGTATATTGCACAAATCTGGCCTTTATGGAAGAGTGGCAAGAAGAAAGCCATTTCTTAAAGATATCCATAAAAAGTGTTGTTTAAAGTTTGCCACAAGCCACCTGGGAGACACACCAAACATGTGGAAGAAGATGCTCTGGTCAGATGAAACCAAAATGGAACTTTTTGGCAACAATGCAAAACGTTATGTTTGGTGTAAAAGCAACACCCTGAACACACCATCCCCACTGTCAAACATGGTGGTGGCAGCATCATGGTTTGGGCCTGCTTTTCTTCAGCAGGGACAGGGAAGATGGTTAAAATTGCTGGGAAGATGGATAGCCAAATACAGGACCATTCTGGAAGAAAACCTGATGGAGTCTGCAAAAGACCTGAGACTGGGACGGAGATTTGTCTTCCAACAAGACAACGATCCAAAACATAAAGCAAAATCTACAATGGAATGGTTCAAAAATAAACATATCCAGGTGTTAGAATGGCCAAGTCAAAGTCCAGACCTGAATCCAATCGAGAATCTGTGGAAAGAACTGAAAACTGCTGTTCACAAATGCTCTCCATCCAACCTCACTGAGCTCGAGCTGTTTTGCAAGGAGGAATGGGAAAAAATTTCAGTCTCTCGATGTGCAAAACTGATAGAGACATACCCCAAGCGACTTACAGCTGTAATCGCAGCAAAAGGTGGCGCTACAAAGTATTAACTTAAGGGGGCTGAATAATTTTGCACGCCCAATTTTTCAGTTTTTGATTTGTTAAAAAAGTTTGAAATATCCAATAAATGTCGTTCCACTTCATGATTGTGTCCCACTTGTCCCACAAAAAAAATACAGTTTTATATCTTTATGTTTGAAGCCTGAAATGTGACAAGAAGGTCGCAAAGTTCAAGGGGGCCGAATACTTTCGCAAGGCACTGTATTTTGTATGCCAAGTACTATATGAAAGAGTACAGAATATGTTGTGTTAGTGAAGTGAACAGTAGGCAGGGTCGTGGGTCAACTGAAATAAGTAAGAATAGTAGACTCCTTTCTGAGTTGGAGTAGGGTAGGTAGAGGTAGTAAAGTAGTAGAATCCCCTATGAGTCAGTCCAGGTACAGTAGTAGAATCTCCTATGACTGTTAGCTAGAGTAGAGCAGAGTACAGATACAGGTCCAGGTACAGTAGGTATAGTTCCAGGCTGTGACGGTGTGACATCTGTGACAGTGGCGCTGATACGGCCCTCTGAGTGAGATTGATAGAGCCTGTGATCAGGGACGCTCTGGTCCCCCCATCGTCACGGAGAAGGGTCGCGTCACAGTGCCATCTCCTCCGCTTCCAGGATAAATTAACTGAGGGAAAATCCATCACTCCCGAGAAGAAGAGAGGGAAAAAAGAGAGAGAGTGAAGAGAGAGAGAGAGAGAGAGAGAGAGAGAGAGAGAGAGAGAGAGAGAGAGAGAGAGAGAGAGAGAGAGAGAGAGAGAGAGAGAGAGAGAGAGAGAGAGAGAGAGAGAGAGAGAGAGAGAGAGAGAGAGAGAGAGAGAGAGAGAGAGAGAGAGAGAGAGAGAGAGAGAGAGAGAGAGAGAGAGAGAGAGAGAGAGAGAGAGAGAGAGAGAGACTGCTGTGGCGGCCTGCTGGGAGGTCAACCCCCCTGGCTCCCTGTCACAGTTTAGGTGTTAGGGTGTGGGCTTTTTGGGGTTCTGGTGTCACACTGTGATTTGTCACAGTGAGCGATCTGATGTTCATGTGAATCCATCACAAGGAGGAGCTGTTTTGTGTGTGCGAGTGTGTGCATGTTTGTGAGCATCTGTGTGCATGCCGTGTGGGTGTGTTTGCGTGTGTGCGTATGCTTGGGTGTGTGTCTGCGTTTGTGGGAGAGGGTGCTATGGCAGACACACGAAACACTCCTCTTTGCGTGATCCTGTTCTGTACAACCTCTTAATCATCCTGGAAAAATGACTTTTTTAGGACCACTAATTTACTTTTGCTGGCGTCTGAGTCCCATCCCATTGCTCAAACCTTGCGGTCCCCCCACCTCTTTGTCACACTTTTCCGATGGGCCGCCACCATGACTACTTCTCCCTTCTCCCCTGCCTCATTTCTTTCTCCCTGCTGATTTGATCCTGGCATAATTTAGACTTTGTCATGGCTGATTGGAAATAGGCACCTTATTGCATTAGGCCATGGCTTATTAAGCAAATGCTCTTAAGACAGGCCTTGCTTAACTGGGTGACAGCTTCTCAATTAGGTCGTCTGTGAAACATCCTCCCTAAACTAATTGCCCCCGACCACAAGCCGGAGCCTTAGGATTAGGAAACTTTTCCGTTTGACTTCTCCGGATGTCCCTTCTTCTCTGCGTTTGATGTGGGGATAGAGTCATGGAGCTCAGAGTACGTGTGTTTGGTGTAGGTTTGAATGTGTTTGTTTAGGCTTAGAGTTGTGAAGCATTAGTAAAGTATTCTGTCTATGTATTAACGTATGCTTGGTGTAGGTTTAAATGTGTTTGTTTAGGCTTAGAGTTGTGAAGCATTAGTAAAGTATTCTGTTTATGTATTGCTTCCGGGCCTGTGTGTTGTATGTGTTTGAAACTTCGTTGTACCCTTATTACTAATTGCTCTAAGGGGAAAAATAAAGTTGTATAAATGTAATTGTATATATATAAAAATAAAAAATCATATCAGGAGTAGATTGTGCTTGATTTAAGTGTTACGTACTTGTAATCTTAACATCAAAGGATCATTTCATTAAGAATGACAGACTTCAAAACCTTTCCCATTATTCTTCCTAACTGGTTGTTTAATTCCTCCACTTCCTTAATAATTCCAACGTACTGTAGCTCTCGAGGACCCCGGTCTGTCTTCTTGAGAGCCTGCGCCGTTTATGATTGTGCGATGTCGCGTTAAGAAAACAGTGTCATTATGCCGAGGTAATTTGTCGGAACCCAACAAAGAAACGTTGTAACTATTAATCATGGGGCGAATGCGAAAGAAAGTGCCATTGTGTTCATTAAGCGACGATGGCGCAAGGGCAATTATCTCAGATCAGCGTGGGCTGTCACAGGCGTGTCAGCGCAGTGATGTCGTAATAACTCACAACTTTCAGCAGTGTATCTCTCAGGAGCACGTCACCACATCCTGCATGGTCCAGTGGATAGGGTGGAAACAGTCTGGTCACGACAAGGTCACGGGGCTAAACTCTCCACGGTGCCCACAGAGCTGCTGTGTCCTAGAGGGAGCATTATGTGGACTACAGCTTTGTGAATGCATGTGCATATTTATTATATGCAAGCACTTCTTAATGATGAAATGAATTGTACGGCAAAAAAAAGTCATGGAAGGCATTTAGCAGAACTAATGAAATATCTCAAGGATTATTTCGATTTCCAACACACTACTACTGCAATGCTCCAGCCAGTGCAGTGTTGCAAAGAAAATGCAAATACATTTCAACTACATTTTGCCTACTGTATCTGAACATCTTCCAACCTTAAGGTGTACTTCCTCCTCTATAATACGGTGATTTCACATCTATTTAACACGAGAGAACTGGTCAAAACACTCAGTACATAGAAAAAGCATACATAGTATTTACAATAATTACTATCTGTTAATTTCAGCATAACTATTTTATTTTCAATTCAAAGTAGGCCAATATTGGCGATTGCAGTGCTTTGATACATTGTTACATTTACATTTTAGTCACTTAGCAGATGCTCTTATCCAGAGGGACTTACAAGAGCAATTAGGGTTAGGTGCCTTGCTCAAGGGCACATCGGCAGATTTTTCACCTAGTCGGCTCAGGGATTCGAACCAGCAACCTTATGTTACTGGCCCAACGCTCTTAACCGCTAGGCTACCTCTTGAAAATCCGCCTTGTCCTAGACTTTGTCTACATACCTGCCTGATGTGTAGGCATTGTAGGCAATGCCATATTGACTTCCCAGACAAAAGAATGCTGAATCTATAACTAAAAGGTTGAACTTGAGCCTGGATCACCATTCCGACAATCGTAGAAACAAAAAAATTGATAGGCCAGGAAATACCATGGAGTTAATTAAACTGATTGGCCCTTCTGTCCATAAGCAGACCTGACCTGCCAATCACTGCAGGATGTTTCTGTCGTACTCTCCTGTAACAAACTCTGGCATCGTCTTTTCTGCCCTGCTTGAAGCCAGGAGGAAGGATCGACCTGACAGCTCTATGTGTGATTGGGGAGAACTCCAGCGTCTGTACCTGTCAATCAATCGCCAGAGAGTTGAGAAATTCGGACCACTGTATACAGCGGTGCTCCTGCAGAAGCTGCCGAGCGTGAAAATAATGGATGTTTATGATAAAGATCCCCACTATAATTACCCCCACCTGCTATAGACACTTCTAACCACAGTTGAAACGACATACAGGCCTCCAAATTCTCTGCAGACGCACCCCAACTTGTCTCTTCCTCTCTCTCTCTAAAATTGCTTCATTGGCATGACGTAACAATGCAGACTTTGGTAATGAAGTGATTAAGTTACAATATTAACATAATTTCAATGGGACAATCAGGAACAACAATAATCAAGGGTAAAAATAACCATACAATGGACAATCTCTCTCTCTCTCTCTCTCACCTGGATAAATACAAATAAGACAGAGGGCCTTTTTTTAGTCACTGTCTTTGTGGCAGCCAGCCTCCTCAAGCTCCTTCTCTCTTTTTCTTTGGAGTTTTTCCTTGGGCGCAGTTCTCTCTCTTTCTCTCTCAATCGCAAGCCTATTTGGAGCATGTTTGTTTTCTCACTCTCAATCTCTTCCTCCCTCTAATTTTCTCCCTTTCTCCCTCCCTCCCTCTCTCCTCTCCCCTCTCCCCTCTCTCCTCTCTCCTCTCTCCTCTCTCCTCTCTCCTCTCTCCTCTCCCCTCTCCCTCTGTTTGTGTGTGTGTGTGTACACACATATATACAGGCGAGGCGTGTATAACCCCAGGTAAGCTCAATGAAGCAGCCGAGCTCTACTAGCCTCTGTGTCTGTGGGAGGCTGTGGCTCATCTATCCCCCTGCATCCCTGTAGCTTTAATCTGCGACAAGACCATTTCATAATCACAGCCAAGGGGGCTTCTCTCCTCTCTTCTTCTTCCTCCTCTCCTTCTCCCTCCCTCTTCATCTCCCTCTCCTCTCCTTTTCCCTTTCTCTTTCCCCACGTGCAATCATTCACAGGCATGCACACTCCCACAGGAAGATTAGCATCCTGCGTGCTCGTCCTACATAATCACATCACAATGGAGCTAGCATGCTAGCTGCCGCCCGCCACAGCCCAACGCCATAGGGCACAATGGGATCCCATCCTCCACACCAACTGACATCGGACAAAATGGACTTGAATTTCACTGCAATAGGCAGTCGGGAAATAGTAAATAGGGTCTGTATTTCCACACCATGTCCACACCCATCCCATAGGAAAAGGGTATACAATGGACCCAGTGTTGGTACTTGATTATTCATCTACACTTAAAGGTGGATGCTTCAAATCAAATGTATTTATATAGCCCTTCGTACATCAGCTGATATCTCAAAGTGCTGTACAGAAACCCAGCCTAAAACCCCAAGCATGCAATGCAGGTGAAGAAGCACGGATGCTTCCTAGACAGTGTTAGGGAAAGTTACATTTAAAGGTAACTCATTATGTGACAACATTACTTCCATTAAAAGTAACTTGTTACGTTACAACGTTACTTACTGTGGAAAGTAATTAGTTACATTACTTTTGCATTACCAAAAACAGAAAAACCTGAAGGTGCATTAACGATGGTTGGTTATTCTTATGCCCTACTTTTGAGTGGTTGTAAAGCCTCGTCCGTGATCTATAAGTCTGGGCTTTACTAACTCAAGTAACAAATATCCCAAGTTTAAATACACAATACACAATCATCATAATCCTAATTCGGATCTTTACAATTTGTGCAATAAAAACCAATCAAATCAAATTGATTTGTCACATGCGCCGAATACAACCGTGTAATGCTTACTTACAAGCCCTTAACCAAACAATGCAGTTCAAGAAATAGAGTTAAGAAAATATTTACAAAATAAACTAAAGTAAAACATTTCATAAGAATGAAAATGAAAAAAAAAACAATGAAAAAAAACAAGGCTATATCAAATCAAATTTTATTTGTCACATACACATGGTTAGCAGATGTTAATGCGAGTGTAGCGAAACGCTTGTGCTTCTAGCCTCGACCATGCAGTAATATCTAACAAGTAATCAAACAATTTCACAACAACTACCTTATACACACAAGTGTAAAGGAATGAATAAGAATATGTACATAAAAATATATATGAATGAGTGATGGTATAGAACGGCATAGGCAAGATGCAGTAGATGGTATAGACTACAGTATATACACATGAGATGAGTAATGTAGGGTATGTAAACATTATATAAAGTGACATAGTTTAAAGTGACTAGTGATACATTTATTACATCCAATTTTTAATTATTAAAGTGGCTAGAGATTGAGTCAGTATGTTGGCAGCAGCCACTCAATGTTAGTGGTGGCTGTTTAACAGTCTGATGGCCTTGAGATAGAAGCTGTTTTTCAGACTTTCGGTCCCAGCTTTGATGCACATGTACTGACATCGCCTTCTGGATGATAGCAGGGTGAACAGGCAGTGGCTCGGGTGGTTGTTGTCCTTAATGATCTTTATGGCCTTCCTGTGACATCGGTTGGTGTAGGTGTCCTGGAGAGCAGGTAGTTTGCCCCCGGTGGTGCGTTGTGCAGACCGCACTACCCTCTGGAGAGCCTTACGGTTGTGGGCGGAGCAGTTGCCGTACCAGGCGGTGATACAGCCCGACAGGATGCTCTCGATTGTGCATCTGTAAAAGTTTGTGAGTGTTTTTGGTGACAAGCCGAATACAGGGGATGCTGGTACCGATTCAATGTACAGGTTAGTCAAGGTAATTTGTACATGTACAGTAGGTAGGAGTACAGTTAAATAAAGGTTTAAATAAAACAAATACAAAAAGTGACTATGCATAGATAATAAACAGCGAGTAGCAGCAGTGTGAAAACAAAGGGGTGGGTGGGGGTGTAGACCTTACAGTGAAATGGTTCCTTACAAACCCTTAACCAACAATTCGGTTTTAAGAATAATTAAAGAGCAGTAGTAAAATAACAATAGCGAGGCTATATAAATAGTAAATAAATAGTCCGGGTGGCCTACCCCCAAGCAGTCTTATGGCTTGGGGGCAGAAGCTGTAAGCAATCGATGGTATTTTTGGGTGGAGATACAGTAGAATGTGTATAATGTCAGTGTGTGTGTGTGTAGAATGTGTATAATGTCAGTGTGTGTGTGTGTAGTATGTCTTATCTTTTTCAGTAGTCTTTTTTTTTTTACACCTTATCAGCATTTCAGGCAGACATGGATACTTCAAAACAAACGTTTGTCTCCAAACCATTCTCGGGAGCGCTGTCAATTACAGTAGACTATTACCATATTGGAAAAGAGAAACAATCGCCTTATGATTCATTCTTATTGTCTGTAATAATGACTGAGCCGATTAGCGTTAGCATTGTTCTCATCAGAGGCACAAATACATCATTATGCTCCTCAATCTGTCGAAGTAATTAAACCATTTCATGGCATCATCTCATATAGCTGCTACTGATTCATTCAGAACTCAAAAGGCAGCGGAGAAGTAGGATATAATGCAACATTTATGTATTAGCTTTCAAAAGGCTTAAGTGTGGAGCTGCAACCGCTCTGGAAACAGAATGTCAAATAGGATCCGCCGCTCCATTCCAATGCATTTCATATAATACTATAATGGATAGGGAGGATTTATATCGTATTAGTATCAAACTCCATCAGATTTAAGGCCTATAAATCCCATTCTATATCCTCCAAGTTTGCTGCAACGTTTTCCGTCCGCGTAATTTAATTTCCCCTCAAAGTTCCAAGCGACCACCGTTCTTTAGTGTCAGGTGAAATAAATAATTTGCACGTACTTTCCGCCTAAACTGTGGAACTCCAACAGGCAATTACATGCTTAGGCTCTATCATAGAAGAGCACACAATCTGTCCTTTTTGCCTCTTCCGCTAGCCTTTCTGCACTATACTGTAGGTCCACTCTCCGAGCATGCTGATACCACCAGAGGTTTGTCCATTTATATAGAATAGCTCACTTGGAGGCAATCTATAACATACATTTACTCTCACTTGTGTGCCTTTCTGAATTTAGACACATGGGATTCAATCGCGTTTGATGTGCGGAAAGATCACGTAGCTCATGAAAATGAGCGTCAAAATCTAAATATTCCATCAGTACAATTGTCATATTAATCAGATAACATAAAACATGCTCTAACATTGTGTAATAACAAGGTCATTATCTTGTATGTACTGTAAGATGCAAATCCATCCTCTTCTCCTCTCATCCTGCTCAGCTGTTTTGCCACCTCAGCACAAGTCCACACAGTAATCCCTCACGGAGCAAGACAATAGGAGTGGCATAGGGATAGGTTGCAGTCAGAGCAGACTGTGCATCCCAAATGGCGCCCTATTTCCTATGTAGTGCATTACATTTGACCAGGGCCCTATGGGCTATGTAGGGATTAGAATGTCGTTTGGGATATAGCCAGTGCCTTGTATGAGATATTTCTTGCTTCTATATCGTGGTTCTCTCCCATCCTGTGGCTTATAGACAGTTCCTGAACGTATTCAGTACATTGGTGATCATACAGCTAGCCTTAAAGCTACATTCTGGGATTCAAAAAACTAAAAACAGCAGCCCCACCACTTGTTTTGGTACACAGCTGAGGGATGAGGCTGGGGAAATGTTACCCCTCTCAAATTATCTTTCAACACATTTGGAAGCTATACATTGTACAGTATATCAATAATCCAAATGACCATTGAACAGATTCTCAGATCCCAGACTGTAGCTTTAAGACTCCACATGCTGGAGCTCATGCAGCCTGTTCACACATGGCGGCTTAAACACACAGGACATCATTAAAAACATCACAGTGCGATGATGCCCGCTACATGTAATCCACATACTCTACGTGTCCACCCTGCCTTCACCCAGTCTCCCCCTTAAATCCAAAGAGGCTTGTTAATCCTCGCCTTCGAACAGGTAGACACAGACATGTGTGTAGAGATGCGCAAACACACACACCCACGGATTGCTGCATATACACATGCACACGCATACAAAAACACACATGCCCATGCGAACTCATGTAAGCGAGCACACACACACACACACACACATGCACATATACTGTGCATAACTCAGACACATGTATCCGTCTAAACCCTCTTGCCCTTGGTAGTGTGGTAGTGCTGGCAGCCTCTGGCTCCACTAACACCGACCTCCTCTTCCATGGAGGTTCACTGGGTGTGTCTGCCATCACAGCATGTCAGAGGAAATTGGTATCAAGATATTATTTATGAACACATAAAAGTGCAAAACGGGAAGTAAAATGCTAATTCTAAGAGAATGTAAGAGTTCAAAATTGTATTAATTACATTTTTTTTATCTGTATTGTTTGTTTTTTTGCATTGTTTGTAACTTAATTTGTACATAATGTTGCTGCTACTGTCTCTTATGATCGAAAATAGCTTCTGGACATCAGAACTGCGATTACTCACCTTGAATTGGATGAATAATTTTTCTTTAATGAGTCGGATGAGAGGGATTTACTCCAGACACCCGAACAGGCCCTCATCCCCGTCATTCGCAGGAGAAAGAGACTGAAATTTAGCTTTTAAGGAGATGAGGATTGTGAGGATCTGCCGACAAGTGGCTAATCTGCCTTTGCCATCCGTACTATTGGCCAACGTACAATCGTTGGATAATAAATTGGATGAACTAAAAGCACATATATCCTACCAACGGGACATTAAAAACTGTAATATCTTATGTTTCACCGAGTCGTGGCTGAACGACGACATAAATAACATACAGCTGGCGGGACATACACTGTATCGGCAGGAAAGAACAGCAGCCTCTGGTAAGACAATGGGTGAGGGTCTATGTATATTTGTGAACAACAGCTGGTGCACGATATCTCAGGAAGCCTCGAGGTTCTGCTCACCTGAGGTAGAGTATCTCATGATAAGCTGTAGACCACACTATCTACCTAGAGAGTTTTAATCTGTATTTTTCTTAGCTTTCTACATACCACCATAGACCGATGCTGGCACTAAAACCACACTCAATGAGCTGTATTCCACCACAAACAAACAGGAAAACGCTCATCCAGAGGCGGCGCTGCTAGTGGCCGGGGACTTTAATGCAGGGAAACTTAAATCAGTTTCACCTAATTTCTATCAGCATGTTAAAAGTACAACCAGAGAAAAAAACCTCTAGACCACCTTTACGCCACACACAGAGACGCGTACAAAGCTCTCCCTCGCCCTCCATTTGACAAATCTGACCATAATTCTATCCTCCTGATTACTGCTTACAAGCAAAATTAAAGCAGGAAGCACCAACAAAAAGTGGTCAGATGAAGCAGATGCTAAGCTACAGGACTGTTTTGCTAGCACAGACTGGAATATGTTCCGGGATTCTTCCGATGGCATTGAGGAATACATCACATCAGTCACTGTCTTCATCAATAAGTGCATTGATGACGTTGTCCCCACAGTGACTGTAGATACATACCCCAACCAGAAGCCATGGATTACAGGCAACATTCGCACTGAGCAAAAGGATAGAGCTGCCACTTTCAAGGAGCGGGACTCTAACCCGGAAGCTTATAAGAAATCCCTCTATGCCCTCTGATGAACCATCAAACAGGCAAAGCATCAATACAGGACTAAGATCGAATCGTACTACACCAGCTCCGACGCTCATCAGATGTGGCAGGGCTTGCAAACTATTACAGACTACAAAGAGAAACACAGCCGAGAGCTGCCCAGTGACACGAGCCTACCAGACAAGGTACAGTAAATAACTTCTATGCTTGCTTCGAGGCAAGTAACACTGAAACATGCATGAGAGCATCAGCTGTTCCGGACAACTGTGTGATCACGCTCTACGCAGCCGATGTGAGTAAAACCTTTCAACAGGTCAACATTCACAAGGCCACAATGCCAAACAGATTACCAGGATTTGTAATCCGAGAATGCACTGACCAACTGGCAAGTGTCTTCACTGACTTTTTCAACCTCTCCCTGTCTGAGTCTGTAATACGTGTTTCAAGCAGACCACCATAGTCCCTGTGCCCAAGAACACTAAGGTAACATGCCGAAATGACTAGCGACCAGTAGCACTTACGTCCGTAGCCATGAAGTGCTTTGAAAGTCTGGTCATGGCTCACATCAACATCGTTATGCCAAAAACTCTAGACCCACTCCAATTTGCATACCGTTCCAACAGATCCACAGATGATGCAATCTCTACTGCGCTCCAAACTGCCTTTTCACACCTGCATTAAAGGAAAACCTATGTTTAGTTTTTGATTTAACCTGTATTTAACTAGGAAAGTCAGTTAAGAACAAATTCTTATTTCCAATGATGGCCTACCAAAAGGCAAAAGGCCTCCTGCCCTCAGGGGTGCGTGCTCAGTCCGCCCCTGTACTCCCTGTTCACTCATGACTGCACGGCCAGGTACGACTCCAACACCATCAATAAGTTTGCAGATGAAACAACAATGGTGGCCTGATCACTGACAATGACGAGACAGCCTATAGGGAAGAGGTCAGAGACCTGGCCGTGTGGTGCAAGGACAACAACCTCTCCCTCAACGTGATCAAGACAAAGGAGATGATTGTGGACTACAGGAAAAGGAGGAGAGAGCACGCCCCCATTCTCCTCAACGGGGCTGTGGGTTCTCAGATCCTCAAAAGGTTCTACAGCTGCACCATCGAGAGCATCCTGACGGGTTGATTCAGTGCCTGGTATGGCAACTGCTCGGCCTCTGACAGCAAGGCACTACAGAAGGTAGTGCGTACGGCCCAGTACATCACCGGGGCCAAACATCCTGCCATCCAGGACCTCTATACTAGGCAGTGTCAGAGAAAGGCCCTAAAAATTGTCAAAAACTCCAGCCACCCTAGTCATAGATTGTTCTCTCTGCTACCGCACGGCAAGTGGTACCGGAGCGCCAAGTCTAGGTCCAAGAGGCTTCTAATCAGCTTCTACCCCCAAGCCATAAGACTCCTGAACATCTAATCAAATGGCTACCCAGACTATTACCTTGCCCCCCTCTTTTACGCTGCTGTTACTGTCTGTTATTATCTATGTATGGTCACTTTAATAACTCTACCTACATGTACATTTTACCTCTATTACCTCGACTAACCGGTGCCCCCACACATTGACTCTGTACCGGTACCTCTGTATATAGCCTCGCTATTGTTACTGTTGTTCTTTAATTATTTCTTACTTTTATTTCTTACTTTTTTTTGTATTTTTCTTAAAACTGCATTGTTGGTTTTAAGGTCTTGTAAGTAAGCATTTCACTGTAAGGTTGTATTTGGCGCATGTGACAAGTAACATTTTATTAATTTGAAGAGATTCATCTGACCTCACCAAAAGAAGAGAAGCAGTGCACTATGTTATAAAAAAAGATATCATAGCAGGTTCTGAAGATGGATATACACAGAGTAAGAGAAAAAGAAAGGAAGCTATAGCGGATAAAGAGTAAATTGGAATGGATGGTGAGGCCAATCTTTGTTAGTGTTGTGTTGTTGGCTTTTTAAACACTCCCTCCCTCTCCCTCTCTCTGTCCCCCACCCCCCTCTCTCCTTCTATCCTTCCCTCCCTCCCTCCCTCCCTCTTGCACACCTCTCTTTCTGCCTTTGTTTTCGCTCTCACTCCCCTCCCCACTCTCTCTCGCTCTCTCTCTCTCTCCCCTCCCTCACTTTCTCCATGTCAGCCCTCTGATTTATAGCTCCGTTTAACTGAAGGCCACACGTCTCTCCCAACGCCGCTATTTGTTTCAACTCCACCTCACTTTTCCTTTCAGCCTCCTCTGAAGGCAACCAGGAACCGACCAAAATTAAACCCTGGGCCAGTCTTCAGACCGTAGTGTTTTTTTAGGATGCTCAAAGCCAATACTGTAGATACCTGTGCGTGGCAGGAGTGTTGTGTTAACTCAAAAGTACGGTGTCCATATTAGTATTGGGTGGCTACTGTTCTGTCAAGAAGCTGGGAAGCTGGAGAGATGGTGTAAGCCTGTGGTTGTGTAGTGTTACTGGGAGGGGATTGGAGATGGAGAAAAATGACGTGCCACAAGGATGCCATTAATAACGCTCAGAGGCAAGGTTGTCTTGACAAGTGGAAAAATGGCCGCCGTCACAAAGCCTTTTCATCAGCCTAATTTCAGAAGAGGATTTCTTGTCTCGGGCAGGGAGAAGTGGCTATTTTTCCTCTTCTTTATCTTGTGAACAGCCATTATGGTAGAGGTACCAGCCTGCGTCTAGCAGTAAGTGGATTTGAATTCTCAGGACCACCCCATCTTTTAATATCTGGAAAACGATATTGCATATGGTTTGACATGTCAGTCATAATTGTATGTACTATAAAATCGGCCAGCCTTGGGATTCTGAATATTGCACCAACACTTTGGGTTTGTGGACTGCACTGCTCCCTTTTTTTTTCGATAATTAATAAGCCGTTTATTGTGGATCACTGGGGCTGTAGGTTAGTATCTAAGGAATTCTAGCTGGAAATTCACTAATCAGAGAGTGATATTCAGTTCCATCCAGGAGAAAAGCGACATGCTTGTACTGTAAATGCAGAATTGCGCTTTCTGAATAGAGATCATAATCGTCAAAGCCTTCAATATCTGAGTAGGTTAAACCTACTCGGAATGTTTTTGTCTTTGTTACTGTATTTGTACTCCTCCTGCATCCTCTCCCCATCTCCTCCTTTGTACTGGCTGGCATGAAGTAGGCTCCTGTTTGCCCTGGTAAGCTGCCCATTGTTTCTACTGGGAATTCCCTTTGCGAAGGAGCACCACAGGAACCAGGCTCAGCATAGCGGGCAGAGGCTGTCACAGCCTTGGAGGGGGCTTCCCTCCCACCCGAACATTCCGTAGGGATCCAGGGCCAGGGGTAAGGTGCTGTTCCCGGGAGATGAGGAGAGAGGGAATGGGTATAAGGCAGAATGGATGTGTGCTTAGGGTTGTTGTCCTGTTGGAAGGTGAACCTTCGCCCCAGCCTGAGGTCCTGAGCGCTCTGGAGCAGGTTTTCATCAAGGATCTCTCTGTACTTTGCTCCGTTCACCTTTGCCACAATCCTGACTAGTCTCCCAGTCCCTGCCGCTGAAAAACATCCCACAGCATGATGCTTCCACCACCATGCTTCACCGTAGGGATGGTGCCAGGTTTCCTCCAGATGAGACACTTGGCATTCAGGCTTTCCAAATCATGTCCAATCAATTGAATTTACCACAGGTGGGCTCCAATCAAGTTGTAAGAACATCTCAAGGGTGATCAATGAAAACAGGATGCACCTGAGCTCAAAAGTGTTATAGCAGATACTGAATACCTTTATAAATAAATAAATACATTTACAAACATTTTGTCATTATGCGGTATTGTGTGTAGATTGCTGAGGATTTTTTATTGAATCCATTTTAGAACAAGACTGTAATGTCACAAAATGTGTAAAAAGTCAAGAGGTCTGAATACTTTCCGAAGGCACTGTATATTAGCTCATAAAAACACATTGAAACAGACCATAACCCCACAATGGGTGGCATAGCAAAAACAGTTGGAGAGATGGAGAGGTAAAGAGAAGAGAATGAGATACAGGAAGAACGAGAGAGGAAATTTATTTTAAAAGAGTGAAAAAAAAGGAGGAAAAACATCAAAATAGAGAAGCTAAGGATTCCAATAATTTTGCTAGTTAAAAAAAAAAATCCCCCTTTCCTACCCAATTCTAAAACAAAGCATTTTGTAAAATGACCTACAACTGGCCCACAGCTCCATGGAATACTCAGCTAGTGCTAGTCCTAGGCCTGGCCATGCCCGGGGCTGGAGTAGCCGGCGTGCCCCAGCTCAGGTGTGTTGGCGGTGGGATGTGGGATGCTGCCAGTCCTATTTAGTCTCCTGGCTGGATGTGATGTGACAGCATGGAGACCTCACAGGGCCTGGAGGGGCCAGGAGACAGCTCTACTGCTGAGGGCCATAGAGAGAGAGACTGGACCTCACACACGGGAGATGGAAGTGAGGCACAACAGCACTGAGTCACGGCTCAAACCTGACTCGATGAACAACTGGTCAATCAGTGTTGCTCCACTTTATTTTAAATTTTTGTAAAACAGTCAGTAAGATGTTATCCAATATTTGGGGGCTCATCTGGGATATTTGATAGCTTTGCATTAAATAAGCCATTCTCTGTAAAACACTGCACAGCAAAAATATTTTATAATCAAATGCAGTTTTATGTTTGATAATGCTCTGCCGATAAAATTAAACAGCGTAGACTCAACAACGACTCCAGCATGAGCAATGGCAGCGTTTACACAGGCAGCCAAATGTTGATCTCTTTCAATGCTAATCTGATTGTCCAAAATACCAAATAGTGAAAAAAAGATCAGAATTGGGCTGCCTGTGTAAACGCAGTCATAGACTGCTAATATATTTTCATTGATTGAACCAATGCACTGGCAAGCACGTGCCTTACTCTTATATCTCTAAGACGCAAAGCTAAACGCATTGTGTAGTTCGCGAGCATCCCAGCATCCTCCATTTTGTTGGCAGTAAAATGCCACCAGTGGTCGGGTAATGGCAAGAGAAGGACTTTAAAGTTCAGTTCAGACGGTGGAGCCTAATGCCTTCTTAAGGTGAGCCATTTCGGCACGCACTCACATTTGTATACGTCTGCGTGTTTATCCTACGGAGGGAGGGAGGTGACCTTTCCATGTGGAGACAGTGTCTGCATGGGAACACCGCTCGCTGCATCCTAATGGCCACCCTGGGCCACCGCGCCGCGCCGCCACATCTGCCCTGATATTTACCTAAATACACGGGTGAAATGTCTTCTTTTTTTTTACCAACATATTTACAGAGAAATTTCAGAGAAACTGTGGCCAGCTAAAATGAGAGAGAGCGAGAGAGAGAGTGTGTAGCCAGAGGGCATTAGTGTTCACAATTCCTTTCCTACTGTGGTCTTTGATTTGGTGTTGTCAAAGGTTAACTAAATGTTTCTAAATTGGAGACAGAGGGCTGCCTCAAAATAGTATATACAAAATAATATAATACTTTCTCTGGCTATAAACTATAAACCGCATTTTTCAAAAGAGGTCTAAGCTCTGGTCAAGGGTACTTTGGAAATAAACTACTGCTTTGGGAGATATTGAAAACAACATAACAAAAGGACACAACCATACACTGAATCTACCTTATAGAAATAATAGCCTCAATGACACAGTGAGTGCTGGCTCCTGGTGAGGGTTAAGGCAGAGGCCTGATCTTCAACATGGCCGACCTAGCTTCATGCTGCGATGTGGATCATTAGGAAAATGAAAGAGTAGAGTCTGCAGAGCCATTAGCCTGGGCAGCTGCTACTGGGCTATGGGCAGCGTGATTACTCTGCTCTGTCTCCTCTCCTATCTACCTGCCTGCTGGTCAGCCCTCTCACCTTACCTGCCTCCAGCATTCTAACTCGCGCACACACACACACAAACAAACACACACATGCATTGAGTCGCCCCCATGTACGGCCGGCACACACATAGACGCACACGCACAAACACAGCAACACATCACAAATGCATAAATTTGTCTAGACTCCTTTCCGCAAAAGTTGTGAATGTATCAAATTCTGACAACCGATTCTAGGCCAGTAAATCTATTCCTCAGGGTATCTGTGTACCTTTGGGAAAAAAAATACATATCTCTTTAGCGCCGCGAAACCCCTGCTACCAGTCATTTTTCTTCCTTTTTTCACGTATGTACTGTATACCCAATTGTCTACTCCGAGGCAAATGGCACACATGCATTTTAAAAGCACATCAAGCCCAGAAAGGTCGGGAAAATTACAGGATCAACGATTGATGTCAGGGGAACAAATCTGTGCGAGTTGTTTTTTTCTTCTCTTGGATTCAGCTGGAGAGTGTGTTTGTGTGTGTGTGTTGTCCCTCATTAGGATGATATAGGTGGGTCTCTACAACCGAGCCTACGTTATTCTCCACATGCTAGGGATGACTAAACAGGGTCTGAAAAACACTAGTGGAAGTTGTAAATGAATCAACACTGGAGGAAGCTAACTCATGTCAATTCTGACTTTGATAATGCTTGAAAAAGGGATTTGTTAATTATTACAATCCAAAAATAGAATAATATTTCAGAATTGTTAAATACTTAACGGCTGCTCAATAAATACATGTTCACCTGTAATTTCACTATGGCTGCATACCGTACATACAGACATGTTTTTCTAAAGACTATAAAAATAAAATAGAAAAGTCCTTTCTTTGTAAACTTCCACCATTCTTTATTTTGCAACACAAACAAATTCACACTCTTCTGTTCCCTCATTAATTATGCAGTAAAGAAAAAAGCTGCAATGTACTGTGGGAAAGGTGAAAATGAGGAATTCAATTTTTCCCCTCATACAATGAATATTCATACCAGATCCATTTTATATGCTTTCGGGCATTGTTTGTTCCAGTTTGGCGCAATCACTTCCTATTCGCGAAGCTGTGAGGCACCAGGAAACCGGCGAATCCGCTTTGGCGAGAAGGAGAAGGGTGTCTCTTTTGCAAGGTAGACAGATGCGAGGTGTCTGTGGTGCTATTGTGGAGGTTATTTAAAGTGTTGGTTTGATCCCCACCCCCACCTCACCCTACACCATTCCCCGCTGTCTCCAGTCAAACACCTCCATAGTTTATTTGCTTACTTGTTTCCTGTCAGCCATAGTGCCTGTGCTTGGCAGTGAGGCACTGACAGACATTGCGACGCACATCCAACTCAACGGCCATTCCTGTACGCCGAACACAGCCGTCATTATTTCAACTCATGTCTACTCCTTACATCTAATAAAATGTCAGATATCCGGAAATATGTAGATAAAGACATCCCCTGATATAGACCCTTTTCGCCCAGTGTCTCAACGCCAACCAAAATGTCACTGCTCCAGCATTTCTTAAGGAGAGCACTTAGGGCTAAACGTTAAAAAATTTGACTAAATGAATCCAAATAAAAAAACGAACCTAAAGTCGACCCTTGACCAGGGGAGCTCCAGCCCCACTCACTGTGAAGTCTCGTTTTCTGGGCTTCATTTAGTTTTTCCTTCTCTGACAATTTGAGAGTTTCTGAAATTCCGTTGCCTCGCTCTAACGCGTGCCACAATAATGGGTTCCGAGCAAGGAGATGCAAATTGCCACAGATCTATAAAAAAATGCACCTTAAAGGGGGTTAGAAATGTCTGTTCGGAAGTCAAATTACCATTTTCCCCTCTCTCCATGACTTTCTTTGTTAACCTCTTCTTTAACTTCCTTCACTGGAGGATGAGGTCAGGAGCGGGCCTTCATTTGCAGAAAGGAGGATTTTCCTCGCACCCGTAGAAAATTGCCAGGCATTTAAAAAACTTTTGGAGGGGTCAGGGACCTCTCCTTTAATTTGCCTTTATCTGCCTCTCCATGCTGCCTGACCCCAAGCCACATCGCCTTGTCGACGTCTGGCTAGCCTGCCTGTTTACTCCCTGTTTATTTGTCTACCTTGACTTTCTCTCTCTCTCTCTCTCTCTCTGTTTTTCTCTCTCTGTTTCTCATTCAAATGAAACTGCTTTTTTTCTCCTCAAGAACTTGACTTTACTTTTGAACTCTTTGGATAATTTCTTCTCTCTATAGCACTTTACCTGTAACATTTTGTCTTTAGGTTATGTTTGTCATAAAGGGTGTTTTGTTGGCTTTTATGGAAGTAACTGTGCTATCAATATATCTGAGATTTCAATGATACCAGTGAGTGACATCAT
Source organism: Oncorhynchus mykiss (assembly GCF_013265735.2). NCBI lineage: Eukaryota > Metazoa > Chordata > Actinopteri > Salmoniformes > Salmonidae > Oncorhynchus > Oncorhynchus mykiss. Next base: position 37,021,771 of record NC_048566.1, read on the forward strand.
TTGGATCTCAAGAGAGGTGCTTACATTGCATGACATCACACTGTATAATGACTAAGCGAATGACAGATCTATGTCCTGCAGGTAAAGTCTTTGTGATGGAGCTTTCTCTTCAACTGGAATATTAATGTCTCTTGTCGATTGTTGCCTTTCAACTGACCCACTTTATCCTGGTGTTTTGTGCCTCTTTGGTGTCTTGCAAAGCTTGAAGCCGCCGCCGTTGCTATGGGAACATAACACCGTGGCACTGGTCATCCGTGAGTCGTCGTGGCGTTTCATCAATGTCGTTGCATGAAGTGTTTGGAGAAGAGGCGGATGAGACGATATTTTCTTTCTTGTATCTTCTAAGCCGTGTGAAGACTTTAAACCCCCTTCTCACACAAACAGTTGCAGTAATCCGTAGCGAAGACTCGCAAGCAGGGGACCAGAACTAATGAAGACAACTGTTCAATTACCAGCTCAATTAATACAAGTGCCTGGAAGCACAGCTCACAGATGAGAGGAGCAGCTATCAGCAGCTAGATGATTTGGACCAGAGAGCAGCAGCTACAGTAACAGCAGCAGCTAGATGATTTGGACCAGAAGAAGAGAGAGAAAACACAGGGCCATTGAATTCCCTATTTCCCTTTCAATCCCATTGGTTTAACAGCTATTGCTTTATGGGGATGTGTTGTGGTTGTATGAGTGACGCCTGAGTGATATGCCCCATGCCTATGCCTGGGTCCCTTCCTACTGGGCACACACTGGTTGAATCAATGTTCTTTCCAAGTCATTTCAATGAAATTTAACCAAAGTGGGATAGACGTTTAATTGACGTCTGTGCCCAGTTGGTTGTAGCCACGTCTAGGTAAGAGGAGAAGTTTGGCACCAAAGGAGCTTTACCCTATCTCAAGTACTCTTTTGACATTTTGGATTGTGAAATCCACATAGCTGAGCTTCTTACCAAGACAACTAAAGGAGCGATTTGGAGATGTTGTCTTGTGTAATTGATTGATTTTTATTTTTCCACGCCACTTCAAGTTCTGTTTCTTCTGTATCTGTTTTTTTATTTTATTTTTGTATAAATCCATGTTGTTTACTGTGTGTTGCAGTGATAACTATTATTATTCTTACTTTCAGCCCCCATCGAGGGTTCACAGCGCATTGCCAGACTTGTTTGTGATTTAGTCCCCACAACACCACCGAAGGGACTCACTCTGAAACTCTTGGCCCAATTAAAGCCAAGGTTTCCTACCTCACTAGCACATACCTCCTCATCTCTTTTCACATCCATATGCGTGGCTTTGATGAGCAGGTTCGAACTAGGGGAGCTGGCGCATCAGTCGCTTGTCGTGTCCTGTTGGAGCTAGAAACACAAGCATTTCACTGCACACGCGATTACATCTGCGAATCTGTGCGTGCGACCAATAACCCTTTGATTTGATTTGATTTGATTTATTAGGACGGCCTCAGTCGTGTGGCTAAATGAAAGTACTACAAGCTTATACTACCCCCCTACTGCACAAAATTACATCTTATCATGGAGCACCTTGTTGCCCGAAGGGAGATGTTCCACTCTGATTAAAGATTAAAGACACACAAAAAATTAACTCTTATTATTTCCCTAGAAATAAAATAAAATGGTAAGGCCACACGGGAGTAGGGTCTAATTATTTCATTTATCTGTAAAAGGGCCCATGGGGATGTTTTCTGCTGTTCTTTAAGATTCCGTTTTTTTATTTTTTTATTCTCTCATTTTCTCATTTTTACACCTTTTAGCAGTTTTCTATATTATTCTATATTACATGATAAAAAATGTGGTTCTCTCTATGTCACAGTTCTCTTAATCCACAACAGTACAACTCCTTCTGAATTAGGAAATGTAATGATAGCATTTTATAGCAACTGACAAAGGCCATGGTGAGTTATCCAAGTCATTTGCTATACAGGAGACAAATGTTATCTGTCTCACTAACCAATGTGCTCCACCATAGACCTGGACAACCTGTGTAAACCCTATTGTCAGGGATGGGGCCTTACAGACTTTAGGTAAGCATTACACAATGTAAACACTCACTTATACTGTCCGTGTTCCTACAACATACAGCAGATTACATGTTTAGAGACATACTGTCAATTTACACATCACATCCTAATTGCCTTGTTAATCCAGAGTGTTCACTGCTCAGATTGGCTCTTCTACCAGTGGATGTGATGTGTGGCATTGTGTGTGTGTAGTGGTTCTAGCAGCACCCAAAACAAGGCTCCCTCCCGAGTGAGGTGACAGCAGAGGCAGCTAAACTAAACCAGCAAGGTTTACAACAATGACAGTAATCATGTGTTCCCAGTGCTGTGCTTCATCACCTGTCTGCCACCAAGGCTTGTTAGAGGACAAATTACTGTTAATAATAAAGCATATTCCCTCCTCCTGTCTCTCTCTCTCTCTCTCTCTCTCTCTCTCTCTCTCTCTGTCTCTGTCTCTGTCTCTCTCTCTTTCTCCCTCTCTTACTCTCTTTCTCCCTCTCTTACTCTCTCTCTCTCTCTCTTTCTCCCTCTCTTACTCTCTCTCTCTCTCTCTCTTTCTCCCTCTCGTACTCTCTCTCTCTCTCTCTCTCTCTTTCTCCCTCTCTTACTCTCTCTCTCTCTCTTACTCTCTCTCTCTCTCTCTCTCTCTCTTTCTCCCTCTCTTACTCTCTCTCTCTCTTTCTCCCTCTCTTACTCTATCTCTTCCAACTTCTCCACCCTCACACTTCCAACCCCTTTTCCTCTCCTCTCTCCCTCTCCGCTCCCTCATTCCCTATTCCCCCTGCCCCACCCCCACCTGGGGAGGGAGGCCAGGTTGCCGGGCAGAGGGGCGGCCCTACTCACCGGCTCCATGCTGAGATTGATTACCCCTCTAATCTTGGGACTGCCAGTGTGTCTCCAGGGCGAAAACTCCACATCCCTCCCTCCCTCCACCCCTCCCTCCATCTCTACACCTCTCTCCATCCCTTCATCCCTCCGTCCCTGTGTTGCCAGAGGCGCCGGGGGACGACACTAAGTCACGGCTCCCAGACAGAGGCTGCTCGCTCGCCGTGCTTGTTGGCCATATGTCACAGCAAATGGGGCTGCCGAGGACCCCTGCCACCGGGGCCCACAAAAAAAATGAGGAGAGCCAGTGGTGTGTGTGGGGGGGGGGGGGGGGGGGGGGGGGGGGGGGAGAAGAAACAGGGGATGGGGGTGGGATAGCCATGGCCTGTGTGTCAAGAACCAAAGCACCAAAGCAATCATGGTATGATCAACAGAGTTGTTTTTGGCGTATCTGTATGTCGCGGAGCCCATGACCAATATCATAAAACCCCTGTGTTTATTTGTTCCCCCATATGGGGGTTGTTGTTGATCTGCTTTGTCTCTTGGCTCAGCTCGCTAGTGATTGGCTGCCGATGCGTAGCCCTGTGACACCCTGCTATATTATCACGGCATCAAGGACAGCAGCTGCATGACTGCTACTCGTAAAAGGTGACAATTGCGGTGGTGGCAGTGTGCGGGCCTGTCAAGCAGATGCTGTGAAATGAAGTCCCTCCAGTGTTGCTACGGCTGAGGCTCATGCTGTGGGCTTGGTGGTGGTGGTGACATTGCTGCACCAGGATGTCACTTCAGGACCTAGTTCCTCTAGAGGCTTCGAGTTTATTTAGAAAGAGAGTGGGAACACAATGAAAACCTAACGACAGAGCAATTAGCGACTAAGACACAATTTGTATGTACCGTCTCCGATTGGGAGGAGCCATGCCGTATTGGGAAATGATGTAACTTTCTACAATGAGATGAGGCGTGTCAGTAGCACTTTCAATCTACAGTGCTATGACATTAGAGTATACTCTTAATTACAGTATCATTCAACCGTAATGTAGGCATACTCCAGAAGAAGGAAAAAACACTGTCAGTGTCACGTTCTGACCTTAGACAACCCACCCAACTCATAACAAAGGAACTATGTTTGTTTTTCTATAATTTGGGATTTCTGTGTTCGGCCTAGTATGGTTCTCAATCAGAGGCAGCTAGCTGTCAATCGTTGTCCCTGATTGAGAATCATACTTAGGTAGCCTGGTTTCACTTTTGAGTTGTGGGTGTTTGTCTTCCGTGTCAGTGTTTGTTACCACACGGGACTGTTTCGTTTATTCACGTTTATTGTTTTGTTCCAGTGTTCGCTTGTGTTTGATTAAACATTATGGACACTTACCACGCTACGCATTGGTCCTCCGATCCTTCTCGCTACTCCTCCTCAGAAGAGGAGGACGAGATCCGTTACGGTCAGTCCGTCTGAGGGAAGCAAATAAAAGTGGAAGGACTTCATGCAGACTCCATCCCACATCGTCAATGTAGGCCTAATCTATAAAAAAAGAAAGAATCATCCTCAATATCAGTCTTAAAACACGAGACAAACAAATGAAAGTGGAAGGATTTCAGACTCCATATACACCACCACTCTGTGTAAGTTTCTGGTTGCCCCTGGAAATCTCATAGATCAAGGAGAAATGCTCTTAGGGAGTATTTGGAGAAGTTCAGTGGACTCATGGAAAGTACATGGAAAGAGCCTGAGTGGCTTTAGAGACCACTTTGAACTGCACTTTAAGGTCACCATTGACGCACACGCACAAACACACACATAAAAACCGCAACCCCCCACGCACACCACGACTCCACAACACACTTGTCTTTGAGGGCACTGTTTGCTAATTCCCTTCTACCTGTTTCTACCTTTTCTTCCCCCACCTTTCTCTCTTCATGTCTGAGTGAGTCCGAGTCACAAAAACAGCGTGGGTGAATTTGAGGCAGAGGAAATATCCTCTGGGTTTTTCCGTTTTAAAGAACTCCTCCAGATCTCATGTTTAATTTATAGAGACTCAGGCGTGATTCATCTTGGCATGCCAGGAAGGATTCAGCCTTTGTCTAGGTGGGTAGGTGGTTCGGCCCGGTCCAGGGGTGTTTCGCAGATCCTTGACAGGGCCTTGGGTTGGGTCTGCCAGACTGGCCAACAGCTGGGAACAGAGTGACCCCTTCATTGGAATCAACAATCTGGTTAATTAGACAAGTATCCTCCAGTCAGTCAGCAGCTGCAGTTGGTTCAGCCCAGCCAGTGTCAGGCAGATCCAGGCTGGGAGGCATGCAACGCTGCCATACAAAGGAGAGACAAGAAGACTGAGATTGAAGCGTGTTCGTTGTGACAGAATAAGACAAGATGATGATAGCTTTCATACATTTCTGGATAATGGAGGATGTTGGTGTGAAGCAGTCTTTCTGCTTCTCACCCACACCCATAAATCTTAGTGCAAACGGTCACACACACAGAGAAGCGGGTACATGCGCTCGCATACGCAAACACACACCACACACAAACAAGATAAATCTTGTCAAACCAAGCAGCGAGTAAAGATTAGGCATCCTTGTCCGCCTTCACAGCCTAAACTGCATGGTCAAACCTGGGGCGATATGAGAGAGAGAGAGAGAGAGAGAGTGTGAGTGTGAGTGTGAGAGTGAGTGAGAGAGAGAGAGAGAGAGAGAGAGAGAGAGAGAGAGAGAGAGAGAGAGAGAGAAGAGAAGAGAAGGATGATAGGGAGAGAGAGAGAGAGAGAGAAAGACTCAACACAGAGTTGTTGATTGAGAGAAAGGGAGAAAGAAAGATATGGAGAACTAGTAGGGAGGAGGTTGGGGAGCAATGGAGGGGTGGAGAGCCAATTGAAAGTGGGTACAAAACAGCCAATTTCATAGTACACATGTGGATTACGTAGCTCCTTTGAACGCACCCCCGAAATGCCCATGTACCAATTATACCCTGGTGGCGAAGCCATGGAGCTATGGGGCCGTGGAGTTATGTTTTTGGATGTTCTTGCGCCTTGGTGGTGTGCCCGGGCTTGCCAGATTGTCTGCGGGCAGCAGAAGCATTTGAGCCTTCTTTGATACAGTGCCAGCGGGGCCTCGCAGGCTCTTGGCTCTCTGACACGTCCCCGTCAACAACCACGCTGGCACCACGCTGGCACCGGCGTTGGGATATCAAAAATGACCCAATTAAGAGATGGCAATGTGTTCTGACAAGCACACTACCTGCCCATGGTGTGTAGGCCTGCTGTATGATGTAAACGGTGTCTTTCTGCTCTCTTTCTTTCTTTCTTTCCCCCTCTGTCTATCTGTCTTCTTCCTTCCATCTGTTTTGTCTAACAGTCTGTCCTGCCTCCACTTCACTCTGTGGCTGACAATAGGGGAGATGTGAGCGGTTACGACTGCCTTGACGCTCTCTCTTTGTGTGTGTGTGTGTGTGTGTGTGTGTGTGTGTGTGTGAGTGTGTGTGTGTGTGTGTGTGTGTGTGCGAGTGTGTGTGCGAGTGTGTTTTCAGCCGTTTGCAATAAACATGCTGTTTCTTTGATACCGTGGCAGTCTGAGTATCAAGTATGAGAGGCTGGGTTAGACTAAAAGGAGAGTGATTAGAGCTGCACAGTGACAGAAACATAATTTACAGAGTTGGGTTTTCAACACTCATTGCATTGACTGACAGACAGTCTCGGGATCTCCCATAGTCTGTCTGTCTATCTCTTTGTGTGGTTAGGATTGCGTTTGTATGTTTTCTCTGTGTGTCCGTGCCTGCATATTTCACTGCCTGTGTTAGTCTGTCTGTCTGTCTGTCTGTCTGTCTGTCTGTCTGTCTGTCTGTCTGTCTGTCTGTCTGTCTGTCTGTCTGTCTGTCTGTCTGTCTGTCTGTCTGTCTGTCTCTTTGTGTCTGTAGGTATCTGTCTGTCTGTTTTAGATCATGCCTCTTTCTGTGTTCCCTATCATCTGTGCGTGCTTGTGTGTGTGTGTGTGTGTGCTTGCACTCTGTGTGTGTCTGCATCACCACCTTCATTGTGTGGTGGAGACATCAAACAGTCGTCAATCCAGCGCTAAACATCGGGAAGCCGAGGTATCCCAAACACTGCATCTGATTCTTTTTGATTCTCACAAAGCAGGTGTGTGTGCTTCGCATCCCTCCTTCAGCACGTCTTTCAACTCCTACTGATAGCTTGAAACGCCATCACTATCACCGCTGCCATGACGCAACAGGCAGTCCGCGTTGCACTCCGTGGCAGAGGAGTAGAGAACAGTAGTACGGAGGCCCAGTAATGAAAATTAGTTGAATATTTCATCTTTCTACAGGGGGAGTGACTTCAGAGCAGAGAACAAGGTAGAGAATTAAGGAGGATCCCCAGTCCACCCACTCATTCCACCCAGTCCACCCACGCATTTCTTTGGAGAGTAGACGAGTCGTAGTAATGTGGAATATTTACTGACGCTTCATTAACTGAATCTCATTTAGAAACATTTCCACTGACAGGAATACGATGTTTTGTTGGTGCAGGAGTTCTATGCAAAGAGTTAAACTTTGTGTGTGTTTGAGACGATCACAACCACATCTTATGATGCTCTTCTAGATTGACATTCTGCTCTATTCTGTTTGACTTGATTAGATTATATTACATTCTCCAAAAATGCGTGAAAAGATGACTGTTGCCTATAGTTGTACTTTTCACACATAATACCGCATAAAATATAATAACATTGGAGTAACACGTGGCGTCTTAAGGTATTGTTGTCAGCCTTAAGGTTATTTTTTACCCCTCCGAGTTTGATTTAATGCTTCAATTGGTCCATCTGAGAGCAGAGTGTGAGGCATTGGCATATGATGGCCTCTGGCATCAAACTGGTCCGGGTGAGCCGGCGCAGGTCTCCACTAGCACGTTAGAGCAAGCTGCCAGCCTAGATGGACAGTTGGCTTCAAGTCCAGAACCAGCTGGATAGGTTCCGTGCCATTCTTAAGTTTCCCAAGATGTCAAGATGTCAACGTTGGGCTCATCTGTCATGAAGGGGTGACATGAACACATGGACTCCCCTTCAAGCTAATTAGCAGTCATTCTGACTAACATTCTCACTGTGGAATGAATGCATTTCATATATGCTATCGCAAAAACAATATTTTAATTGTGTTTATGAAGGCCTTGGGTAACAATCAAAATATATTTTATATTCTTCAAAGTAGCCACCCTTTGCCTCGATAACAGCTTTGCACAGTCTTGGCATTATCTCAACCAGCTTCAAAAAGGTAGTCACCTGGAATGCATTTCAATTAACAAGGTGTGCCTTGTCAAAAGTTAATTTGTGGAATTTCTTTCCTTCATAATGCGTTTGAACCAATCACTTGTGTTGTGACAAGGTAGGGTTGGTATACAGAAGATGGTATTTTACCAAATAGGGCTAAGTCCATATTATGGCAAGAACAATTCAAAAAAGCAAAGCGAAATGACAGTCCATCATTACTTTAAGACATGAACCTCAGTCAATCCGTAAAATCTCAAGAACTTTGAAAGTTTCTTCAAGTACAGTCGCAAAAACCATCAACCGCTATGATGAAACTGTCTCTCATGAGGACCGCCACAGGAAAGCAAGATGCAGAGTTACTTCTGCTGCAGAGGATATGTTCATTAGAGTTACCAGCCTCAGAAATTGCAGCCAAATAAATTCTTCACAGAGTTCAAGTACTGTCTGTGATTTATTTAGAATTCAAAGCACACTTAACCAGCATGGCTACCACAGCATTCTGCAGCAATACGCCATCCCATCTGGTTTGCGTTTAGTGGGACTATCATTTGAGCCAAAACACACCTCCAGGTTGTGTAAGGGCTATTTGACCAAGAAGGAGAGTGATGGAGTGCTGCATCAGATGACCTGGCATCCACAATCACCCGACCTCAGCCCAATTAAGATGGTTTGGGATGAGTTGGACCGCAGAGGGAAGGAAAAGCAGCCAAGAGTGTACAAAGCTGTCATCAAGGCGAAGGGTGGCTACTTTGAAGAATATAAAATACTTTTTTTGGTTACTACATGATTCCGTATGTGTTGCTTAATAGTTGTGCTGTCTTCACTATTATTCTACAATGTAGAAAATAGTAAAAAAAAAAAAAAAGGAAAACCCTTGAATGAGTAGGTGTTCTAAAACATTTGACCGGTAGTATATACAGTATATATATATTTATATATTTTAAATAACACAATAGCATTTTCATTAGTTTATGTTACTGTAGGTTCTAGTATTAAGTCATTACTATGGTGTTCATATTAGGACATAGCCACACAACTTCCGTGGATGTGTGACTTTGTCCTAATATGGACACCGTACATATTTGGACAGCTACATTTAGGCCTACAGTAGATAGTCCAAAGTTTTGCCATGGCACATAAGATGAGGCTGGTCAATCAAAAAGGGTTTGAGAGGAAAGGGAAGTGGATGTTTGGCACTGGAAGTGAGATGCGGGTATATGAAATAGGTCATTTTAGAGGATTGCTGTTCCAAAAGAGAGAGAAGGTGCTTACCTGGCCGTCCGTGAAAGTGAGAGTGAGTTCCTTTGAAAATGAGTTTCTGGCACTGGTTGTGTTTGAGGCAGGTGTGCGAAATGTGTGCTCACATGCACACCGTATCTCCCATTAGAGCCTGTAAGTAAGCATTTCACTGTAAGGTCTACACCTTTGATTTGATGTGGCTGGAATCTATGGTGTGGGTAAGCTGTGCTAACTGCTGCAGGGCCAGATACATCCCATCATTAACTTTATATCTCTCCTCATCGGTACTGGGGGTGATGATAAAGTTACGTGTGCAATTTGTCCATGCCTCTCAATTCTGTTGACGCTTGGAGTCGGGTGTAAATCTCTCTGTACAGTATGTTTCACAAGAGGTTGCTTTGACCTTTGATGAATGGGTACCGCACATGAATGTAATGGTAGTGTATGGGAAGTTTCATCGTAATGAATATGAAGAGCACTTTATTTTGTATGGAGCTGAATGTATCTTTAGGCCTCTGTGTGTGTGTGTGTGTGTGTGTGTGTGTGTGTTTGCGCGCACATGTTTGGGTGTGTGTGTGTGCTCGCTCTGGTGTGTGTGCTTGTATGGGTATAATTGATTCGAAGCCCAGGTTAAATGGCCAAAACCAGCTTTTACAATTATAGGACAACTTATTTTCTCACGGCACCTCATCATGGTACTTTAATAAATTGTGTCCCTGCTCTTTCACCTCAGGCTACCTTCTTTCATTTCATGGAGATGTTTCGAGAAACTTCATTTTTTTGTTGTTGAGAAGAGAGCACACGAGATCGCTAAAAAGGATTTGAGGCTCTTTCAGGGGCAACAGTAAATCTATGAGTAACGGGGCTAAGGACTCATTTGCACCACTTGCCATATCGCCCACACAGCAGCCGAGTGCTTTCAAAGAAAGAGCGATTTGACTTTGGCCAATATCTGTTGATATATACTGTAAGAGGCCCGCTCAACTCTGAGGGTGTGGTTTTAGAAGATAGAAGACACGTTTTTAGCCAATGACGGTGATACAATATAACCCGGGAGATAGGACACTGTCTATGTGAAAGCCCCACTCAATCTTACTACTTTTGGACCTTTCTGCCCTGATCACTGCCTGTAGGCCGCAACCTAGCAGTGCGCCCACCAACCACCAGTCATTTACGGTGCCCGTATTAGGACAGCCTCAGAGTCATTATTAAGGCATGGCAAGGGCTATATATGAGCTTTGGGGCCAGGGGTCACAGTGGCGGAGGAGGGTTTTGATAATGTATGGACCTGAAGATAGCATCACAAATCAATGGATTTTTGCATTGGACTTCACTTCCGGGTTCTTTAGAAATTGGTGAGATGAGCAAATGAAGGGTCATTTTCTATGGTTTTAAATTGTAGTGAATGTAGATACAAAGGTTTTGTAGGGTCATTTTTTCCTCAGGATTTGAAGGGTTGATTACACCAAACTTAATTTTCAAAGCACGTGAAGAGTTTACCAGGGTGGTGTTGTGGTAGAATTGAAAATGTCTAAAATCGTGCTTTCTCTCATGTCATGAGACCTCGTTTGAAAGCTTTCGAGTTCCTGTGCAAAAACCTCCCACATACAAAAACAAATGTGAAAAATCATGCACAATTAATGAACCCAAATCCTTTCAGCAAGGTTTAGCCGATATTTAAAAGCCTGAAAACTTGACCATTAACCTAAAAAATGGATATAAAAACAGCTTTCGTGTTCCCTTTTTTTCTCTGTCTAAACACAATGCTCCACAAAAAGGCTGGTAAAATGAAATGATGAGTTTTAAATGTATTTTTCAGGCCGAGCCAATTAACGACCCACATGTTTTTCCATTTCGCAAAGAGCCATACATTAGCCACGAAGGCTAATTATTAGTTCTGCCTTCGACGTTTTGCAAATCATTTATTTTTTTCCTTCCCCTGCCTCTCGCGTGCCAACGTGTTCCAAAGTGGGCTCCAATTAGGAAAGCATTAAAACGCCTGCGAGGACTTAGCTGCATTACACCACTCAGTGACATTCCACCTGCCATTATGTTATTAGCGAAGTGCTACATTGAAGGAAATACATTTATAAACCAGAAAAGCTGTTACCTTTGCCGGATCCCTTCAGCAGCTGTGTGCCATGTGAAGAGCATCTAAATCTCAGTTTATTCACTTAACATAAAATCCTTCACTACTGTGGCAGCTACTGTATGTTGCATATCACACATATCTTTCTCTACACTCAGTCCCTCTTTTGCCTTTCACCCGAGTTGGGACTCAGACAGAGGAGTGTTTCAGAAATGTGGGCCTCACATCCGTTACACTACGTTGGTGAGTTGACGACTGGAAACAACTTGTTTCGGATACTTGACCTAGGCCTACCGATTGAGACACAGATAAAAACAATATAGTTGAGATTTGAACAGGTGTAATGCCAGAAACTAGCATTTCTATCTCCGTTGTGTTCCTAACTGCACATTTCAAAGATAAAAATACATGCTTGTACTTTTGTTTGTTTGTGTACTCCGTGCATGTGTGTATATGTGCGCGCGTGTGTCAAGTGTGTATGCGCTGATCCTCTGAATATGTCTTTGGCCGTGCTTCTTTCACTGGCAGGCAGGCAGGCAGGCAGGCAGGCGGGCGGGCGGGCGGGCAGGCAGGCAGGCAGGCAGGCAGGCAGGCAGGCAGGCGCATTGTACTGAGTCTGGACGTCGGACACAGACAAACCCTTCAATATCCTCTGAGATACATTCTTACTCTGCCCCTTCACAGTTCCTATTCATTGTTATCTGAACCGACTGGAACATTGCAGTGATAGAGCAAAGTGTAATGTGATATGTCAGTTGAATGTGATGGTACAGAATTGGTGCTTGGCATTTGGAACGTCTTGTGTTCTAGAGTATGTGTCAGGAGATATACTGTAGATGTGGTAATTTGGGGAGTAGCACTAACATGCCAAGTCTTGTTGATCTCATGTTAAGTATTTCTCCAAGACGGTTGTGGACTGGAGACTGAAGGACAGACTGGTTCTAGGGAGGAGGTCAAAGACCTGACCATGTGGTGCAAGGGCAACAACTTCTCCATCAACGTGACCAAGACAAAGGAGATGATTGTGGACTACAGGAAAAGGAGGACCGAGCACGCCCCCATTCTCATTGACAGCAGGTTGAGAGTTTCAAGGTCCTTGCCATCCACATCACCAACAAACAAAAAAAAAGTATCTTTTTTTTTCACCTTTATTTAACCAGGTAGGCTAGTTGAGAACAAGTTCTCATTTGCAACTGCGACCTGGCCAAGATAAAGCAAAGCAGTTCGACACATACAACAACACAGAGTTACACATGGAAGAAACAAACATACAGTCAATAATACAGTAGAAAAATATATATACAGCATGTGCAAATGAAGTAGGATGAGAGAGGTAAGGCAATAAATAGGCCATGGTGGCAAATTAATTACGATATAGCAATTAAACACTGGAATGGTAGGATGTGCAGAAGATGAATGTGCAAGTTGAGATACTGGGATGCAAAGGAGCAAAATAAATAAATAAATACAGTATGGGGATGAGGTAGATTGGATGGGCTTTTTACAGATGAGCTATGTACAGGTGCAGTGATCTGTGAGCTGCTCTGACAGCTGGTGCTTAAAGCTAGTGGGGGAGGTAAGAGTCTCCAGCTTCAGAGATTTTTGCAGTTTGTTCCAGTCATTGGCAGCAGAAAACTGGAAGGAGAGGCGGTGAGATATACCTGCTGGAGCACGTGCTACGGGTGGGTGCTGCTATGGTGACCAGTGAGCTCAGATAAGGCGGGGCTTTACCTAGCAGAGACTTACAGATGACCTGGAGCCAGTGGGTTTGGCGATGAGTATGAAGCGAGGGCCAGCAAACAAGAGCATACAGGTTGCAGTGGTGGGTAATATATGGGACTTTGGTGACAAAACGGATGCCACTGTGATAGACTGCATCCAATTTGTTGAGTAGAGTGTTGGAGGCTATTTTGTAAATGACATCGCCGAAGTTGAGGATCGGTAGGTTGGTCAGTTTTACGAGGGTATGTTTGGCAGCATGAGTGAAGGATGCTTTGTTGCGAAATAGGAAGCCAATTCTAGATTTAATTTTGGATTGATATGAGAAGATTGAGTCTGGAAGGAGAGTTTACAGTCTTGCCTTACCTTTGACGAGCTTCTTTTGTTGGCACTCCAATATGTCCCATAAACATCACAAATGGTCCTTTGTTCGATTAATTCCGTCCATATATATCCAAAATGTACATTTATTTGGCGCGTTTGATCCAGAAAACACCGGTTCCAACTTGCTCAACGTGACTACAAATATCTCAAAAGTTACCTGTAAACTTTGCCAAAACATTTCAAACTACTTTTGTAATACAACTTTAGGAATTTTTTAACGTAAATAATCAATAAAAACGGGATGATCTGTGTTCAATACAGGAAGAAAACAAACTGAAGCATGCTTTCTGGTCACGCGCCTCTATCTAACAGTACACTTCAAGTGACCCTCGTTCAAGATGGCCGTACTTCTTCAATACACAAAGGAATAACCTCAACCAATTTCTAAAGACTGTTGACATCCAGTGGAAGCGATAGGAACTGCAAGAAGGTCCCTTAGAAATCTGGATTCCCAATGAAAACCCATTGAAAAGAAAGTGACCTAAAAAAAAAATCTGAATGGTTTGTCCTCTGGGTTTCGCCTGCTAAATAAGTTATGTTATACTCACAGACATGATTCAAACAGAAAACAGAGTGTTTTCTATCCAAATCTACTAATAATATGCATATCTTATCTGGGGACGAGTAGCAGGCAGTTGAATTTGGGCATGCATTTCACCAAGAAGTTAAGGCATATTGAGCAGGGCTAGAGGCTCTGAAGTGAAATAAAACAGTAATCACTAACCAGGACAGTAATGGACAAGGCATATTGATATTAGGGAGAGGCATGTGTAGCCAAGTGATCGTATGGGTCCAGTGAGTGATTTGGCTGGCTGGGGACACGGCGATTCAGACAGTTAGCAGGCCGGGGCTAGCAAGCTAGCAGATAGCAGGCCTCAGAGGGACATCACGATGGGGGAAAGTCTATTTTTGCCTCCTCGTGCGGTGACATCGATAGACCAGTCTTGGGATTAATAGAGTTCCAAGTACCAGAGGGGTCCAAGTACAATTGGCAAAATGGGTATAGTGGTCCAAGAAACTGGCCGATGGATCAGCTAACAGTCCAATATGCTCTAGATAGCTAGCATGCCGTGGTTAGCAGAACGGGCCTTCAGGGAACGTCGCACCTGAGGGGCCTGTTGGGATCCTCGGGCAGATTACATCGGTATTCCAGTCGTGAAGGATTGGCGGGGTTCCGTGCCCCGTGCCGGCAGTAGAAGGGGTCCGGATATTGTAGCCGAGGAGTGGGCTTCAGGAGAAGCCCAGGAGCCCTAGCCGGGAGATGGGTCTAGCACGGGCTAGCTCCAGGCTAGTTGGTGCTTGCGCCGGGACTGAAACGTTAGCCAGGAGTAGTCAACCCAGGTTGTGGTTAGCTAGCTGCGATGAATCAGATATGGAGAGAATGAATCGTGGATATGGAGAGAAAAATAGGTCCGGTATGCTCTGGTTTGAAACGCGGTGTACGAACTGGCGAGAGCTTTCTGAGCTAAATGTTAGCTTATGACCGCTAGCAGTGGTTAGCTGACTGATAGCTAGTAGCTAGTTAGCTAGCTAGCGTCAGTTGAGGTATTCCAATTTGGAGGTAAATAGAAATACTTTAGAAAAAAAACAGATCCACACCACATTAGGTGAGGCGGGTTGCAGGAGAGTATTTTGTAGTTGAGGTTTAGGAAAAATATTAAAAAGAATGCGAAGAAAAATATATAAAAAGATATATAGATGGGATGAGACAAGACAACGACAAAGACGTCTGACTGCCACGCCATCTTGGATTGGATCTAGACTCTAGTGTAAATGGAATACGTCTTCATAAACATGTATGCAGATATTGACAATATTAACCTGTGACATCAACTCAATAAAAGCTTTTAACCGTTTTGAGGATAAACATTGAATAATATTCCTCACAAGGAACAAGATAGCATTGAATTTCTATGTATTTCATTCTGTAAGCATTGTTGATTTAAGTCAATGAATCCATACATTTTTGCATTTCAGCCACTGTTGTTGATTAAATTGAGGACTTCATGCAGTCTATTTAACATATGTGAATGGGTTTGAGAAGTATTTTTTGACTAAAATACAACAAAAAACAAGTCTAATAAAATATTCAATGGTAACGTTTAGTCACAGGTTACCCTCTGACTGTGAACAGGTTGGGTATTCAACTAAAACAGCAGAGGATCAAAGGGCTACAATATAACTCAACCTAAAGCCTTGAAACATTGCCCTCTGAGTACTTCTGTGCTCCATTAATTATAACAATACAGACTGTTCCCCTTTCACAATTCTTCACACCTTCACACTCTCACGCTTCTAGCACTAATGGCTATGACCAACCCGCTTTGTCAGCGAGAACTCTCTCTCTCTCTCTCTCTCTCTCTCTCTCTCTCTCTCTCTCTCTCTCTCTCTCTCTCGGTTAAGGGCTAACACCTCTTTTGGGTCAATTCTTTAATTTGCCAAAAAAAGGGTTGAATAGCAGTGTTTTGCTCTACCCTCCTCCATCCTTCCCTCGCTCCCCTCATCTGTCAATGAAAGACACAGTTTTGCCACGAGGCATTGTGTGTTTAGCAGTCGTGCCAGCAACTGCCATTTGGGCCCAGGGAGGCGAGGGGATCCACCCCCTTTGAACTGCTGCCAATGCAGCCAGCTTGCTCCCTTTTTTAATAACTTCCCCTTAAGGCACTTCTCTCTCTCTCTCTCTCTCTGTCTCTCCCTCTCTGTCTTGCTCTCCCCCTCGTTCCTTTTAATTTGGCCGCACTTTTCACGGGTAAAGCTGTGATGCTGATAAGAAAGGTATTGCTGCGTTTAACTGACAGCTTGCCATCAAACCTTTGTGGAACTGCCTCTGCACAACGAGCTGTGTTCAATACAAGCAAACTGAGGTTAGTCTTTCAGGATTTCCTGAATACTCCTGTTTTCTCCCAACTTAAACAAATTATTTTGTTGTGGAAGTTACATTTCAGAATGAAAAAAAAAAAAATAATAATAATTTAATAATTTGACATTAATTCATGGAAACATGCATGTGCACAAAGACACAGTATGCACTAGCAAGTTACATTTTGCTAGTGGAAAAGTAGGGTCATTATCTATGCTTATGTTCTGTGTTAACGTCATGTTAAATGTGCTGCAAGCTAATGCATATAACTGTAAACACGAGTCATCTCTTGCTAAAGTTAGCTAGCTTAACTAAATAACACAAAACACAAACGGATTAACAGTCTCATTTGTTTTACGGACAATGACGCAATATTAAACCAAATCAGATCGACAACATCAGTTGCAGAGGGTCGTCGTGATCCAGGAAAGTCCATAGATGAACAGCCGACATTTTGATGACGCAATTTACCTTAAAAGGACAAAGATAATGCAGTAGCACGGGACGGCTTCTCACATGCAAAACCTCTGCATTCTCCACACTCTTATCCTAATAATAACGTACTCAAGAGAATGCCCTTGAAGAATGCACTCAGAGCACGGGAGTGTAGAGCACGGTAGTATGCATATTGAGAAACATATCATGTCATGCTCACACTTACCTGCGGGTCATGTTGTTGTGACTGATGGAGAGAGAGAGGGGGAGAGAGAGTTCTACTAGAACGAGTACAATACTTGAGAAAGTGAAAGGGGGGGGGGGGGGACACCCACCAAATACCTGTCTGCCAGACAACATCAGATCATCCTAGCCTGACTGTAGTGTAGCCTCGTAGCCCCTATCTCTGGCAGCCCTCTGTGGGCCTCTCATGGCTGGTCGGCTGGGCTATCTCACACCTTTAAGGCACTATTGAGTGAACTACCCTGC
This sequence comes from Oncorhynchus mykiss, assembly GCF_013265735.2. NCBI lineage: Eukaryota > Metazoa > Chordata > Actinopteri > Salmoniformes > Salmonidae > Oncorhynchus > Oncorhynchus mykiss. Next base: position 37,039,065 of record NC_048566.1, read on the forward strand.
CTGTCAGATCCACTGTACACCACTATGGCCCTGGGCCGGGACAAAGGGTGTCCCCCAAATGGCACCCTATTCCCTCTGTAGTGCACTACTTTTGACCTGGGCCCTGGTCAAAAGTAGTGCACTATGAAAGGAAAAGGGTGCCCTCTGGGATGCAGTAAGAGACAAGTAGCAGAGGAGAGCACTGTGCAGCAATAGGTGTCATATTAAGGCTTTGTAATACAGTATGTCACCTCAGTGGCGGATGGCCCATTATAGAAATAGCCCTCATATGCCGTGCCATTTATTTTGTCACTTGGGATTATTTAGAGCAAACTGGCTTGAATGTGTGTGTGTGTGTGTGTGTGTGTGTGTGTGTGTGTGTGTGTGTGTGTGTGTGTGTATGTGTGCATGAGTGTTAAATATTTTTGTGAGTTGATGTGTGTATGTGTGTGTTCATGATATGTTTTAGTGCATTAGCATGTCAGCTTTGTGTGTGTTCCTCTTTGCATTCGTATATACTGTATTTTGCTGTATGCCTTCATTACTGTGTGTGTGTGTGTGTGTGTGTGTGTGTGTGTGTGTGTGTGTGTGTGTGTGTGTGTGTGTGCATGCCATGTGTGTAGGTGTGTGTGTTCGCAAGTGCGTACATATGTTAGATCTTAATTTGAGCCAGTTCTCTGCAGCAGGAAAATAATACTGCAGCAACAGGAAATGTTAATTGTTATGTGGATTATAATGAATGGACATTTTTGTAGGGGTTGCAACATTTTTCGTAAGGGAAAATCAAGTCTGAAATTTTTAAGTGGAAATGATAAACTTCAGAAGCGTTTTTGAACCTCAAATACACTACAAGTTAAACATTTGGATTGCAGGAAAGTTCTCCTTCAACCGGGTGATCAAATTAAGATCCTCCATCTGTATGTGTGTGTACTGCCACACACTGTGTACCAAAGGCACCACTATCGCCTGAAAATGAGAATATAAATACAGGCGCGTCTTTCTCTTCCCTCTTCCCCACGTCCTCCTCTCCTCCTTTGCGTACGGCTGCGAGGGCGAGCCTGGAAGGAGGTGACCTTGCCTGGTGTAATTAAAGTGAAACACCTTGACTTGTCACCATCGCCTCAGACAGCTTAAATCTCCGTAATGTAAATGGGCTGCTGCTGGCACACTGCAAGGCAGCATGGGCCGCGGAGAAGATACAAGCGCCGGTGATCCATCTCTGTACTAACACCCCCCTCCTTCCTTCATCCCTTCTCCCCTCGGAGCGGGGAGGCGACCCCCACCCCCAGCCTGTCGGCTGGCTGCTTTTATTTATTTTATACCCCCAGACGGCAGTGTGCTTACCTTTTAATGCAGCACGGCTTCCTGGATGGACATTGCTGGAGAGAGAGGCAAGAGGAGACACAAGCAGGTGGGTGGAGTCGGCCTGTGTACCTCTAACTGTGTGACTGTGAAACAGTGGAATGGGATAGATAGTGTGATAAACATATGAAAATGTAGGTCCTTTTATTTTGTTAAATGAAATGAAGACAGAAGTGTTGGTCGGATCATTGGTGTTGTTGATTGACAGCATAAAAGCTCCTGTGTGTATGTCCACTAAATACTCCTCAGTCTCTCTGTATGTTGCGGTCTCTACTGCGTGTACATACAGTCTGGACCTAGTTACCATGACTTCTAATAGAGGGTAGGACATTATGTCCTTGATAAAGAGTCTCTTTTGCCCCAATACAGAGCCAATCTAAATTCCAAACTCATTTGCAGTTTGGGGAAGCCGGGACCGCCTGGAACAATGACAGAAGCCATGCTTGAGCTGGTGCCAACATCACCAGCCCTGAATGCACTGGGATGGCATGTGAAAGAATGCTATGTGGCCTCCGGTGCCAACTTAACCAGTTGCTGATGCTCTGTGCCAGGTCTTTCCCTCCCTCTGTCTCTGCCCTGCCCAGGCAGCGGGCAGCATGACAGAAGCCAGACACCCGTCATGTGTCTGCACCAGGCAGACCTTGGCACAACTTAGGCACACACGCTCTCCTTGCTGTCCTTAGAGAGGCCCAGGCAGGGTAGGCGGGTTGGCATGGCTGTGCCAACACAACAGGGATTTAGCCTGGCAGAGAGTTCCATGTCTCTCTCTCTCTCGCTGTCTCTCTCTCTCTCTCTCTCTCTCTGTCTCTGTCTTCCCCTCCAGTCATTCTCATACTGGGCCCATGTCTCATCTATTTCCTATTTACTGTAGACTGTAGATGAACGACCACCCGTGATCATCTCAGGCACGTGGAGGTCTGTTTGTACATGTTCTCACTTCCCTTCTACCTTTCTCTCATTGGCACCCTCTATCACTTTTTTTTCCATTCTTATGACTTTACTTTGCAATGCTTTGCAACACTTGCAATGAATGTGTATTCCCTTTTGTTTATTTAGAAGGCTAATGCTTTCATTTAGCTGGGTGCTCAACTAGTGCTCAACTGTCTAGTCATGTCTGGTAATCATCTACTGTAAAATGGAACGATTTCCCACCTATCCACACATACAAACATTCAAATGATAATGGGCATCATCTATATGAAAACAGATGCCAAAGGAAGTTGTCTGAGGAATTTACACTGCCGTAGTCCATGTAATGTATATTTTACTTCACCAAACGATCCACTGCACTGCCTGCTTGTGTACTTCACCATCATATTACAGTACTGGTCTGGTTTTGTCAATATGACAACATAGAGTCGCAATATGAAAACACACTTTTATTTAGTGTGCCAATGTGTTCAGTGTGTCATGTTTTTAAAAATGTTTTTATTTCACCTTTATTTAACCAGGTAGGCTAGTTGAGCACAAGTTCTCATTTACACGACCTGGCCAGCAGGCTCATCGACGGGGGTCTGTGGAAAACGTAGCGACGGAACTCGTGGGAGAGAGAGAAAAATACATTTAAAAAACAGTAAAAAATTAATAAATACATTTAAAAATGTAAAAAATGAAACAGTAATGAGCTCAGGTGGGCCGGATATTTGGGCCTTGTTTGCATTTGCTTCCTGTCCTTCTACGGAGGAAGAGAAAAGGGAGAAAGAGGAGTGGGGAGAGAACAAGCAGATGAAGGCTATTCTCAAGGCTATAAAGGAGCCTACAGCAAATGAGTTGGATTTATCAATAGGACTGAGAAACGGAGAGACAAAACACACAGAGGAAGAGGAGGAAGAAGGCATCGGGCCCCATGCGCAGTTCAAAGAGCGAGAGAAAGATGGACCCGCTGAGAAGTAGAGAGAAGAGAGTGCAGAAACTGGGGGGCCTCCTCTCCTCGCGTCTGTAGCTAAAAGGCTGTTTAGTTTTTTTCCCTGCTATTCATTTGAAAACAAACTGGGCAGCGTTCGTTCGCAGGCAGGCTCAGTCAAACAGCATCTGGGAAGTGGAGTGGATTTTTGTTTTGCCCCTGAAAAGGCCTACCGATGCGCTCTGTGTGGCCACAGTGCCAAAAGTCAGATGGGAAAGTAGGAGAGAGAGGAGCTGTGGAAGAAGAGAGGAGAGTGGCGGGTGGAGAAGAGGGCAGAGTAGGGAGAAATGAGGGAACAGAATTGGTGGGAAAAAGTGAGAATGAACTGAAGAAAAGAGCCAAATCCCACACTATGCTGTCATACCATTGTTCAGGGACTTAATTAACATACAAATTGGCAAAACTATTTTACTTACACACATAAACCAGATTTATTTACAGTATCATACATAAACGTGTTTTTTTGCCTAGGTTAAACGTCATTCCCTGTTTATGTAAAACAGAACAAACAGATCTGGTGTTGTAAAGACCTATAGCTAGCATAACTATGGACCGGCTGCTAGCTAGCTGCTAGCCGAGGTAGTGTTGTGGCCACAGCAGCTTCCACCGAGGGAAACAGAGTGACAGTGACGCCATTTATGTGTCCTTGGGATGCCTGTGTCATTGTCAGGCCTTATCAGGATCTAGCGGGGGAAAGGGGAGAAAATGCACATGGCTTTAATAAAAACTTTATCAGGACTCCCCTTAGCTTCTGCCTCCCCCTCTAATATGTAAAGGACTCCGGATTCTCGGCTAAGGGAGAGAAAACGCGTTTACCTTTGCCAGTTTCTTATTGCCTGTCAGTCTCTCTAATTTGATCTGGCATTGGACAGTTACCGTTTTGGGCAGCGGAGTCAAGGCACATATTGGCAGGAGGAAGACTGGCAGCTAATAAATCCCGTTGGAATTTACTCCCCCCCCTTTTCCTTCCTTCCCCCCCCCCCTTTATTTATACATCTCAATATTGTTATTATGAATATATATGTATTTAGCTTCACCTATCTCTGCTTTTTTGGTCCTGCTCAGCTAATAATGTGTTATTGATTTCCGTATACTGGACTGTGTCGCTATATAGCAATTTTAATTTTAAATTCTTATCTCTTTGTGTTTCACGTGATCTCTGGCTTTCTTTTTTTTTCATTAAGTCTTTTATAAGAATGGAAGCAAGCATGTAGGCCTACTGTATGGTGAACCTGTCTCCTTTCTTCTATCAGGCTCCGTTAAGTCAGGCTTGAGCAGCCTGTAGTCTTAATGGATTTAAACAGGTGTAGTCAATGGAGCAGATTGATGATACATAATCTAGAATATAATAGAAAATAATAGAACAGAATAGATTAGAGAAAATACAATCCATTGTCTGGATTAGAACGTTACCGCCATTTATAAGCACTTTATGCACAAATGAACAAAATGCTAACTACTCCAGCTAATTTGATTTATTTCATGAAGGTTCTCCTCTTCTGCTCTTCCACAAGTGCTATTCTCTGACTTGAGAGAGGTCAGTGCAGCAGTGGCTTGGCTGTTCCGACGCCCCAGCATACCTGACCCTACTGGGTAGAGAGACCTCAGAGGGCACTGACTCGCCCTCCATCATCTTGGCCCTTCTCCCATCATTCTGGAACGAAGGAGGGATGAAAGATGGGAGGGAAAGGAGGAGGAGGAAGATGAAGAAAAACAGGGTTGGCATGAAGAAGGAGAAATAAGCAGCGCATGTATATATGAGATAAATATATGCCCGCTCAGCAGAAAAGGGACCGAGTCAGCCGATTGCTGGGCCTTTGCCGCATGCTAAAACACACAGAGGCAAAGCCCATTAAAAATGAATGCCCAGCGATAATCACATTCGTACTTAAAATTTTATGTGGGCTACGTGGCGGCTTGACAAAGAGGATTAGGGATGGGCACTTTTATTATGGCCCACGTCTTGTGTACTCCCTCACTCTGAGGTGACGACTACGTTTGGAGGTGACACCTCCGTTTGGCCCCTGAAAAGCGCTCTCTGATTCGAGGGGAGTGGAGGGGTGGAGTGCAGGTCACGGGTCCTAATTGTTATAATTATCTTAATGGGCTACCAAGATCAGGGCCAGTATTCACAAAGCGTCTCAGAGTAGGAGTGCTGATCTAGAATCAGGTCCTCCTTGCATGCCCATGTAATTGTGTTCATTATGATCTGAAAGAGAATGCTAATCTAGGATCAGCTTTCTTATTGCCTTAAAGGACGTACAGTATGTGGAACTCTGAAAGGGGCTTTGACGGAAAGATGGATTTATTTCATACCAGGCCTTTTTTCTCTGCCATATTTGTATCATTGTGTACAGTTCTCATTCTATGAATCAATATTTTTATCTGTGTTTATGTCACTGGTTTGACTCCGATGACTGTGCAATATGCGTATCTTTTATGGCTGGCTAGGAACAGACAGGACAAAATGGTGGACAGCAAAATCTCCAAAAGGGTACACCATCCCCCTGCCATCCCCCCATTGATGCAGGGAGACCCAGGGGCCCTCATTTGGGGAGGCAGGCAGGCATGGGAGACAATGAGCGGGTGAGGGAAGTGAGGAGAGGCTCATTCGCCACTCCAAACCTGGGCTCAAGTGGGCTGGAGATGGCCAAGAAGAGCACTTCCTGGCAAAAAAGCCAAATAAATGTTAATTTGGCCTAGCATAATATTGTCAGAGTGGTGCACAAAAGGAGCCCCTTGTCACGTGTGTGTGTGTGTGTGTGTGTGTGTGTGTGTGTGTGTGTGTGTGTGTGCGTGCGTGCGTGCGTGCGTGTGTCTGTCTACATTGTTGTGTGTTGTGCAAGCCCCACTTAACCCCTCCTGATCCGTGGAGGTAGACTTTGTCCCAAATGGCACCCTCTTCACTTTAAAGGGTACTACCTTTAACCAGGGCCCATAGGACTCTTGTCAAAAGTAGTGCACTTTATAGAAAATATGGAATCATTTGGGATGCAACCGTAGAGCCTTCCCTGGTTCTCCTCTCAAGGTCAGGTTGCCCTGAAAGACACCCTCAGAACCAAATCTGCCTTTTATGAACGTGAGGGATATCACTGTCTCAAACCCCCTTCTCACCCCCTCACCCCTCCTCTCCACATCACACACCCCCTTCTTCCTCCTTCTGCCTTCACAAAAAGATGGAAGTCCTTGTACAAGAAAGACAATAAAACAGAAAGAAAAGGGATTGAGGGGGAGATACAGCAAAGCCAACCAGGTTAGCGAGTGTTGGATGGTGTTGAATGCCGAGCTCGTCTTTTTAATTCATACTTAAGGAGAGGCACATTGGCAATGGTGGTTGTTTGTGTTAAACCTTCGTTCATTAGTATCTTATTATCATACATACGGAAGGGTAGAAATGATGCAGAAGTCCGCTATTTCGAGACAACTAGACCAACAAAACGAATGGATAAGTGTCAAAACGCCCAGACGTGGCGGTAGTCCTAGCTACCTACGAAACAGAAGTTATTCCTCTTTATCTAGGTCACAATATGTGGAGCGATTTCAACAGATGGGTCGCAGAGTACTCCCCAGGCGAACAGAAGTTTCTCTCTTTCTTTTCTCTCCTTGTCGTTCTTCCCCCCTCTCTCTCTCCTGCGAAGGATTCCATCATCTCTCTGCCACTGACACCTTCCCTAACACAAACTTACGCACGCTCACATACACAGATAGGCAGGCATAAATTGACCCATATACACACTCCCATACCTATAAGCACAACCACACGCAGGCACATTCTCATAGTTGAATGTCAACACATGGCCTGAGACCAACAGTAGACATACTGTACATGCAGCAAGGAACAAACACAAATTCTTTGAACTAGTTCAGATCTAAGTCCTCATTCTTCCTTGATTTAATGTATTAATGCACCAGTAATAACACGATGACAAAACAACGACGGGCCGCACATTATTACTTGTGTCCTATGTGACAATGTTCGTTTCAATCAATGCTATTTTCCTTCTATCGTCCATAATATACTACCTGTTTCCTCAAATCCTATAGGTACAGTAATGCGCTGATAGACTATTGATCAAAACCCATTCACTCCTGAACGATGCTGTAATGACTAAGGAAAGCCTGAGAACGAAAAGGAATGAGCAGAAGAAAGTGAGTGCGGTGACGTGGGGGGGCCAGGCTGTGATATGGATCCTGAGGAACCAGAACCCCCCCCCCGCCTACACCCACACCCCACACCCCACCCTGTGCACGATGTCACAAAGAGCATCGGTGAAAGGCACCCTGGAGAGGCGAGGGAGGTCGTCGTGAAGGCTTGTGGCCCAACAAAAGCACAAAGGGTCCCGTTTTGAACGGGGATAGAGGGGGACGAGAGGGCCCGGGAAAATATACACACAAAACAAAACAGGAAAAAAAGCCCACAAGCAATGGGGTGGTGATGGAGGAATGCAGCGGAAAGGGGGGAGTGTGTGTGTGTGTGTGTGTGTGTGTGTGTGTGTGTGTGTGTGTGTGTGTGTGTGTGTGTGTGTGTGTGCGAGATGCGTAGAGGGGACCCACATAATGGTGGGCCTCCACCTGTTTACACTTCTTTGCCTGGCACATTCTTCAGCAGGCCCCTTTTGAGGGCCCTTGTCTCTACTGGGGCGGCTAACTGCCTTTAGGGAGCCCTCCACCAACCCTCCACCAACCCTCCACCAACCCTCCACCAAGTTACAAAGAACTGCAGAAAGAAGTCCAATGAAGGGAAGAGAGGGAAAAAGGGGAAGTGGACAAGAGCAAGAAGGGTGAGGAGTGAACAAAAAAGTGAAAGAGAGGGAGATAGAGGTAGGGAGAAAAAGAGAGAGAGAGAGATCCAAAATAAAAGTGAATCTCTTCCAAACAAGACCCTCTAATGAGGTCTACCGTTAATTCAGGGACTGCAGGGAAAAAACGAGAGAGCGTGGAGGGGGACGAAGATGAGAGGGTCGAGGGGAGCGAGAGAGGGAGGGCGATGTGTGTACAGTGAGCCATTTTTTTCCATCTTTGTTTTCTTTCGTAATGCTTTCCCCATTCCCCGGACCTGTGTGTGTCGGAGTGTGGGATGGTGATGAGAAAGCGAGGGAGGCTGATGATTGGGGGGGATGGGGGAAGAGACGGGGAGGAGAGGAGGCCAGACACCGGGCCTTTGTGTGCAAATTTCCCAGCAGCTCCTTACTAGTTAATTAAGGAGGTCGGAGGGAGCGGGGAAGCGGGCCTAACGAGCTGTCCACACCGCATGAATGAGGGGTTTGTCCCAAACTGAGCGGCAAGAGGCCAAACAATGTCAGAAGCAATTAGTGCCAGTGGTGGGCAGCCAAGGCCCCCCGAGACTGAGCATAGCAGAGTATGGATGCAAACATACACACACACACACACATACAGGAATGCACACACACACACACACACACACAGACATAGACAGGAACACACACACACCACCCAACATGCACAAATAAATTTGAGACGGAGGAGGAGTGGGGGGGTGGAGGGGTAGGTGGATAGGTGGGCAGGTGGGCCTTCACCTCAGCTCAAATATAGGTCTTGAAGGCCTTGACCTGCTGGTTGAGAGCTTCGGATCTACAATGTGGTGGGAGCTCACAATACAGGAGCCGTATATAGTGTGACCACGGTTGGGGTAGGAACTGATTACATGTAATCTCTTTCATGTAATCTGATTATACAAAAAGTGTACCTTTATTCAGCTACATTAAATATTGTAAATAGATTAAGATACTTTAGAAAATGACATGATTACTTTTTGGATTACTTTTAAGTTCAGAAAGGATGATTTGCAAAGAAATATGTGATGATACCTTTCTGTTATCTCAATGACATTCAATTCAGCATTTAAACAAGTTGCAAGTTTAAGTTTGTAATCAGATTACATTACTGAGTTTGGGCAATCCAAACGTTACATTACTGATTACAGTTTTGGACAAGTAACTAGTAACTGTAATGAATTGCATTTACAAAGTCACCTACCCAACCCTGAGTGTGACCTCCGGGATATGTTGTCAGTTAATACCGCTGGTTGTGTGTGACTGTGTGCGTGGCTTCTATAGGTGGTATGCCTACAAATGTGTCAAGGTCGATGTTGAAACCCATTTTTGGATTGTTCCATACTCTGTTTGGAAAAACAGACGCCCTTTGACTGGTGAGTCACTCAAATCACCACTCCACCGAGTCCATCTTTGGCACTGTATAACGCCTTCGCTTGTCTGAACACAATTGTTACCGTTCTTGGCACAATATGAGGGACTAAAGCCTTTTAATTGTGATCTGAAAAGTGAAGTGCCCCTCTTGTACTTCAGTGTCTACAAGCTGGCAGAGGCAGCGGTTTCTAGTGGATTTGGACTCGGATGAAAACCCAAAGCCACTGTCTCCAGAGAAGAAAGTGCTGTGTTTTGCCTTTGTGCGCTAAACTAAAGCAAACGAGAAGACCACAAAAGCAAGAGCCTGAGATAGTGTCAGAGTTCGACTTTTTCCCCACTTTCCCCCTTTCTCGATTTTTATCATATTTTTTTATATGTGATTGTGTACTGGCCACTTGTGACGAGAGGGATGGAAAAGGGGAGTTGGTGGCGGTGAGAAAATAGAGAGCGCAGACTGGGGTCTGTCTGGAAAGTAGGTTGAGGTGGCGTGGATGGGAGGGATGTGGGGGCATTGCTGTTGGAGAAGGAGAGCGTGGTCACAGTGGGGCATGAGAAATGTGGGCACCAGTCCTGTACCAGGGTCTGTCTGGTTCTGATTCTGTCTGCCATGCAACAACAGTACAGGTCATATAGTGGGTTAGTTCCTCAACTATTCCACATACAGTATTATATAGTATAGTTGTATACAGTGTACTGTGTCACACATTGTGGTTCAATTTAAAGCATGAGCTGTCTCACGCCCAGAGAACTGTATTTAGTGTAGAGGTGCTGACTAACGTATAATAAACTGTAAGCTATAAAAACAAAGATGTTTAACCTCCCAGTCATTTATTGGGTAAAAAAACAAAACGTTGGTTGTTTTTTACCCAATAAAATACTGGGAGGTTAAACATGTGGAGTGTGCGTCTCTCTTTGTTTTTATACATTGGGGTTCCACATACAGTATTTACATACTGTACTGTATATCGTAAACTGTAGTACTGAGAATTTCCCTCTTAATTTCTTCTAATTGCTCTGCTTCTTCCATCATTTCTCCCTATTTCTACATATACATCTTAAGGAATGTTGATAATCACTTGACGGCACAAAATGTTGCGCGGTAACCCCCTAAATACAAACCAATCCGTATTCCGATTTCCAACAGCCTCCCCATTTAGGCTATAGCCGCAATACACTGAAGAAAAACATCCATTTGGGGTTTGCGTCCACCCTGTCCTTCAGAGCGGTCCATAACACTCCTCAACCGGTAATCAGAGCGGGGCTGGGTGATCAGTGACAAAAGATAGGCAGCCAGACATAAACCTGCTGGAGGGGTGAGGGGGCGGAGTAATCAAAGCAGCGCAGAGAAATTGCCATGCAGATTTAGTGCCCATAAAGGCGGATGTTTGGTCCATTCCTTTGCCTTGCTCACCCAACTCCTCTCCTCTCCTCCCTCCCCCCTTCCCCCTCTCCCTCGCTCCCTCTCTCCAGTGCTAATTGGAGGCAGGTAGCCCCAGATGCTAGCCCAGGTTACTGTAACCTTGGTGGCAAGATCTGCTGCTTGCCTTCATGCGGCTGGCTATTCATCAAATGCAGAAGGGGAGTGGGGGTGGAAGGGGGTTGGCGGGAGGGGGTGGCAGAATATGCAGCAGGGGAAATGAGCGTCCAAGACAGCCTCCCAAAAGGGTAACAAATCACCCCCCTCACCCCTAATCCGCTGAGAGGGGGACCTGGCGGACCGCGGTACCGAGTGGCCATGGGATGTGACTGTCTGTGTGGACGTGTCGAGGTCGTTCTGAGAGGTGTACACAAATCTGGGACTGTAGTGACATATTCACCTAATATGATCCTCTCCTTCCCTACATGGTGCACTAAAGGTTCTACCCTAATTTTACCCTAAACGTGTTAATGTTTCCATCCTTATGACACACATCCCATACACATACCTGATTTTACCCTAAAGATATTAGTTGTCTATCCATCTCTACTCTATCCATCCCTATAGTATAGCTAATAGGTCTTAAATATTTACCTGATTTTAACTTGAACATTTAGGCTTCCTAAAGATGAACAACAGTCTGACACTAACTAAACACAAACATATATGAATCAAACCCATCTTTATAGTGTTGATATTCATTCATTAGACATGGGACATAGAAGAAGTCGAGGCGAGGCTGTGGGTAATGCAATCGAAGCAATAGGCTGTAAACGAGTAGGATTCTTATCGGCTCCATCCGCCATAATCGATTGCTGCGGTGGTACTATCAATCATCCATCACAGCATTGATATCTCTACAGCACCCATGATCTCACCTGATCAGAATCATTGATTGATCAAAGATCGATTAGAGACCAGTGGCTAATTAAGATAAGATTATGGTAAACGAACAACATTAGCCGTTTTAAATCTCCATTACTGACAACGAGCTGGACAACGATGGAGTACTAAATGAAGTAGTGAGGGTATGCTTTGGAAATGATTTTATAGAAATGATTATGATTGTATAGTAGGGAAATTCTACTGTTTTACTATTACAGTATATTTCACATTTGAAATTACAATATAATTACAACTGATCTTGTGTTTGAAATGATGGTTTCATCCTCCTTGGAGAATACTGTAACAATGCCTCATATATTCAGTAGGGAAAACAAGCAGCCGCAGCACAGAAGCACTCAAAAACCCCTCTGCATAGAACCTTAATCATGCCAGGTTGGTGTGTGTGTGTGTGTTTGTGTATATATGGATATGGTGTGTATGTGTGTGTGTTTGTGTGTGCTCGCTCGTTCGCCTGTCTGTGTGTGCATGTGCCTGTGTGTGTGTATACGTGTGTGCGCCTGAGAACTCGTCTCTCCAATTCCCCCGTGAAGCCCTCTACACCAATTTCCAGCTTTGGGCAATCACTCACTCAGCACACACATCTACATACAGGCTGATGAGATCCTCGGAGGACCCCGTCATGTGACTAGGGCCAGTCATGTGAGCCGAGCCTCTCCCAGTGTTCTCACTATATGCTGGTAGAAGAGTCACAAGGGGGTGTGACTGCATACGAATGATCTACATACACTTATGATACATAGGTAATCTCTGAGGGAGAAATCAAAGAAACTCCCTGCTATGTTTCCCTTGAATGGCAAAGGATCTGTCATTTTTGCATGCTTATTATGAGCAGGGGTGATATGTCTTCCTGTTCCTCCAGTTTCAGATGTCCTTGCACCTGGAGAGTGTTTATATATGTTTATATATATATATATATATATATATATATATATATATTGGCTTTCTGTAGTGACTGATGAACTGCAATGGATGTGGGCTTTACTGTAGACTAGATCAGATTCAGAGATCCTAGATATCTAGATCCTAGATATTTAACCCTTAAGTGCTCATGGTAATGCAGATCATCATACATGTATGACCACCGTTCATTTGGACCATTTTCTGAATGAATACCCAGTGGTATAGTCATGTGATATAGGATATTTATATTGTAGCCTATGTATGGTAAATACTTCCAGCGTCGCCTCATGTCATGATTTGGTTGAGTCCCTTCACTTCCTCATGTGCATTCAGTTTCTAATGCACCCCAAACGTCACTTTACATCTCACCTCCTCTTTTTAAATCTTCATTTATCCTGCCAGCTATTCGTTTCCATGTCGTGTTTTGTCTGTATATTGTAGCTAGCTGGCCTCCTGGGAAAAGTGCTGTTTTGACTGAACAAGAGAGGGAATTTCCTCCGACTTGCACAACAGAGCAGAGCTCCCCACCCACCTGCCTTCAACCAACACCCTCCACCCCTCCCCCCACTGCTGATGTCAGTACATAGCCCAGGTTGGTTCTGGGGACACAATTGCTATTCTAAAGGTAGACAGATGTAGTTCCTAGAGGTGGAAGGTCAATACATAGGACTGTAATGGAAAATGTGCAGAGTGAGTTACATCACTCTATCTTGTTTCTGCGTGGAGATATTGCAACTATTAAAAATGTCCTGTGTTACAACTATTCCCTGTCCTCCCTACGCTCTGTTTGCTCTAAGGGAACCAGTAGAATAGATACAAAGGTGCAGTGAATGGTAAGTGTTAGGCTGGACATCCTAAAATGGGAGTTTGCCTAAATGAGAATGAACTATTAGCTAGCCAGCTAGCCTGCATTTGTGGTTTATGTTTTGAAAGGCATGTTGCAAACATGCTAGTGAGGTTGCACTGCCGGCTGCCATGGTGATAACAGTATTTCATTCGCTTGGGGAGCATAAGGTCCTCCACTGTCTTTCACAGCCTCTAGCATGCTAATACAGTGGAGGCTGGTAGGAGGAGCTATAGGAGGACGGGCTCATTGTAATGGCTGGAAAGGAATATATGGAGATAAGTCAGACATGTGACTTCCATATGTTTGATATGTTTGATACCGTTCAATTGACTTGATTCCAGCCATTATGAGCCCGTCCTCCTATAGATCGTCTCACCAGTCTCCTCTGTGCTAATACCATGCAAAAAGTAAACAAGTGGGCCTACGCTCCTTCTTTTTCGAACACAACATGTGAGTCAATGATTGTGCCCCAAAACACTGTTTTATATGAAAATATAAGTAATCAGTCACTTTTGACACATTTCATAGGGAAACGATTGACAACAATGTGAAAGTGAAAGAGAAGAGTCAAATAGTGGTTAGCATGCTAATCTATTAATCTGCAGGTTAATACTGTATGTTGTATAAGATGGAACATCATCCCATACTATTGGTTTATAAGTAAAGGTCCTTTAGCCATACATTGCAAACAACTAGAATTAAAGCTAGTATTTATTTGGGCATTAGCAATGAGGCAAAAAGATAAACAGAGCCTACATTAGCACATTCTGTAAGTATCCATGTTTTGTCATGTGCCGTGTGTTGGTCAAATATTTTACCAATAAAAATGAGAAAATAATTTATCTTTCACCTCTCAGTGTTTTCATAATTTTGACTGAACGGCTGAATCTCACCAGAGAAATCATCAGAGCGAAGGAAACAGCACCTCTCAGTATGTGTAGCCCATGTATCTGATGGTGCCTGGATCAAAAGAGCATAACATATTGCCGCCATAGCATTTGATTGATTGACGCCAGCAAGAATTTGGCCTTCCTTGATTAAAATGAAATAAAACTATTAGTCAAGTTTGGATTTGGTTTCAGACCAATCAAATCACTTTCTAAGCAAAACATCATTTTCAGAAAAACTTGAGTGTTTCTAGTCAGCTTGTGTTGATGTCCTGCAGTAGCTAGCTTGCTAAATCGTCCCTTTCCAAAGCCATGGATGGAGATGGGGATTTGGACTTAATTCTCTGTACAGGCCAATGATTATGACGGCAATTCTGATCCAACCATAAATATATATGCTGTGCTACTGGCCCGATTGTTGTTCAATATGTAGCCTAATAGGCTCACGTTAGCTAGCTAGCTAACTTTAGCTGATTCATTGTTGCCCATGCGAGGAAATTCAAATAAATTCTTATCACATTTTATTTGTCAAATGCGCTGAATACAACAGGTGTAGGTAGACCTTACAATGAAACACTTACTTACAAGCCCTAAACCAACAATGCAGTTTTAAGAAAATACAAAAAAAATAAACTAAGAGATAAGAACAACAAATAATTAAAGAGTAGCAGGAAATAACAATAGCGGAGCTGTCTAATCAAATCAAATCATACAGGGGGTACCGGTACAGAGTCAATGTGCGGGGGCACCGGTGTCAAGGTAACTGAGGTAATATGTACATGTAGGTAGAGTTATTAAAGTGACTATGCATAGATAATAACAGAGAGTAGCAGCAGTGTAGAAGGGAGGGGGGGGGGGGGGCAAAGCAAATTGTCTTGGTAGCCATTTGATTAGCTGTTTAGGAGTCTTATGGCTTGGGGGTAATGCTCCGGTATCGCTTGCCATGCGGTAGCAGAGAGAACAGTCTATGACCAGGGTGGTTGAAGTCTGACAATTTTTAGGGACTTCCTCTGACACCGCCTGGTAGAGAGGTCCTGGATGGCAGGAAGCTTGGCCCCGTTGATGTACTGGGTCGGAGGCCGAGCAGTTGCCATACTAGGCAGTGAATCAACCTGACAGGATGCTCTCGATGGTGCAGCTGTAAAACCTTTTGAGTATCTGAGGACCCATGCCAAATCCAAGTTGTTGATCTCATGCACGTTTCAGTGTTACTAGCCACGAAGCAAGCATAGAAGTTATTTAGCTCGTCTGGTAGGCTCGTATCACTGGGCAGCTCTCTGTTGTGCTTCCCTTTGTAGTCTGTAATAGTTTGCAAGCCATACCACATCCGATGAGCGTGGGAGCTGGTGTAGTATGATTCGATCTTAGTCATGTATTGACACTTTTTCTGTTTGATGGTTCGTCGGAGGGCATACATTGAGGGAAAAAAGTATTTGATCCCCTGCTGATTTTGTACGTTTGCCCACTGACAAAGAAATGATCGGTCTATAATTTTAATGGTAGGTTTATTTGAACAGTGAAAGACAGAATAACAACAAACATAATCCTGAAAAATGCATGTCAAAAATTTTATAAATTGATTTGCATTTTAATGAGGGAAATAAGTATTTGACCCCATCTCAATCAGAAAGATTTCTGGCTCCCAGGTGTCTTTTATACAGGTAACGAGCTGAGATTAGGAGCACACTCTTAAAGGGAGTGCTCCTAATCTCAGTTTGTTACCTGTGTAAAAGACACCTGTCCACAGAAGCAATCAATCAATCAGATTCCAAACTCAAGCAATCAATCAATCAGATTCCAAACTCTCCACCATGGCCAAGACCAAAGAGCTCTCCCAGGATGTCAGGGACAAGATTGTAGACCTACACAAGGCTGGAATGGGCTACAAGACCATCGCCAAGCAGCTTGGTGAGAAGGTGACAACAGTTGGTGCGATTATTCGCAAATGGAAGAAACACAAAATAACTATCAATCTCCCTCGGCCTGGGGCTCCATGCAAGATCTCACCTCGTGGAGTTGCAATGATCATGAGAACGGTGAGGAATCAGCCCAGAACTTCACGGGAGGATCTTGTCAATGATCTCAAGGCAGCTGGGACCATAGTCACCAAGAAAACAATTGGTAACACACTACACCGTGAAGGACTGAAATCCTGCAGCTCCCGCAAGGTTCCCCTGCTCAAGAAAGCACATATACATGCCCGTCTGAAGTTTGCCAATGAACATCTGAACGATTCAGAGGACAACTGGGTGAAAGTGTTGTGGTCAGATGAGACCAAAATGGAGCTCTTTGGCATCAACTCAACTCACTGTGGAGGAGGAGGAATGCTGCCTATGACCCCAAGAACACCATCCACACCGTCAAACCCTTTTCTGCTAAGGGAACAGGCAATTTAACCGCATCAAAGGGACGATGGACGGGGCCATGTACCGTCAAATCTTGGGTGAGAACCTCCTTCCCTCATCCAGGGCATTGAAAATGGGTCGTGGATGGGTATTCCAGCATGACGATGACCCAAAACACACGGCCAAGGCAACAAAAGGGTGGCTCAACAAGAAGCACATTAAGGTCCTGGAGTGGCCTAGCCAGACCTTAATCCCATAGAAAATCTGTGGAGGGAGCTGAAGGTTCGAGTTGCCAAACGTCAGCCTCAAAACCTTAATGACTTGGAGAACATCTGCAAAGTGGAGTGTACAAAATCCCTTCTGAGATGTGTGCAAACCTGGTGGCCAACTACATGAAACGTCTAACCTCTGTGATTGCCAACAAGGGTTTTGCCACCAAGTACTAAGTCGTGTTTTGCAGAGGGGTCAAATACTTATTTCCCTCATTAAAATGCAAATCAAATTTATAAAATGTTTGACATGCTTTTTTCAGTTTTTTGTTGTTATTGTCTCTCACTGTTCAATTAAACCTACCATTAAAATTATAGACTGATCATTTCTTTGTCAGTGGGCAAGCATACAAAATCAGCAGGGGATCAAATAATTATTTCCCTCACTGTAGCTGGATTTTTAGGTTAGAGTCCCGCTCCTTGAAAGCAGCACCCTTTAGCTCAGTGCGAATGTTGCCTGTAATCCATGGCTTCTGGTTGGGACATGTACGTACAGTCACTGTGGGGACTGTGGGGACGACATCATCGATGCACTTATTGATGAAGCCAGTGACTGATGTGGTGTACTTCTCAATGCCATAGGAAGAATCTCGGAACATATTCCAGTCTGTGCAAGCAAAACAGTCTTGTGGTTTAACATTTGCTTAATCTGATGACTTTTTTCACAGACCGAGTCAATGGTGCTTCCTGCTTAAATTTGTGCTTGTAAGCAGGAATCAGGAGTATAGAATTATGGTCAGATTTGCCAAATGGAGGGTGAGGGAGTGCTTTGAACGCGCCTCTGTGTGTGGAGTAAAGGTGGTCCAGAGTTTTTCCCCCTCTGGTTGCACATCTAACATGCTGATAGAAATTAGGTCAAACTGATTTAAGTTTCCCTGCATTGAAGTCCCCGGCCACTAGCAGTGCACCGCCTCTGGATGAGCGTTTTCCTGTTTGCTTATGGCGGTATACAGCTCATTGAGTGTGGTTTTAGTGCCAGCATCGGTCTGTGGTGGTGTGTCGACAGCCATGAAAAATAAAGATAAACTCTCTAGGTAGATAGTGTGATCTACAGCTTATCATGAGATACTCTACCTCTAGTGAGCAAAACCTAGAGAATTTCCAAGATTTCGTGCACCAGCTGTTGTTTACAAATATACAGTGGGGAGAACAAGTATATCATACACTGCCGATTTTGCAGGTTTTCCTACTTACAAAGCATGTAGAGGTTTGTAATTTTTTTATCATAGGTACACTTCAACTGTGAGAGACGGAATCTAAAACAAAAATCCAGAAAATCACATTGTATGAATTTTAAGTAATTAATTAGCATCCAACCCGGAAGCCAGCCGCACCAATGTGTCAGAGCACCTAGCAACCTTGGTTAGCGTGCACTGCGCCCGGCCTGCCACAGGAGTCGCTGGTGCGCGATGAGACAAGGATATCCCTACCGGCCAAACCCTCCCTAACGAGGCTAGGCCAATTGTGCGTCGCCCCACAGACCTCCCGGCCGCGGCCGGTTACGACAGAGCCTGGGCGCGAACCCAGGGTCTCTGGTGGCACAGCTGGCGCTGCAGTAACCACTGCGCCACACGGGAGGCCTCACATTGTGTTAGCTAATCCAAGTTTTCATTCATCATTTAAAAAGGCTAATTGATCATTAGAAAACTCTTTTACAATTACATTAGCACAGCTGAAAACTGTAGTTCTGATTAAAGAAGCAATAAAACTGTCCTTCTTTAGACTAGTTGAGTATCTGGAGCATCAGCATTTGTGGTTTCAATTACAGACTCAAAATAGCCAGAAACAAAATCTTTCTTCTGAAACTCGTCAGTCTATTCTTGTTCCTCGCAATTCCATGCACGGAATTGCCAAGAAACTGAAGATCTCGTACAATGCTGTGTACTACTCCCTTCACAGAACAGCGCAAACTGGCTCTAACCAGAATAGAAGGAGGAGTGGGAGGCACCGGTGCACAACTGAGCAAGAGGACAAGTACATTGGAGTGTCTAGTTTGAGAAACAGACGCCTCACAAGTCTTCAACTGGCAGCTTCATTAAATATTTCCCGCAAAACACCTGTCTCAACGTCAACAGTGAAGAGGCAACTCCAGGATGCTAATCTTTTTTTTATTTAACTAGGCAAGTCAGTTAAGAACAAATTCTTATTTACAATGACGGGCTCCAGGGAACAGTGGATTAACTGTCTTGTTCAGGGGCAGTACATCATATTTTTACCTTTTCAGCTCGGGGATGTGATTGGACCTAATTACTTTATTTTAACTGGGCTTTTGTGTATAATTTTAGTCTGTTGGTTCATTTAATTTGTAATTTTAATTTGATCTTTGTTACTGTATCCCTTAATGTGGGAGAACGTTGTGAAATTGCAATAAAATTGCCATTACAAAAAAATAACAAGGGACAAGAGTGTTCCCTGGTCAATTCACACACCCAGGAAACACTCCTGGCCTTCAACATAAGGCTTTACAAGGGTTCTCAATCATTAATTAAGGATCTATTTGGTCTACACATCCAGCTTGTCTATCTCCTGGGGAGTCCATTGACCGTGGAGGACATCTGTCAGTACCTCGTGCTGTGGTGGTGGTCAGGGGCCATTGAGGGCCAGTGGGCCACACTGCAGACAGAGAGACCCTCTCAGGGGCATCTGCCACGTGGCTCACACCACGCCGCCCAGTACCGGCCATTAATCAGGCCCAGGGTGGAGCAGATAGGCCATAATGGAGGATTTATCTCAGCTCCTCACAGCACTTAGTGCCCAATCTACACCTCTCCCTTCATCCAGTCATCCCTTGTTCCCTCCGTTCCCTTGCATGCACTGATGTACACCACCCCTGAGAGAGATGGAAGCGTGGAGGAGGGTGATTACAGGGGTGGGCGATTGAGAGGTGGAGGGGATGGGGGTAACAAAGTTAAGTTGAAGAAAATATAGGTTAGATGGATGGAAAGCAGGATATAAAGAGGGGTGTGGGGAAATTATGCTGACGTGGTCAAAATGGTGATGACCAGAGTTGGGTCATCTGAGAGGTCATTTGTGACTGTGTCTAGGATCCTATACTGAGATTTTACAAATGAGATAGGCCCATTTTTGAATGTGAGTTTAAACGTCTAAGTTCACATCTTGTTTATTGACAACATATGGTCCATATCTATATTTCAGAAACCATAAGATGCTAACTTAGCCTCCCAGAGGGCATTTGCACCATACAGTAGAAACTTTACTCAAGTTAGCCATTGGCCATCATAAATCATTTAGTTAATTGTCCATAGAGGTTCTGCACTGGGATTAATGGACTCCTGAAGTGTTAAATGTGACATAATGGAAAGAAGTTTGCCAAATACTCAGACAAAACAAGTATTGTAACGAATAGGGGCAATTTCCTGGATAAGACTATGATCCGAGTATTTTTTATATATTTCCGTGATCTGAAAAAAATACATTTTTCAGTGGGAGCACAAATATTTCTAATGTCAGTCAGGTGAGGTGCTACGTCGTCTAAACTCAACTGCCTGTCGATAAAGACAAGGGGGGGGGGGGTGGGGGGGTGTATGTTGATCCTGCTACTCTGATTGGATATTCACTTCTCTGTTTTGGTCTGATCATTCAGATTGCTGCTGCCTCTTGTTAGCCTGCTACTATGATAAATCAAATGGCAAGGAGTTTGGTCTATAAATATGCAAGGAGATAGGTAGCTTGTTTTACCAACACCTACTTAGGCATATTCAAACATCTGGTCCGACTATCATCCGATCTGACTATCATCTGTCAATTTACGGATCAGATTACAAATACGAGTATGGCCATGTCGGCACACCCCTAGAAATGGGAGATTATGAGAAATGTAGAGGAAGACATTTTGTTTTGTATGTAGTATTTAAAACAACAACGGCCCATTATTCAACGTAGATAACACATGAGCTTCATAAATAAGTGAATTTGATCATTTGCTGATAATGTGCACTTGAAATTGCATGTTAGCATTTCGTCTGCCTTCCTGTTTTACCACTTGCCCAGCTTGTCCACTTGTAGACTAACAGTCCTGCCCGCGTAGACTAACAGTCCTGCCCGCGTAGACTAACAGTCCTGCCCGCGTAGACTAACAGTCCTGCCATTATTGCAAAAATGGAAGAGGAAAGCGGAAGGGGTAAAAAGTGAAAAACTTCTGTCGGCCCTGCATTAAAGACCATAATTGGTTAAAGAAAACTTGTGATAAATAAAAAAGTATACCAGTTTCATATAAGGACCAAAAAATGGACTGCCGTGCCATATACAGTGCCTTGCGAAAGTATTCGGCCCCCTTGAATTTTGCGACCTTTTGCCACATTTCAGGCTTCAAACATAAAGATATACAACTGTATTTTTTTGTGAAGAATGAACAACAAGTGGGACACAATCATGAAGTAGAACGACATTTATTGGATATTTCAAACTTTTTTAACAAATCAAAAACTGAAAAATTGGGCGTGCAAAATTATTCAGCCCCCTTAAGTTAATACTTTGTAGCGCCACCTTTTGCTGCGATTACAGCTGTAAGTCGTTTGGGGTATGTCTCTATCAGTTTTGCACATCGAGAGACTGAAATTTTTTCCCATTCCTCCTTGCAAAACAGCTCGAGCTCAGTGAGGTTGGATGGAGAGCATTTGTGAACAGCAGTTTTCAGTTCTTTCCACAGATTCTCAATTGGATTCAGGTCTGGACTTGGCTCCATCCATCTTCCCATTAATTTTAACCATCTTCCCTGTCCCTGCTGAAGAAAAGCAGGCCCAAACCATGATGCTGCCACCACCATGTTTGACAGTGGGGATGGTGTGTTCAGCTGTGTTGCTTTTACGCCAAACATAACGTTTTGCATTGTTGCCAAAAAGTTACATTTTGCTTTCATCTGACCAGAGCACCTTCTTCCACATGTTTGGTGTGTCTCCCAGGTGGCTTGTGGCAAACTTTAAACAACACTTTTTATGGATATCTTTAAGAAATGGCTTTCTTCTTGCCACTCTTCCATAAAGGCCAGATTTGTGCAATATACGACTGATTGTTGTCCTATGGACAGAGTCTCCCACCTCAGCTGTAAGATCTCTGCAGTTCATCCAGAGTGATCATGGGCCTCTTGGCTGCATCTCTGATCAGTCTTCTCCTTGTATGAGCTGAAAGTTTAGAGGGACGGCCAGGTCTTGGTAGATTTGCAGTGGTCTGATACTCCTTCCATTTCAATATTATCGCTTGCACAGTGCTCCTTGGGATGTTTAAAGCTTGGGAAATCTTTTTGTATCCAAATCTGGCTTTAAACTTCTTCACAACAGTGTCTCGGACCTGCCTGGTGTGTTCCTTGTTCTTCATGATGCTCTCTGCGCTTTTAACGGACCTCTGAGACTATCACAGTGCAGGTGCATTTATACGGAGACTTGATTACACACAGGTGGATTGTATTTATCATCATTAGTCATTTAGGTCAACATTGGATCATTCAGAGATCCTCACTGAACTTCTGGAGAGAGTTTGCTGCACTGAAAGTAAAGGGGCTGAATAATTTTGCACGCCCAATTTTTCAGTTTTTGATTTGTTAAAAAAGTTTGAAATATCCAATAAATGTCGTTCCACTTCATGATTGTGTCCCACTTGTTGTTGATTCTTCACAAAAAAATACAGTTTTATATCTTTATGTTTGAAGCCTGAAATGTGGCAAAAGGTCGCAAAGTTCAAAGGGGCCAAATACTTTCGCAAGGCACTGTATATTGCAAAATAGTTGGGAATAGATTTTTGACTTACTGATTCCAACTACGCCAGATTCAGAACTTAGAATTGTTCAATTTAAATGATATACAAAACTCTTGCAAACAATAGAACATTATTTTGGGGGGGGGATTCAACCTTCCCAGCTCTGCTGATTTTGCTGCGGAGAGGCAGAATCATTAGATCATTTGTTTTGGTACTGTCCACATGTAGCTTGTTTTTGGTCACAGGTCCAGGAATGGCTGACAAATTGACATATTTACCTGGATAGCATATAACCCTGCAGATAGCATGACTGGGTGATCTGAAAAGTCATAGTCAATCGAATCAATAACATCATAATACTTTTGACAATGAGAATAGAAAGGTTCAGAACTTTTGTGAAAATATCACAGCACAGTTGAAAAATATCTGGCAAATAGAGATAGATGGGCGGGGTAGAATGGAGCTGAAGGTTGGGACTAATAACTACAAGGTAACTAATGTAAGACATCCTGCGCCTGTAAAACATATATAGGTTCAGAACTTTTGTGAAAGAGCACTGAAAGATAAGGTAAATAGAAATCAAACCGGATGGACATCAGAAATATAAGGGAGAGGTTGAGGGTAGAGGAAGGACTGGAGTGAAATTAAACAAAATCGAGTTGTAAAATAGACTGTGTCCATAAAATGTATATAGTATGTATAAGCTGGAAATAAAGGCCTAAGCGTTGTTGTTCACTAGTTTGCTCCAATTGGGGGAGGGGTGATAGGGTTGGAGAGTAATAAAGGAAAAAATATATATGTATGTAGATGTATACATATGTATTTACATGTGTAGATCCAGTTGAAGTTGGAAGTTTACACTTAGGTTGGAGTCATTAAAACTTGTTTTTTAACCACTCCACAAATATCTTGTTAACAAACTATAGTTTTGGCAAGTTGTTTAGGACATCTACTTTGTGCATGACACAAGTCATTTTCCCAACAATTGTTAATAACAGACCGATTATTTAACTTGTAAATCACTGTATCACAATTCCAGTGGGTCAGAAGATTACATGCACTAAGTTGACTGTCTTAAAACAGCTTGGAAAATTCCAGAAAATTATTTCATGGCTTTAGAAGCTTCTGATAGGATAATTGACACTATTTGAGTCAATTGGAGGTGTACCTGTGGATGCATTTCAAGGCCTACCTTCAAACGCAGTGTCTCTTTGCTTGACATCATGGGAAAATCAAAGGAAATCAGTCAAGACTTCAGAAAAAAAATGTAGACATCCACAAGTCTGGTTCATCCTTATGTCGATATAGGACTTGTTTTACTGTGGATATAGATACTTTTGTATCTGTTTCCTTCAGCATCTTCACAAGGTCCTTTGCTGTTGTTCTGGGATTGATTTGCACTTTTCGCACCAAAGTACGTTCATCTCTAGGAAACAGAGCGCTTCTCCTTCCTGAGAGGTATGATGGCTGCGTGGTCCCATGGTGTTTATACTTGCGTACTATTGTTTGTACAGATGAACGTGGTAACTTCAGGCGTTTGGAAAATGCTCCCAAGGATGAACCAGACTTGTGGAGGTCTACAATTTTTTTCTGAGGTCTTTGCTGGTTTCTTTTAATTTTCCCATGATGTCAAGCAAAGAGGCACTGAGTTTGAAGGTAGGCCTTGAAATACATCCACAGGTACACCTCCAATTGACTCAAATAGTGTCAATTATCCCATCAGAAGCTTCTAAAGCCATGATATCATTTTCTGGATTTTTCCAAGCTTTTAAAGGCACAGTCAACTTAGTTTATGTACACTTCTGACCCACTGCAATTGTGATACAGTGAATTTGAAGTGAAACAATCTGTCTGTAAACAATTGTTGGAAAAATTACTTGTGTCATGCACAAAGTAGATGTGCCGACTAACCGACTTTCCAAAACTATAGTTTAACAAGAAATGTGTGGAGTGGTTGAAAAATGAGATTTAATGACTCCAACCAAAGTGTATGTAAACTTCTGACTTCAACTGTATGTGTATGTATATATGTGTGTATATATATATGGGTATTGGAAGTGATGCAGACAATTACATCTATGGAAGCTACAATCTTTTTGCAATATTAAAGCTGATCTAAAAAAAACAGTCCTGCCCATAACTGTGAAGGCTAACAGTCTTGCCCATGTAGGCTAACAGTCTTGCCCCATTAGGCTAACAGTCTTGCCCTGTAGGCTAACAGTCTTGCCCGTGTAGGCTAACAGTCCTGCCCGTGTAGGCTAACAGTCCTACCCGTGTAGGCTAACAGTCCTGCCCATTTAGGCTAACAGTCCTACCTCCGTAGGCTAACAGTCCTGTCCGTATAGGCTAACAGTCCTACCTGTGTATAAATAAATGCATGTGGCTTCCCGTAGCTATACATCGTTACATTTCATCTTTTTCACGCAAATGGGAGTCTAAGCATAGTCCTGCTTGTTTGTGTGTATGTTTGTGTGTATGTTTGTGTGTATGTTTGTGTGTATGTCCCCCCCACACACACACGGGGGGGGGGGGGGGGGGGGGGGGGGACTTGGAGGGGGTGGGAGGAAGGCGGTGACAGAAATTGAGGGGGACGGGGTGGCAGCTGCGGGCTGCTCGGAGCACTGTCAGAGCAGAATGATTAATGAACGACGGCCCCAGCTGAGCCTAACCTTTGGAGAACCGCACAGGACATCTGCAGAACTGTCAGCGCTCTGACAAGGACAGAGCTGAACAACCAATTATTTCGCCATCACTAAGGTGGGCTGTCAGCTTAATCCTAGCCATTCACTTAGGCAAGGACAGGCAAATTTCTCCTTTACATACACATAGCCACAGCCAGGGATGCACGGACAACACACACACACACACACACACACACACACACACACACACATGCGCCTGGACAAAATAGAGTTAACCCTTGCTTTGCCAGCGGTGACACCCTCATGCAGGTGACATGCATTCGAGAAAGCAGGGAGAGCAGTGGAGCTATAATGATGACCAAACACAGCCGTCCAGGCTAGCTGTGTGGAGCTGCCAACTGGACATGGGTGGGGCTGTTAGGGAAAGCAAACACACAGACTGTCTGGTACATGTAAGAGAGTAGGGAGGGTGGGGGCTATGCCCCCTGGCTGCAGCACATATTTGCATAGTGTTCCAACACAGACTCATGCTCCTCAACCCTGTTTTTAAACCTAGCTGGTGGATCCTCTCTGGAGGCGGGGCAATGTGGGGATTTAAACCTAGGTATTTTATAGGTTATGTGAGTCTGCTTCCCGGTGTTTGACCGTTATATCATCAAGCCATAGTCAATGCATCCAATTGCTGCACAGTTGCCTCCAGCTGACACATTTAAACCCTGATTGGAGTAGGAGAGATGGTAATTGAGATGGTGATAATGATGATTGGTTGATTATTTATTTAGCTTATGTAGCAGTGGAAATGATATTGATAATTTAAGTGACAGAAATCAAGAGAATGTAGGGGGTCTCTACGCTCTATCAGTTATAATACATGTACACTAGTTCCTATAATTCAAACTAATGAACAGATGATCAGTAACTGCTATTGATTGACTAGGGGGTTCCAATACTAATAGATGTCAATATTTGTGTGCGCATCTGTATCTATACTTTATGCACACACAGGTGCGTGTGTCTCTGTACATATCTCTGTGTGTATGTGCATGAGAATATTTACACTTTCGTTCAAAGGTTTGGGGTCACTTAGAAATTCTTGTTTTTGAAAGAAAAGCACATTTCTTTGTCCATTTTGTCCAAAACTAACCGCAAAACACCAGTCTCAACGTCAACAGTGAAGCAGCGATTCTGGGATGCTGGCCTTCTAGGCAGAGTTGCAAAGAAAAAGAACAGCCATATCCCAGGCTTGCCAATAAAAATTAAATATTAAGATGGGCAAACCAACACAGACACTGGGACAGAGGAAGTCACCTCTTCACTGTTGATGTTGAGACTGGTGTTTTGCGGGTACTATTTAAGGAAGCTGTCAGTTGCGGACTTGTGAGGTGTCTGTTTCTCAAACTAGACACTCTAATGTACTTGAGCTCTTGCTCCTCTTTCTATTCTGGTTAGAGACAGTTTGCGCCGTTCTGTGAAGGGAATAGTACACAGTGTTGTACGAGATCTCAAGTTTCTTGGCAATTTCTCGCATGGAATAGCCTTCATTTCTCAGAACAAGAATAGACTGACGAGTTTAAGATGAAAGGACTTTATTTCTGGCCATTTTGAGCCTGTAATCGAACCCACAAATGCTGATGCTCCAGATACTCAACTAGTCTAAAGAAGGACAGTTTTATTGCTTCTTTAATCAGAACTACAGTTTTCAGCTGTGCTAACATAATTGCAAAAGGGTTTCTAATGATTAATTAGCCGTTTAAAATGATTAACTTGGATTAGCTAACACAACGTGCCATTGGAACACAGGAATGACGGTTGCTGATAATGGGCCTCTGTACGCCTATGTAGATGTTCCATAAAACATCTGCCGTTTCCAGCTACAATAGTAATTTATAACATTAACAATGTCTACACTGTATTTCTGATATATTTTCTGTTATTTTAACAGACCAAAAATGTGATTTTCTTTCAAAAACAAGGACATTTCTAAATGACACCAAACTTTTGAACGGTAGTGTATGCATGTGTGTATGCGTGTGTGTGTGTGTAGGTATGTGAGTGTGTGTGCGTGTGTGTGTGTGGTGATTGGACTGTGGCCAGAGAGGGTGTTGGCTGGTGGTGTGTGTGCTGATTGTACTGTGGCCAGAGAGGGTGTGGGCTGGCAGTGTGTGTGTGTGATGAGTGTGACTGACTGATGGGGATTTGATTGAGGTGTTTCCGCGGTAATAACGGATCGAGCCTGGCCAGCTAGCCTATTGACCGACTGCTGATGAAGCTCAAGAGAGAGGGAGAGATGTGAAATTAGGCAGAGGATAAAATCAATTACCCTTAAAACTGTCCCTCATCAGCCGCAACCACACACTGTGATGTGTGTATCCGCGCGTGTGTGTGTTTGGTTTTACTAACCTCACAAGGATAGTAAAACAAGGAAAGTTCGGACAATTCAGGACATTTTGCTGGTCCCAACAATGAAAAAGGCTATTTAGGCTTAGGGGTTAGGGTTACAATTAGGATTAGGGTTAGAATTATGGTTAGGTTAAGAGTTAGGGATTTGGAGTTAATGTTAGGGTTAGGTTCTGTGTTAGGGGTTAGGGAAAATAGGATTTTGAATGGGAATCCATTGTTTAGTCCCCACAAGGATAGTGAAACAAACTTATGTGTTTGTGTGCAGGAGTGAGTGCCTCATCTCTCGCTCTCTCTCTCTCACACTCTCTCGCTCTCACTCACTCTCTCTCTCTCATACAGTCATCCCCACACACTCACTCTATGTCCATTCAGTGCTCTATGTCTGTGCTCAATCATGCATCTCCCCAACTACGGACCAAATGGGCTGCAATGTTTAAGGAAGAATGGTTTTCCCCCAGACAGCTGAAAGATGAAATGCCAAGTCAAGCCATGTGAATCCTCAGTGTGATTTGGCTAGTGTATATTCATGAGTGACCTCAACCCAATAGTTGAAGAACAGGGAGGACTTGGCAGTTCAACTCATTTGATCCCAGGATCAGTCACGTCATTTGTCCTGTATTCCAACCAGTTCAAACATGTGTTTAGTTAAACAAAGAGGCAGAAAGATTGAATAGTCAATAATGCATCGAAATACATTGAAAATACATAAATCCACCTTGCGGTAACATAAGTTACTATCTAAAAAACTGTGTTTGTGTGTGTGTGTGTGTGTGTGTGTGTGTGTGTGTGTGTGTGTGCGTGTGTGTGTGTGTGTGTGTGTGTGTGTGTGTGTGTGTGTGTGTGTGC
The DNA here is from genome assembly GCF_013265735.2 of Oncorhynchus mykiss. Lineage (NCBI taxonomy): Eukaryota > Metazoa > Chordata > Actinopteri > Salmoniformes > Salmonidae > Oncorhynchus > Oncorhynchus mykiss. The sequence continues at coordinate 37,067,647 of NC_048566.1, forward strand.
ACGCACGTGCGTTTGTGTGCCTGTCTAAAGTCCAAGACATAGAAGGAGATATTGGCTGGATCTGTAACTGGGTTAGTGGACCAGAGAGGAGCAGCCAGGAGAAGAGAGACACATCTGAGCTGAAGCCCAAAAACTGGGACAGAGAATAGCAGTAATAGAGAGGAGTATCCCTCATCATTTGTAAAACAGTACCCTACTGTGAGTGTGTGCATGTGTTGAAGTGTGTTTTGTGTGTTTGAGAGAAAGAGTGTATGTGTGTGTATGCCTGAGAGAGAAATGTGTGTGTGTGTATGTGCATGCTTGTGTGCATGTCCCTGCGTGCATGTGCGTGTGTGTGTGTGTGTGTTTATGGAAACTGCTGTACATGTATAATGTTATATACATTGTATAATGAATCAGACATATATTTGGCTCATACTATACCTCATTTTTGGTCTGCTTTTTATATCCCACTGATTTAGAACCCAAATGGCATCCCAATTAGCATCTGAGAATCATTGCTGGGCCTTCAGGTTGCAGCATAGCAACACACTGTGAGCTGAGCTGTGCTGTACAGCCCTCTGACGTGCACTCTTTGTACTGTAGACAGTAGTTAGGCATCAAAGACCAGAACTCTCTCAGATTGTAGTCTCTCTCTCTCTCTCTCTCTCTCTCTCTCTCTCTCTCTCTCTCTTCCATGGTGAATGAGGAGAGGGGGGACATAGGTCAAAGTGAATCATCTTTTCTGCATCAGATGATTATGGAGGCCGCCAGCCCACGGCTGTGAGCCCACTGCCACTACCTGGTCTAGTGAGGGGCGCACCAGCAATGAGGGGCGACACCTCAGCACCATTGCACTTGCCCTATGCGGGGGATGACGAAGAGAGATGGCCGGAGGTTTCAGTAGACTCCAGGTACAAGTGTGTGGTGCCTCGCGTGTTCCACATGACTCACTGCCAGGGATGGTCACATGATGAATGGTGGTCATGTTCTCTAACGGCCTCGGGGCCAATTTCAGTGTCGACAGTAATAATGGCCGTTGATGACATCATAGGAGGGAGACATTAGTAGACGGCAGTGATCGTGATCGAGATTTAGTACAAGTAACATGAGGAAGACACTTAGGAAACACTTTTTATGAAACACACAGAGACTTGTGAGTGCATTGATTTTTTTATTTTATTTTATTTCACCTTTATTTAACCAGGTAGACAAGTTCAGAACAAGTTCTCATTTACAACTGCGACCTGGCCAAGATAAAGCAAAGCAGTTCGACACATACAACAACACAGCGTTACACATGGAGTAAACAAATATACAGTCAACAATACAGTAGATAAACAAGTCTATATACAATGTGTGCAAATGAGGTGAGATAAGGGAGGTAAGGCAATAAATAAGCCATGGTGGCGAAGTAAATACAATATAGCAATTAAACACTGGAATGGTAGATGTGCAGTAGATGAATGTGCAAAGTAGAAATACTGGGGTGCAAAGGAGCAAGATAAATAAATAAATACAGTAGGGGATGAGGTAGTTGGTTGGGCTATTTACAGATGGGCTATGTACAGGTGCAGTGATCTGTGAGCTGCTCTGACAGCTGGTGCTTAAAGCTAGTGAGCGAGATAAGTGTCTCCAGTGTCAGTGATTTTTGTAATCAGGCATCCTCTACTGACGGGATGAGGTCAATATCCTTCCAGGATACCCGGCCAGGTCGATTAAAAAGGCCTGCTTGCTGAAGTCTTTCAGTTTGACCGCAGACCCATTACAGATGCAGGCAATGAGTCAGTGATCGCTGATATCTCGGTAGAAAACTGCAGAGGTGCATTTAGAGGGCAAGTTGGTTAAGATGATATCTATGAGGGTGCACGTGTTTACGGCTTTGGGGTTGTACCTGGTAGGTTCATTGATAATTTGTGTGAGATTGAGGGCATCAAGCTTAGATTGTAGGATGGCAGGGGTGTTAAGCATGTCCCAGTTTAGGTCACCTAGCAGCACGAGCTCTGAAGATAGATGGGGGGCAATCAGTTCACATATGGTGTCCAGAGCACAGCTGGGGGCAGAGGGTGGTCTATAGCAAGCGGCAATGGTGAGAGACTTGTTTCTTGAAAGGTGGATTTATAATGCTTCATGATACACTTATTGTGCATTACAACACTTATATGTTGTCATAACATCAAATAAGTAGCTTTAACATAGTGTAGAGAACGGCGGGGCAGGAAAGCGAACCTGGGTCGCTGGCTTGAAAGGCAAACACCTTACACAACTGCGCCAATAGGTTAACATGGTGGAAATGGTAACATGGCTCACATAGAGAGGATCATTACAATAATATAGTGGATACAATAGAAGTAGCAACATAAGGAAGACTCTTTGCACACACAGATTCATAGAAAATAAATGGCACTATCAGCTGTTTAGTAGCCTTGTGCTAGTTAATGGAAATAGCAATTAGCGACTAGCAGTGGTTAATTGGTCAGTGGTGAGGTGTTGTTTGACACAGATGACATCGTAGTAAAGAGACAGTTACCAATGCTAGTTATCAGGATACAGTAGCAGCAGGAAGAAGAGGCTTCAGATTGATGGAAAAAGGTTGCATCAGTAGTATAGTAGGCTAGTGCTAGTGGTGTTAATTGAAGATAATCTAATTAGCAACGAGCTAGCAGTGGTAAATTGGTCAGTGGTGTGGTGTTAGTGGTGTGATAATTGAAAACAACGTTGGCATTTCACTTACTGTGTCAACACAGTTGCTGATATTGAAGAAATGTCAGTTTATGCTATATTATTGCAACACACAACTTTAGGCACCCTCCATTATCTTGACTTTGTCATTGCTGACTTACATTTAAGCCAAGTACTTCGTATTCAGCAATCCCAGGCTCGGGCTATCTGGCTCAGTTTCTCAATTAATTATTTTGTAGGTGTGACACAGAACCTTACAGTGGACTCACACAATCACACACATAGACTCTGACACACACATGGATGTGCATGCACACATAAGCATGAGCACACACACACACACACGCATGAGCGCACGCACACACACACACACACACACACACACACACACACACACACACACACACACACACACACACAAACAGACATGCAACCAAACTCACGCACGCACCATACAAACACTCAATGACACAACCACATAGATCAACACCTGTGATTGCTTAAGGCCACTCTAATGTCAATATGCCTTGTATACTGTTGTTTAGGATAGTTATCATTGTTTTAGTTGTACATGAGTTGTACATGAGAACTTGTTCTCAACTGGCCTACCTGGTTAAATAAAGGTGAAAAAACAACAACAAAAAACAGATGATGTCAATGGGTGCTTTAACTGTTAGTGATCCCTTCACGCGCCAATCCCTTTAGCGGGAACGATTTGACAACATCCAGTGAAATTGCAGAGAGCCAAATTCAAACTAAAGAAATATCAATATTCATACTCATACGAACACATGAAAATCATTTTCAACCAGTTAGGTGGCGACAAAAAAGTTGGAAATAACGATATAAAAGATGCCTTACCTTTGAAGATCTTCTTCTGTTGGCACTCCAATATGTCTCAGAAACATCACAAATGGTCCTTTTGTTCGATAATGTCCTTTTTTATATCCCCAAAATGTCAATTTATTTGGTGATTTTGATTCAGAAATACACCGGTTTCAACTCGCCCATCATGATTACAAAGTGTCTAATAAATTACCTGTAAACTTGGTCCAAACATTTCAAACAACGTTCCTAATCCAACCTAAGGTATTCTAACACATAAATAATCAATACAATTTATGACGGGATAAACTGTTTCTAATACCGGATAAAAACAACATGAAGTGCGTTCCAGTTCACGAGCACCAAAGGACTAAAGCCCTTCAGACTGACACCTACAACGAACAGCCCTACTTCTTAATTTCTCAAAAGAAAAATATCGAACAATTTCTAAAGACTGTTGACATCTAGTGGAAGCCATAGGAACTGCAACCAGGATCCTATTAAATAGGGCTTCCCATAGAAACCTAATGGAAAACACAGTGACCTCAATTTTATTTTACCCTGGATGGTTTGTCCTTGGGGTTTCACCTGCCAAATCAGTTCTGTTATACTCACAGACATTATTTTAACAGTTTTAGAAACTTTTGAGTAGTCTATCCAAATCTACCAATTATGTGCATATCCTAGCTTAACAGGCAGTTTACTTTGGGCACGCTTTTCATCTGGACGTGAAAACACTGCCCCCTAGCCTTAAGAAGTTTTAAATCTGGTGGCATCAATGAGTGACAATGAAAACCTACTAGCTACACTAACTACTGATTAAGAGGTGTGAACACAGCTGTTTGATTAACAAAAACCAAACACATTTCATCACGTCTTAAACAACCCATCAACAAGTCTAATGTTTTACATGTCTGGTACAGTGAGCACTCTTGCAAACCTGCTATGCTATGCTATGCTATGCTACGCTATGCTATGCTTGCCATGCTATGCTTGCCTTCTCCTACCAGCATTTAGCACATTCTCGCAACATCTTCAGTAAGCACTGCAAATTCATCTTTTTTTGGAATACAGGTTTATGTAACAATACTCTGAGTATTGTTGCGATTTCTTAGCGGCACCTGTTCTGCATAAAAAAAATATCACCTAATCAGCTTTTATTAATCATTTAACACGCTGCATGCTGGAATTTTTATCGCGACTCTGTTGGGGAATGGGGAGACAAAGGAGTCATGGGTGTCAGTGTCACTCCCAGTTGAATTTAGTAAGCCCCAGGAATCCATCTAGCGTGTCTGTCCCTGAGCTTATGCGCTTACTCTCTCATGACGCCTTACCATTTTAAACCTTATTTGGTTTGCAAAAGTGAATCTAAGCTCCCTCCTTTATCCCTCTTGGTTCATTTTTTTTTTGCTTAGCTAGAGACTGAAGATAACGGGGAGCTGGAGGGATAACTTCTGGGACAGTGGACCAGCAGATTCAGACGAGAGGTCACTGGAGGGTTGGGGTGGAGAGATTTGGGGAGGTAAGGGGGGGACAGAGTAGACTGTGACACCCTGGAGAGTCAGTGGAGCTTCAAAGGGAAGTCAGTGTGATTGACAGGCCCCCTAGAGGGGTGGAGACCCTGGTGGGGAGAAAAGCAGGCCACAATCACAAGAAGCCTCAGCAGTGTCAATGGCTCCCCAGTTCCCACAATGCACCAGGGGAGGGGCACTGAGCGGGGACGGGATGCTGAGAGTCTTGGACGGATCATGGTACTCCGTTTTGTCGCTATACTTTGCCCTTGAGACAAAGCCATGAAGGACACAAAGTTGCAAAGTGAACAAAAAGTAGTCTATTGTCCAGATGAGTCCACATCATTTGCCATTTGTTGAATAAATCCAGCTACATCCCCAAATTAATGGAAAATAATCATCTGGAAATTAGGTTGTTTTCCATTTTCCATACAAAATAGATGCCATGGCGCTTGCTCTGAACAGACGAACACTTTTGAGCTCTAAAAACCTCAGACAAATAACGGATGATGGCAGCTCAGTGTTTGTAGTCAGAGTATATGTTAGAGCTAGTCATAGGGGCTGTAGTTTAATGTGTCTCTGTAAACACACTGAGCTCTGTCTAAACAGGACTCCATCGACCAGCCTGTAATCATGATGAGCATGTCTTTCTCTCTCTCTCTCTCTCTCTCTCTCTCTCTCTCTCTCTCTCTCCACTGTATTAATCAACACGTGGTCTGTCTGCTGTACAGTAAGCTGTTTCTGATCTTATGGTCATGTCCCAATTGATAGAATTGGAAACCTGATACCTAATATGTACCTTTACCATTTTCTTCTGAAGGCAAATGTCTTAAAATAATTTATAGCTGAGATTCCCAGACTCAGATTAATAAATAGTTCTGGACTAAAAAACATTCTCAATTGAAATTTTCCATTGAAAGCAGGTTTTTCTTTTGTCCAAGACTTGGCTTAATCTGTGTATGGGAAACCGGCCCAGCGAGTGAAAATTCTCATGAATTAAACAACACAGTAAACATAATGAACATATGACATAATAATGCAATTAAATAAAACAAACCAACCAGAGTAGAGAAACAGAACAATACTACAGAGACAGATCCCACTGGGCACACACACTGGTTGAATCAACGTTGTTTCCACATCATTTCAATGAAATTACATTGAACCAACGTGGAACAGACGTTGAATTGATGTCTGTGCCCAGTTGGATGCGTCACACAACACATTTAAAGCCAACCACGTCTCTGTGAAAAAATGGAATAAATAAAGGTCAAAATGAATAAAATAAACCAGAACACTGTTTTGTTCCTTGTTTCCTCCACATCCATGTATTCATTATGTACAATAACATCATAACATCCGTGTGCCTGTGAGACTGTGCCCACAAATAACAAGCTAGAGCCACTAAAGCTAGTGTCACTAACAGGCTCTGCTTTCTCCCTCTCCCTCTCCCTCTCCCTCTCCCTCTCCCTCAGAGGAACAACCATGTAGCCTGGCCAACGAGAGAGAGAGAGAGGTGGACAGAGAAAAAGAGAGAGCGAGAGAGCAGTGGAACGTGGAGGGCAGTTGCCATGTATCACCCCATTTTAACCCATCACACTATGTTTGGGGGCCATTTTTACTTATTTTGCATCGTAATTATTTTCCACCCCAAAGGTTGCTTCAGGCAACGTCAACCACTGTGTCAGGCACCACTGCATTAGCGGCACATTGCATTATTTATTTGTGTTCGGGCAGGCGGATGGATACCCCAATACCAGGGAGACTTGTGTTTTGGGGGCCTCTCAATGTCAACTTTTAGCATTGTGGGAGACAGTTGGTTGTTGGTTGGGCAAGTCTGGCCTTTTTATTAGGGAGGTAAAGCTCATGTAGATAAAGCGTTTGGCTCAAGGGCAAAAGAGAGTGGAGTGTGACCGTAGTGTGACATTGGTGACTGGAGTGTATGTGTCATGACTAGGTCCATATCCATGGTTGAGTCAACTGTCCAGGGGGTTGGTGGTGTGACATATTGAACATTTATGGGGTCTATAGGTAACCTGGTATATTGTTTACTACCATGTGTAAATAGTACAAAACACATGAAGGCTTGTTGTGGAGACAGATGGTCCACAGTCGATTACCCCCGGGTAACATGGTTAACTAGAGCTAGGTACAGTATGCGGACCAGTTCATATTACATTATACAGTTGTTGTCGGAAGTCATTAAAACTCGTTTTTCAACCAGTCCACAAATTTCTTGTTAACAAACTATGGTTTTGGCAAGTCATGCCAAAAATGACACAAGTAATTTTTCCAACAGTTTACAGACAGATTATATAACTTGTAATTCACTGTACCACAATTCCAGTGGGTCAGAAGTTTACATACACTAAGTTGACTGTGCCTTTAAAAGCTTGGAAAATGATGTCATGGCTTTAGAAGCTTCTGATAGGCTAATTGACATAATTTGAGTCAATTGGAGGTGTACCTGTGGATGTATTTCAAGGCCTACCTTCAAACTCAGTGCCTCTTTGCTTGACATCATGGGAAAATCAAAAGAAATCAGCCAAGACCTCAGAAAAAAAATCGGAGACCTCCACAAGTCTGGTTCATCCTTGGGAGCAATTTCCAAACACCTGAAGATACCACGTTCATCTGTACAAACAATAGTACGCAAATATAAACACCACGGGACCACGCAGCCATCATACCACTCATTAAGGAGACGCATTCTGTCTCCTAGAGACGAACATACTTTGGTGCGAAAAGTGCAGAATCAATCCCAGAACAACAGCAAAGGACCTTGTGAAGATGTTGGAGGAAACAGGCATAAAATTATCTATATCCACAGTAAAACAAGTCCTATATCGACATAACCTGAAAGGCCGGTCAGCAAGGAAGAAGCCACTGCATTCAAAACCACCATAAAAAAGCCAGACTACGGCCTGCAACTGCACATGGGGACAAAGATCGTACTTTTTGGAGAAATGTCCTCTGGTCTGATGAAATAACATTAGAACTGTTTGGCCATAATGACCATCGTTATGTTCGAAGGAAAAAGGGGGAGGCTTGCAAGCTGAAGAATACCATCCCAACCATGAAGCACGGGGGTGGCAGCATCATGTTGTGGGGGTGCTTTGCTGCAGGAGGGACTGGTGCACTTCACAAAATAGATGGCATCATGAGAGAGGAAAATGATATGGATACATTGAAGCAACATCTCAAGACATCAGTCAGGAAGTTAAAGCTTGGTCACAAATGGGTCTTCCAAATGGACAATGACCCCCAAGCATACTTCCAAAGTTGTGGTAAAATCGACAACAAAGTCAAGGTTTTGGAGTGGCCATCACAAAGCCCTGATCTCAATCCCATAGAAAATTTGTGGGCAGAACTGAAAACGTGTGTGCGAGCAAGGAGGCCTGCAAACCTGACTCAGTTACACCAGCTCTGTCAAGAGGAATGGGCCAAAATTCACCCAACTTATTGTGGGAAGCTTGTGGAAGGTTACCTGAAATGTTTGACCTAAGTTAAACAATTTAAAGGCAATGTTACCAAATACTAATTGAGTGTATGTAAACTTCTGACCCACTGGAAATGTGATGAAAGAAATAACAGCTGAAATAAATCATTCTCTCTACTATTATTCTGACATTTCACATTTTTAAAATAAAGTGGGGATCCCAACTGACCTAAGACATGGAATTTTTACGAGGAATAAATGTCAGGAATTGTGAAAATCTGAGTTTAAATGTATTTGGCTAAGGTGTATGTAAACTTTCTACTTCAACTCTGCATACCGTAACTAGGTCCCCAGTGAATTGATAAAAGTGTTATTAGGCTACTGTACACAACACAGCATTGGACTGCATGTGTTTTCTGCATGTCAAGCTTCTATGCAGTGAGGATCATGCCCCAGTGATTGTGACGTCTGAGAAGGTAATACCCAGGTGTCCCCCTCTCTGTAGAACAGCCCAGAAACCGAAACCTCCAGCTCGCGCTCTGCTACCCATCACCCACCTGACATGTCAGCCCAGGCCAATCTCCCTCTACCCTTTCTCCTTCTTTCCTCCCTCCCTTCCCCAGACTGACAGCTGAACAACTGTCCCTGTCATGGCTCCTCAGCATCCCCCCTTCCATCTCTCCATCCCTCCACCTCCCTCTCCTAGCACTACTACAACAGCAGCAACATCAACAACATCAACTCCTCGCTTCTCTCTCTTTCTCTCTCGCCGGCTCGGCCACACGAGATGCTCAGACGCCTCCGTGACATGACAGCGACAACGTGCTGATGCTCCGGCAAGCACCCACACCCTTCCATCTCCCCCTACTTCCCCTGTCCCCCCAAGGGGATATCCAAGCTCCTCTTTCGCTCTCTCACCTTAGCACAGATCCAGTGGACCAGAGAGGCAGACAGACAGCGGGAGAGAGATTCACTCTCCATTCTTGCTTTCTCTCACTCTCTTTCTCTCTCTCATGTTCTTCCCCGGCCCTGGGAGAGTTAGGCTTAATGGGAGCTGACACCGCTGAAGCGACCCGGATGGACGGAGGGAAGGGGCAGCATATTGCAAGCGGCAGCATCCAATTATTTTTCTGGCTGATAAGTGCAGCGCTTGTTTAAGGCTGCCAGGCTGGGGCTGGGGTAAGGAAGATGGTGTTGTGGGAGGCTGGGGCTAGGGTTGTGAGGGTGTGTCTGGGGTTGGAAGGACTGGGGCTGGGAGGCTGGGGTTGGGGATGGGGAGGGCTGCATGGCTGGCAGGCCCAGATCTGGCAGGAAGGCCTGATCTGTCACACTCAAACAGCCAATGCTACTCAGCCAGGCTTAGGGATAGTGCGGAAGAGAATGTCTGTGGGTGGATGGGAGGGGAGACTGTGTGTATGTGTTTTGTGTGTGTGTGTGTGTTTGTGTGTGTGTGTGTGTGTGTGTGTGTGTGTGTCTCTCTGGTGTGTACTGGTGATGTATGCATTTATGTAATAGCATGACTTGTATATCATTTGTTTATATTGTGTACGTTATTGTGTACGTTTGTTCAAGTGCTTGTATGTTCTTTTTGTGGCTATGTGTGTGTGGGAGTGTGTCAGTCTGTGTCTTTGTGATGTGTTTTTCTATGTGTACATACACTCCTTGCTGTCCCCCACTCTCCCTGTCTAGTAACGGTCCGTGCCCTTGCTTTTACGGATATAGGATTGCTGTGGATTTTGTGAACGCTCAGATGCCTCCGTGTACAAGGGGAAAGCTGATCACTGGCGAGAGAAATTAGCAATTTGTGTCCCTGTGCATATGTGCATGTGTGCAGAAACAGCATATGGTTGGATGACAAAGTGCTTTGCGCCACTTTGAGCCAGTCACTTCGAGCCAAAGCTGCGGTATAACAAGCAGAGAGCCTTTGAGCGCTGAACCGTTGGAAGAGAGAGAGTTTGTGTGTGTGCGTGCGCGCGTCCATGCGTATGTGTGCGTGCATGTGAGAGAGAGAGAGCGAGAGAGAGAGAGAGAGAGAGAGAGAGAGAGAGAGAAAAGACAGACAGACAGACAGACAGACAAGCAGACAGACAGACAGACAGACAGACAGACAGACAGACAGACAGACAGACAGACAGGCAGGCAGGCAGGCAGACCGACAGACAGACCGACAGACAGACAGACAGACAGACAGACAGAGGGGGGACACTGCATATTTGCAATAAGTATATAAAAACATGGGCCATGTCCAAAATCGGGCTTGCCTGCTACTTACTAAATCTGCATGCAGTACCGAAGAGCCTTTACTGCTGCTCGATCATCATATTTTTCTAACTTAATTGAAGAAAATAAGAACAATCCAAAATTCCTTTTTGATACTGTCGCAAAGTTAACTAAAAAGCGGCATTCCCCAAGAGAGGATGGCTTTCACTTTAGCAGTGATAAATTCATAAACTTCTTTGAGGAAAATATCCTGATTATTAGAAAGCAAATTACGGACTCCTCTTTAAATCTGCGTATTCCTTCAAAGCTCAGTTGTCCTGAGTCTGCACAACTCTGCCAGGACCTAGGATCAAGAGAGACGCTCAAGTGTTTTAGTACTATATCTCTTGACACAATGATGAAAATAATCATGGCCTCTAAACCTTCAAGCTGCATACTGGACCCTATTCCAACTAAACTACTGAAAGAGCTGCTTCCTGTGCTTGGCCCTCCTATGTTGAACATAATAAACGGCTCTCTATCCACCGGATGTGTACCAAACTCACTAAAAGTGGCAGTAATAAAGCTTCTCTTGAAAAAGCCAAACCTTGACCCAGAAAATATAAAAAACTATCGGCCTAAATCGAATCTTCCATTCCTCTCAAAAATTTTAGAAAAGGCTGTTTTTTTAGAAAAAGCAACTCACTGCCTTCCTGAAGACAAACAATGTATATGAAATGCTTCCTTTTAATGGCATCAGACCGAGGCTCTGCATCTGTCCTCGTGCTCCTAGACCTTAGTGCTGCTTTTGATACCATCGATCACCACATTCTTTTGGAGAGATTGGAAACCCAAATTGGTCTACACGGACAAGTTCTGGCCTGGTTTAGATCTTATCTGTCGGAAAGATATCAGTTTGTCTCTGTGAATGGTTTGTCCTCTGACAAATCAACTGTAAATTTCGGTGTTCCTCAAGGTTCCGTTTTAGGACCACTATTGTTTTCACTATATATTTTACCTCTTGGGGATGTCATTCGAAAACATAATGTTAACTTTCACTGCTATGCGGATGACACACAGCTGTACATTTCAATGAAACACGGTGAAGCCCCAAAATTGCCCTCGCAAGAAGCATGTGTTTCAGACATAAGGAAGTGGATGGCTGCAAACGTTCTACTTTTAAACTCGGACAAAACAGAGATGCTTGTTCTAGGTCCCAAGAAACAAAGAGATCTTCTGTTGAATCTGACAATTAATCTTAATGGTTGTACAGTCGTCTCAAATAAAACTGTGAAGGACCTCGACCTTGATTACTCTGGACCCTGATCTCTCTTTTGAAGAACATATCAAGACCATTTCAAGGACCGCTTTTTTCCATCTACGTAACATTGCAAAAATCTGAAACTTTCTGTCCAAAAATGATGCAGAAAAATTAATCCATGCTTTTGTCACTTCTAGGTTAGACTACTGCAATGCTCTACTTTCCGGCTACCCGGATAAAGTACTAAATAAACTTCAGTTAGTGCTAAATACGGCTGCTAGAATCGTGACTAGAACCAAAAAATTGGATCATATTACTCCAGTGCTAGCCTCCCTACACTGGCTTCCTGTCAAAGCAAGGGCTGATTTCAAGGTTTTACTGCTAACCTACAAAGCATTACATGGGCTTGCTCCTACCTATCTCTCTGATTTGGTCCTGCCGTACATACCTACACGTATGCTATGGTCACAAGACACAGGCCTCCTAATTGTCCCTAGAATTTCTAAGCAAACAGCTGGAGGCAGGGCTTTCTCCTATAGAGCTCCATTTTTATGGAACGGTCTGCCTACCCATGTCAGAGACGCAAACTCGGTCTCAACCTTTAAATCCTTACTGAAGACTCATCTCTTCAGTGGGTCATATGATTGAGTGTAGTCTGGCCCAGGAGTGGGAAGGTGAACGGAAAGGCTCTGGAGCAACGAACCGCCCTTGCTGTCTCTGCCTGGCCGGTTCCCCTCTTTCCACTGGGATTCTCTGCCTCTAACCCTATTACAGGGGCTGAGTCACTGGCTTACTGGGGCTCTCTCATACCGTCCCTGGAGGGGGTGCGTCACCTGAGTGGGTTGATTCACTGATGTGGTCATCCTGTCTGGGTTGGCGCCCCCCCCCCCCCCTCCCCTTGGGTTGTGCCGTGGCGGAGATCTTTGTGGGCTATACTCAGCCTTGTCTCAGGATGGTAAGTTGGTGGTTGAAGATATCCATCTAGTGGTGTGGGGGCTGTGCTTTGGCAAAGTGGGTGGGGTTATATCCTTCCTGTCAGTTTGTTATATCTGGAGTACTTCTCCTGTCCTATTCGGTGTCCTTTGTGAATTTAAGTGTGCTCTCTCTAATTCTCTCTTTCTCTCTTTCTCTCTCTCGGAGGACCTGAGCCCTAGGACCATGCCTCAGGACTACCTGACATGATGACTCCTTGCTGTCCCCAGTCCACCTGGCCGTGCTGCTGCTCCAGTTTCAACTGTTCTGCCTTATTATTATTCGACCATGCTGGTCTTTTATGAACATTTGAACATCTTGGCCATGTTCTGTTATAATCTCCACCCGGCACAGCCAGAAGAGGACTGGCCACCCCACATAGCCTGGTTCCTCTCTAGGTTTCTTCCTAGGTTTTGGCCTTTCTAGGGAGTTTTTCCTAGCCACCGTGCTTCTACACCTGCATTGCTTGCTGTTTGGGGTTTTAGGCTGGGTTTCTGTACAGCACTTTGAGATATCAGCTGATGTACGAAGGGCTATATAAATACATTTGATTTGATTTTGATTTGTACTAATCATAGGACATACTATTTTGAAACGTACTGTTTAGGAAAAAGGTCTGCAGTAAAGCAACAGATATCGACATGCTACTCATTCTGAGAAGGCATGATAGAATGGGCACTTGTTCCCCACCACTCTGATGACCAGCCGTTGTCAAACACACACGCGCGTGAGAAAAGACAATTCTCTTCCTCAATAGTATGCAGCAAATTCTACTTGATGAAAAGCCGAAATGATTTTGAAATCCTGCCATTTCAAGCATACCGCATTTTCTAAAGTTCACATACTATAAGATCATGGATTACATATTTCCCTCAAGATTCCTAGAAATGACATAATTATCACATTTTACACACCATGGTAGGGGATCCATTCCCTACACTCATGATTGTCAGGTCTGGTCTAATCAGAAAATGTATCGTTGTTCTCAACAACCCATAATTTCCCCTGTCACATGTGTATTAACATTGTAATAAATGGGTTATGCAATCCAAGTGTCACAACCAGTAGAGCCGGGCCTGCTTTACATTGGTGCCGGTTTTCCTATTGTATGCGCTTCAGTGAGCACAGTAGCAAATGTTGCCAGACACTGCCGTAAACAAGGAAGTGCCCCTCAAAGACTCGGCATCACACATGAAATGGGGGCTTGCATTACCTGAGAGGAAGGAGGGGTATTGTACAATAGGACCCAGGTTACATGCAAGGTTGCCCTTTAACCCCTCTTCTCGCTTATTACCTAACGTTTCTGTTTGACTGTCTTTCCTTTCTCTATCCCTATTCACTCATCTCTTCTCTCTTCTGTCCCAAAATGCTTTCGGGGGGGAACTGAGTGGAAGCTGGAAATGTACAGTTTCAAGGTCCCCCTAGTGAGGAACCCTGAACAGAGGAGGTTTCTAACCGGGAGGGAGTCCCTCAAATGCTTTAATTGTGAGTACAGGAGACCCCGCAGGCTTGTTGAAATAGACCAAATAGTAGAAGAAAGAAAAATTGCTAATTAGGCCTATAATGTTGCTGACCGTGCTAGTTCCACAGTGGGGCTGAGTTTTATTGACATTAGCAGGACAATGAGATCTGGATTCAAGGGACTTATTCCCTTTCTGTTTGCGTGCTCCTGCCTATAGGCGTTCACTGAACTAGAGACACATTTTTACAAAACATGATCTACAAAAGACAGTGTGCAGAATGTTGTGGTGTTGCTGTATTTGTTTGCCTCCCAGTGTACTGGACACACTATTTTTAAAAGGAGAGAGTGTGGCCTATACTGCTTGTGTGAATACCAAAAGGTGTATGAATATAAGCGTGTGTGTGTGTGTGTGTGTGTGTGTGTGTGTGTGTGTGTGCGTGTGCTTGTGCGTGTGTGTGTGTGTGTGTGTGTCTGTGTGTGTATGTGTGCTTGTGCGTGGTGTGTCCTAGTGCCTCCCCCTTATTTCGGTGCAATGCAGAACAGGAGTTTTTAATGCATTACATGTTCCTGGCCCGGGCAGAAGGGAGAGTGGGAGTTGAGAGTTGAGAGGGAGAAAGGGAGAGAGGGATCAATAGTATTGACCTGTTTACCTTAGTGCGGAGCACACGAGCCAGTGCTCCGGTTTACCACTTGAAACATTAAACCAGACTATTAGTAATACCTTGGTCTAGCTCTTTAGAGATTGACCACACAGCACGGTAGTATAACGGACATGGGGAAAGAGAAGGAGAGAGAGGGAGGAGAGGGGTATAGAGAGAAGGAGAGAGAGGGAGCAACGCTGGACGTAAACCCCAGGATTAAACCCACCAGGCTTTTACCAGCGCTAGCCTCCGGACCTGATGTGGTCACTCAAGCCTGACGTCGAGCTGCAGGGCATTGTGGTCCGTCCGCCTCAAGCGAGCTCCCCCGGCACTTTTGTGATCCCCGGCGACCCCCTTCACACCTCCTCCCACAAAAACAGAATTTCTTTAAATGCTCATATTTTTTTATTTTCTGCTTCCTTTTCTATCGCTTCTATTGCCTCTGTGGCTTGTTTTTCCATTGATTTTTATCCCTCTCCCACTCTCAAGCCACAGCCCCACTCCTCCCCTCCTTCCACCCCTCTGCATCTCCCAATCTCCCCCTCTCCCCTCTGTTGTTGATCCAAACTGATTTATTTATTTATTTTAATCTCGTTGCCCAGGTAATTTGTAAGGGTAATGACTTTCTGTGAATCTACTTTGAACTAATTTTTTCAGACCTTTGCACCTTTCTGCCTCCTTCTCTCTCTTCTCTCTCCCGCTCTCTTTTAAAACACTTTCTACTCATCCTTCTTCTCTTTCTTTCTTTCTCTTTCTTGCTTTCTTTCTCCCTCTCTTGCTCGTTCTCTACTCCTCCGTGTATTTACATTTCTCCTAGATATCAGCGGTGGAGCCAGGTGAAGGGGTGAAGATGGGGAAGAGAGGGCATGGGGAAAGCTGGGAAGTGCGGGCAGAATGGATGTTGTTTTGCTTGAAAAATATTGTATATATATCTTTTCTATTTTTGGTCTTCCTTGTCCTTAACATCCAGTCAAAATGAGCATTCCTAAGGAGGTACAGAGAAGCACAAAATGATCCCTGTGCCTCGTTAGCTGGAAATATAAGGGAAGGAAGGGGCGAGGGGACAACGATGGGGATTGGGATGTCTCAAGGGGGTCTCTCTCCCCACCACATCTCCCCCACCTGGAGACCTCACCCTCTCCCCTTCTTTTCGTCCTCCTCCCCACCCTCTCTCTCTCTCTCTCTCTCTCTCTCTCTCTCTCTCTCTCTCTCTCTCTCTCTCTCTCTCTCTCTCTCTCTCTCTCTCTCTCTCTCTCTCTCTCTCTCTCTCTCTCTCTCTCTCTCTCTCTCTCTCTCTCTCTCTCTCTCTCTCTCTCTCTCTCTCTCTCTCTCTCTCTCTCTCTCTCTCTCTCTCTCTCTCTCTCTCTCTCTCTCTCTCTCTCTCTCTCTCTCTCTCTCTCTCTCTCTCTCTCTCTCTCTCTCTCTCTCTCTCTCTCTCTCGACAGGCTAGGCTGTATTAGTATTCATAGGGTGACTCTGTCACTGGGGTAAATAAGAGCCTGACTGACTCCACACCCAGCTGGCACACTGTCTCCAGTCAGCAGTGCTGGAGCCGGACTCTTAGGGATCACAACAACAACCACAGGAGCCCTAGTGACACTGGGTTGCATCCCAAACGGTACCCTATTCCCTATTTAGCACACTACTTTTGACTAAGGACCCAATAGGTGTCTGGTCAGAAGTATCGCACTACATAGGAAATAGGGCGCTATTTCGGACACAGCCGGATAGACAGGAGGACAGGTAGGAGAGAGAATGGAGGGAGTGGACAGATGTTTGTCAGACTGGACTGGGGTGGACTTTTTTTTTATAGATATAGCCTAAAGATACTGTATGATGGCTAAAATCCACACCCACTATACTGCTGGCTTGAAGATGAAACTAAGCAGGGTTGGTCCTGGTCAGACCTTGGATGGGAGACCAGATGAGGCTGGAAGTGGTGTTGGAGGGCCAGTAGGAAACACTCTTTCCTCTGGTCAGACAAAAAGTTGGGACATTGCCATGTGTAGGGTGTCGTCGTTCAGATGGGACGTTAAACGGGTGTCCTGACTCTCTGTGGTCACTAAAGATGTCATGGCACTTATCCTAAGAGTAGGGGTGTTAACCCCGGTGTCCTGGCTAAATTCCCAATCTAGACCTCATACCATCATGGCCACCTATTTTCCAATTGGCTAATTCATCCCCCCTCCTATCCCCTGTAACTACTCCCCAGGTTGTTGCTGTAAATGAGAATGTGATCTCAGTCAGCTCACCCCACCACCCACACACATACACACCTTACTTACTTCCTCCCTTTAAATAATTCAGAGGTCATCCCGGTATTCATCTTCCTTAATCATGCATATGAACGTGACCTTGGCCTCAGCACTCTGCGACACGCCGCCCCATCCCAACCAGTATGCTTTGCATCTCTGATTGCGTTAAACCATGTTTTCGTATCATCAGCATACATAAGATCAACAGCCCCCGTGCACTAAGCAGGACAAAATGGAGATTCGATGAGACCTTTAAAAGCCTCCTGGCTTTTGAAAATAAAATCAACATAATTCAGGTGAAGGTGAAAATGGCAATATGGGGACGGTCTGAAGTAAAGTAGATTAGGCTATCAAGCAAATCTAGCAAAACCACAAGAGTTGTAGCTAGCTAGCTTAACAGCGGGCCTTAAATGGCTGGGCATTATTATCATGATGCGTTTATCCATGCAGAGTGGCTTGGTCCCGATGGACGCCCCTTAATGAAGGGGTTAACCTTGAACAAGCCCTCTCTGTGCTCACTAGCGTGACGTGGTACTTATCTGCAATAACGCTGCCAAAGAGGATACACCCCGGCCCAGGCCCAAAGTCAGTGCTGTACCGTCGGAGAGGAGAGTTCACCGTTAGCATTTAGTTAAGGGCGTTGGGGCTCTCAACCCACCCCCTGAAGGGTAATGCCAGGTTAACCGTCACATGCACAGACGAACTTGAGTGTGGTTTTGTGTGTGTGTGCATGTGTATGCTTGCATGCACGTATGCGTGTGTCCCTATGTGTGTGTTTGCATGCACGTGCACATGTGTGTGTGCTTGTGTGTGAAGTGGTGGGGATGGAGTGGTGGTGGCAAATAAATGAATAAATCAGAAGGAGAAGGGGGGAGCAGAGACTGAGCGTGGTCGATCATGTCAAAAGCAGATGACAGATCTAAAAGAATGAATATTGATCTTTGTCGGGGCCTTTACTCCGGCGACCTGTGGGAGGTCAGCCTGTGTAATTAGAGATGTGGAGGAGCACAGGAGTGCCCCCTAAAAGCCTACCGCCTGCAACCCCAACCCTAGGAACCAATGTTCATTTACATACCCTCTATGTCCTCCAGCCCGGACTCCGACGAACAACTACGGAGTTAGCTGGGTCTGGGTCTGACTGTGACAATGTGACAATGTGTGAATGGATCTGTGTTATTTTGTGTGAATATATGTGTGATTAGAGACGTGCATTCTTTACAGCAAATCTTGGTTCCATTTGGACTATCTTGTCTCAGGAAGAATACCAGTACTCTGGATCAGTGTTTTCCTTACCTATACATAGATATTGAAATATGTTTTGCTTTTCAGGAGTACTTCCTGTGATTCCCATTTAACCTACAAGAGATGCTGATCATATTTGTTTCATAAAACACTTAATGTCAGGCCAGTGGGTATGTGTGGAGTGAGTTGAAGTGGTAAATGTGAGCTTTTTATTGAAGAGGGGCACAGGGATTAAAACCACACATCCCTCAGGCTACACACACACATACACTGAACAGGGAAGGGACACATTTGATGATGGCAGTTTGTAGATATCTCAACCTCTCTCTCTCACACACACACACACACACACACACACACACACACACACACACACACACACACACACACACAGACACCCTTTTTATCTTTCTAGCTGTGGATAACTGCAGGCAAAGAGTTAGTGTGGCTGTAATCCCTGTATCAGTGGCTTTATCCACAGCAGTAGCACTACTGATTTAGTGCTTGGCGGCCCAAGTAATGGGCCCCTGACAGGCCCCCCACGTCCCCTCCACCACGCCGTAGTACCCACACACACCGTACATCGCACATGCCGCTCCTTGCCTAGACATTACTACATGCGGGATGGCCCTCAGTTCACACACACAAACAGGCACACACACACACACACAGCATACAAACGGCGGCAGCGGCAGTATGGTTGTCACCGCCCGGGGACGTCTCATGGTAAGGTGAACTCAGAGTGAACCTGCTCACTACATAAATAACGTCTCTCATCTCTCCAAAGCCCACTCAGCCTCCACTACATTCTCTCTCTTCTCCCTCTCATGTCACACTCCGCTCCTCCCTCACCCAGACTTTGATAAGAAAGTACACTTACAAATATACACATAGTCACAGACACATGCACATGGACACACACACACATATATTACAGACACCCACATATGAAAACACTGGTGCATAAATGCCTCGGGTCAAGTCCAGCCCCCTCACCACCATACAGAAACTAGTCATTTGAAAGTTGACTTTTAGATGTATACTTCAGGCTTACAGCATATACTGTACAGTGCATTCGGAAAGCATTCAGACCCCTTCCCTTTTTCCACATTTTGTTACATTACAGCCCTAATTTTTTTTTATCATATATATATATTTTTTACTCATCAACCTACACACAATACCCCATAATGACAGTGCATGTCAGAGCAAAAGCCAAGCCATGAGGTCGAAGGAATTGTCCGTAGAGGTCCGAGACAAAATTGTGTCAAGGCACAAATTCTTTGCAGCATTGAAGGTCCCCAAGAACACAGTGGCCTCAATCATTAAATGGAAGAAGGTTGGAACCACCAAGACTTTTCCTAGAGCTGGTCGCCCGGCTAAAACTGAGCAATCGGAAGAGAAAGGCCTTGGTCAGGGAGGTGAGCAAGAACCTGATGGTCACTCTGACAGAGCTCCAGAGTTTCTCTGTGTAACGGTTTTCTAGGTGAGAAGGAGAGTCGGACCAAAATGCGGCGTGTCTATTGCAATCCATGTTTAATGAAGTAACACACTAAACACAAACACTATCAAAACAATAAACTTAACGAAAACCGAAACAGCCTATACTTGTGTAACTTAACACAGAACAATGACATCAGGACACTAAGGACAATCACCCACGACAAACTCAAAGAATATGGCTGCCTAAATATGGTTCCCAATCAGAGACAACGATAAACACCTGCCTCTGATTGAGAACCACTTCAGACAGCCATAGACTTAGCTAGAACACCCCACTAGCAACAATCCCCATACATACACACCACATACAAAAACCCATGCCACACCCTGGCCTGACCAAATAAATAAAGATAAACACAAAATACTTTGACCAGGGTGTGACACTCTGTGTAAATGGGAGAACCTTCCAGAAGGACAAACATCTCTGCAGCACTTCACCAATCAGAACTGTATGGTAGAGTGGCCAGACGGAAGCCCCTCCTCAGTAAAAGGCACATGACAGTCGGCTTGGTGTTTGCCAAAAGGCACCTAAAGGACTCTCAGACCATGAGAAACAAGATTCTCTCGCGTCACATCTGGAGAAAACCTGGCACCATCACTATAGTGAAGCATGGTGTTGGCAAAACATCTTCAGTGGCAGGGACGGGGAGACTAGTCAGGATCGAGGGAAAGATGAAGGGAGCAAAGTACAGAGAGATTCTTGATGAAAACCTGCTCCAGAGCACTCAAAACTTCAGGCTGGGACGAAAGGCCACAGGTCAATGACCCTAAGCACACAGCCAAGACAATGCAGGAGTGGCTTCGGCACAAGTCTCTGAATGTCCTTGAGTGGCCCAGCCAGACCCTGGACTTGATCCCGATCGAACATAGTTGTGCAGCGATGCTCCCCATCCAACCTGACAGAGCTTGAGAGAATCTGCAGAGAAGAATGGGAGAAACTCCCCAAATACAGGTGTGTCAAGCGTGTCGTGTCATACCCAAGAAGACTTAAGGCTGTAATCGCTGACAATGGTGCTTCAACAAAGTACTGAGTAAAGGGTCTGAATACTTATGTAAATGTGATATTATTTCAATGTCTAAAGAACTGCTTTTGCTTTGTCATTATAGGGTATTGTGTGTAGATTGATGAGAGAAAAAAACAGTTTCATCCATTTTAGAATAAGGCTGTAACTTAACAAAATGTGGAAAAGTCAAGGGCTCTGATAACTTTCCGAATGCACTGTACATATTGTAGACATTCCCTTAGAATCCATCCTCAATGAAAACAGGAAAACCACTCCCCCTTGTAATGCACACTCTTTCCACTTGATGACTACAGTTCAATCAAGTACAGACTTGAACTGAATGAACAACGACGGAATGCAATATGACATTTTTTTATAGTGTGGGGAATGGCCTAGTCTCTGAGGGAAGATCCTCAGACCCCTATGCGGGCATGATGCGATGGCAGGGAGTCCTATGCAGGGCTGCTGGCATCGAACCCCCCCCCCCCCCCCCATTGAAAGGAGTTCCAATGACGGGTTTTAAGGTTGTTATAGCTGGTGGTGGAGGGGAGGTGGTATAGCTGGCGGTGGTGGGGAGGTGGATGTTATAGCTGGCGGTGGTGGGGAGGTGGATGTTATAGCTGGTGGTGGTGGGGAGGTGGATGTTATAGCTGGTGGTGGTGGGGAGGTGGATGGTATAGCTGGCGGTGGTGGGGAGGTGGATGTTATAGCTGGCGGTGGTGGGGAGGTGGTTGTTATAGCTGGCGGTGGTGGGGAGGTGGATGTTATAGCTGGCGGTGGTGGGGAGGTGGTTGTTATAGCTGGCGGTGGTGGGGAGGTGGTTGTTATAGCTGGCGGTGGTGGGGAGGTGGTTGTTATAGCTGGCGGTGGTGGGGAGGTGGTTGTTATAGCTGGCGGTGGTGGGGAGGTGGATGGTATAGCTGGCGGTGGTGGGGAGGTGGATGTTATAGGTGGCGGTGGTGGGGAGGTGGATGGTATAGCTGGCGGTGGTGGGGAGGTGGATGTTATAGGTGGCGGTGGTGGGGAGGTGGTTGTTATAGCTGGCGGTGGTGGGGAGGTGGATGTTATAGCTGGTGGGGGTGGGGAGGTGGTTGTTATAGCTGGCGGTGGTGGGGAGGTGGTTGTTATAGCTGGCGGTGGTGGGGAGGTGGATGTTATAGCTGGCGGTGGTGGGGAGGTGGTTGTTATAGCTGGCGGTGGTGGGGAGGTGGTTGTTATAGCTGGCGGTGGTGGGGAGGTGGTTGTTATAGCTGGCGGTGGTGGGGAGGTGGATGTTATAGCTGGCGGTGGTGGGGAGGTGGTTGTTATAGCTGGCGGTGGTGGGGAGGTGGTTGTTATAGCTGGCGGTGGTGGGGAGGTGGTTGTTATAGCTGGCGGTGGTGGGGAGGTGGATGTTATAGCTGGTGGGGGTGGGGAGGTGGTTGTTATAGCTGGCGGTGGTGGGGAGGTGGTTGTTATAGCTGGCGGTGGTGGGGAGGTGGATGTTATAGCTGGCGGTGGTGGGGAGGTGGTTGTTATAGCTGGTGGTGGTGGGGAGGTGGATGGTTGTCGAGAACTTCTGCTGAAAAGCAGCAAGTGAGCGAACAAGGCTAAGTTGACAAATAAATACATCCCAAGACTTACGCCCATTGGTTGAGAGAGAGGAAGGTGATAATTGCAAGAGTGATCCCATAGGTTAAACAGCAAGCATGAGGAATGTTCATAATTGTGCCATGCCTAGAGGTTATAAGGTCAATAGGTGAATGAGTTTCCACACATGACTATCGGAAAAGAGAAGAAACAAGAGGCTATGCTGATATGCTGATGTGCTCTATTCATTCCCACGATGCCCGTAGAATAGGAAACAAAGTGAGTCATGTTCTGCTTACTGGATGAAGTTAAACAAGCATTCAGTCCGGCCTTCTTGATTTAACTTTTTTGTAAACTACATTACAACTATTCTCCCAGCTGCTATTAAGGCAGCAGTATCACATACACAAACCAGCTCTACCGACTGCACAGACTGTACAACAAGCTACACTAATGACACAACTCCCTGTTTAGGCCTATTTACAGTATATCTCAGAGACCACCTCCCCTGTCCCTTCCGCTTCTCCTCCCCTCATCGTCCGTCTCCCTCTCCTGTCCTTTGTGCTAGCTTCCTGTTAACCTGTACAACAATCCACATTAATGTGACGGACCTCCCTGTTTAGGCCTATTTATATCTGAGAGACCAGCCCCCTCATTCCTGTCTGTGCCCCACTTATGTCCCCCGTGCTATCCACTTCCTGTTAACAACACCATGCAGGCGTTTATTGATAGGCCATTCCCATTAGTGAATGTTTACCTGTCAGGGCCCGAACGGCTAATGAGAGAGCTTTGGGACGAGGAGGAAAAACAAGCCCACTCATTTGCCCTGGTGTGTGTGTGTGTGTATCATGTTGGTGTGTATTGTGCGTATATGTATGTGTAGGCCCTATGTGTGTGTGTGAGTGTGTTTGTGTGTGTGCACACACGTGTGTGTGTTTGTTTGTGTGGCCCATGTAACCACTAATGGATGCTTTCCGCCTCCCCCGATATTGTTACACACAAGCCGCCACCACCTCCACCACTACTGCTACCGCTACTGCCGTCTCCATCATTGGCAGCCTACAACCGGCCCAGTGGTGGTTGGTTAATTGGTATCACCGCGTCTCTTCATCGAGGCCCCAGCCTATTTGATCATCTAAGGGGAGGATAAGGGGAGAGGGGCAGGGATTGTGTTAGTGGGTGGGTAAGGGACTGGGGGGAGGGGGGTGCGGTCACCCTAATCGATACAAAGGTAGCTTGGGCTTTGAGGAGGTGGGGGTGGGAGTGCAGACACCAGGGTGGGGGTTGAGGGTTGTCATGGGTCATGGGGATGACTACCCCATTCACCCGATTCTCTGAGACCACTATTAGTGGTGTTGATGAAGGGTAATGGCACTATTAGGGGTGTAAGTGGTAATAGGAGGTGGTGTTGGGAAGTAGTTAGAGTAACTGGTCTAATTGGTAAGGAATTGGTGGGTCCCAATAATGACTAAAGGTATTCCGTATTGGACAAGTTCAGGTCGTCCCTCTGTTTCAATATGTTTTCTTCCGGTTTGTGCCAAATGAATACGATCCTGAATTCAACCGAATCAGCTTACTTTAATCATGTAATTTAGTCAAACTTGCATTTATTGTGCTTATTTGTTACACAAGTAAAGTAGGCTTCAGAAATTCACTGTAGCCCCGAGCCTAAATTCTTAACAATTCCTAACTGATAAGAAAATATAAATAACAAGGGTCTTTATATATCAGACATGTATAAGTACTCTTTATAGTGAAGTAGGAAGCAGAAGGTTTGAGTGGTGATACAGTGCTTCTGTGTTTTATACTTTTTGAAACACTTGTACATTGTATATTTTTAAGACACATACATTTATTTATAACTTTAAAAAATGTTTTAAGTGTTTTAGTTTGGGACAATGGCATTAGTGTTGTTCTTAACACACCGTGTTGGCTGGAGTTACCAGTCTCCTGGAGCTATATATATATATATATATACAGTTGAAGTCGGAGGTTTACATACACAATTCCTGACATTTAATCAGAGTAAAAATTCCCTGTCTTAGGTCAGTTAGAATCACCACTTTATTTTAAGAATGTGAAATGTCAGAATAATAGTAGAGAGAATGATTTATTTTAGCTTTAATTCCTTTCATCACATCCCAGTTGGTCAGAAGTTTACATACACTAAGTTGACTGTGCCTTTAAACAGCTTGGAAAATTCCAGAAAATGATGTCATGGCTTTAGAAGCCTCTGATAGGCTAATTGACAATTGGAGGTGTACCTGTGGATATATTTCAAGGCCTACCTTCAAACTCAGTGCCTCTTTGCTTAACATCATGGGAAAATCAAAAGAAATCTCAGAAAAAAATCTCATCTGTACAAACAATAGTACGCAAGTATTAACCCCATGGGACCACGCCGCCATCATACCACTCAGGAAGGAGACGCGTTCTGTCACCTAGAGATGAACGTACTTTGGTGCAAAAAGTGCAAATCTGGAGGAAACCTAGCACCCGCCCTACAGTGAAGCATGGTGGTGGCAGCATCATGCTGTGGGGATGTTTCTCAGTGGTAGGAACTGGGAGACTAGTCAGGATCGAGGGAAAGATGAATGGAGGAAACTACAGAGAGATACTTGAGTAAAACCTGCTCCAGAGTGCTCAGCACCACAGACTGGGGAGAAGATTCACCTTCCAACTGGACAACAACCCTAAGCACACAGCCAAGTCAACGCAGGAGTGGCTTTGGGCTAAGACAACGCAGGAGTGGTTTTGGGACAAGTTTCTGAATGTCCTTGAGTGGCCCAGCCAGAGCCAGATCTCTCTAGAGATACCTGGAAATATCAATGCAGCGACACTCCCCATCCAACCTGACAGACCTTGAGAGGATCTGCAGAGAAGGGGTCCTAAAATTAAAAATCAAATAGCTAAATGATCTATTGTATGACCATCTTTAAACAATACCATATATCAGTTTAGTATACTTTTAGAGTATTAAAATGACCTTAGCAATCAGGGCTTTCAAGTTATGGAATTTTTGTTGTTGAAATTATGGAATTTTGAGAAAGATTTGAGTTCGTATTCCAAAAAGACAGGGGTTGTAGCTTTCAAATATGTCACTTTCTATTTTCTGACTCCCCCCCCCAAACTCACTGCTCTGTACAAGGTCCAAAGCAACCACTCCGAGTTTAACAGGTTAATTGACCCTGGTCTGCCAGTCGACTGCCTGCTCCTCTCCCAGCCTCTAGTTGGCTTGATGGAAGTTCCCTACATTTCTAGTGAATTTTTATTTTAATTTCAACAACTTTCTACTTGTGATGTGCTAAATGCCTTACGCAAGATTGTAAAAAAATCCACCAAGGCTGATATGCTTGATCCAGCTTTCTGCTCCTCTGATTGCAGAATCTTTAACACATTTTTAACATTACAATTATTTCTGGTACCATCCCCAGGGACTGGAAGGCGGCCCATATATAATCCCTTCACAAAGGGGGAGGGCCCATTCACAAAGAGGGAGTATATGGGCCGCCCCATTTGCAAATGTTTAAATCCTTGGTAAATACTTGGTAAATACTTTAGATCCTTTTTAACTAAGAAATGTATTATAAATGTCACACCCTGATCAGATCACCTGTCTTTGTGCTTGTCTCCACCCCCCTCCAGGTGTCGCCCATCTTACCCACTATCCCCAGTGTATTTATACCTGTGTTCTCTGTTTGTCTGTTGACAGTTTGTTTTGTTTGTCAAATGTACCAGCGGTTTTCCTCTTGCTCCTGTCTTTTTCTAGTTCCTTTTTCTAGTTCTCAGTTTTGACCATTCTGCATGCACTGACCCTGAGCCTGCATGCTGTTCTGTACTTAGTCACACCAACCTGGATTATTGACCTCTGCCTTTCATCAATTGGCCTGTGTGTCACTGGTTTGAAAATTATTTAAAGGACAGAACACTGTGTATTTACTGATGATGTTAAATCAGTTTTTCTGGACATAACAAAAGGTTGTCCATCGGAATTTATTCTTGGTCTGGTTCTTTTCACTATTTCCAATAACAATGTTGTTTTATCTGTAATTGTTTTTTCACCTGTATTCAGAACACACCGAGGTGTCTGCTATTGCCCACACAGCTGACCAGGCTCTATAAGAGCTTCAATCTGCCTTTATTGCCCTGCAGAAAGCGTTCACTGACTTGAAATTGGTACTTATGCAGGTTAAACCAAGTATATGTTATTTTCCAAATCATGCAAAAATGTATCTGACTATTTATGCATATACCTTGGATGGTCCGCTCATTGATCATGTCCCCACTTGTAAATATCTGGGCATCTGGACTGACAAATTGCTATCATTCAAAAAGCATGTTGATAAGTTAGTTAAGAAATTCAAAATGCGCTTCTTCTATAGGAACAGGCGTTGTCTTTCGTTAAATAGCAGAAAACCAATAATTCAGTCAACATTCATTCCGGTTATTGGCTATGGCGATATTGTCTATATGATTGCAGCTGCCACTATATTGACGTTTTTAGACACCGTTTATCATTGCCCATTGCGCTTATATCAGAGGCAATAGGTTCAGTAACACATCATTGCATTTTGTATCAGGAAGTAGGCCGGCCCTCCTTGACGTCTCGTAGATGCATTGCACTCTTTTTTTTTCTATAAAGCCCTCTTGCCTAAACTTCCTCTACACCTTACCTCATTGTTAACCTTCAGACGTATAAATTACCAGACCCGGACTCAGGAATGGCTAACCCTGGAGATCCCTTCAATCTCCAGAGTTAGGTAAATCTGCTTTTAGTTTTTTTTAGTCTCTCATGTGGAATGATCTCCAAACGTCCTTAAAGTTGGTGCCTTTCTAGGGCAATTCAGGCGGATGTTATAGAGCCTTTTTTACTGAAGAATGTGTTTGTTTCATATGATTGTGTTTTGCTTTTCATGTATTGTGTAATTGTATGTATATAAATACATTTTAAATATTGTTTATTGCGAAAGAGAATGTAGTTTCAGCATGACTCCCTGCTTAAATAAAGGTGACATAAAAATACATGAAATACAAAATACTGTATGAGTTAGTGCTGAGCGATTAGTGCTTTTTAAGTTCGGTTTCGGTTCGAATACACAAAAGAATCCCGGTTTTCGATTTCTATTTTTTTTTAAACATTAAATTCATTATGCATTATGTGGGCTGAATGCAGTAACAACACAGAATAAAACATTTAATTAAAGTCCCATGATGGTAGTGACTGCCCATTAATGCTTATCACTTATTGACCATCATTTATTCACATTACTTTACTTTACTAAAATATTTCATTTGTTTTATTTGATTACTTTATTATTTAATTCCAAGTCATCCTGTCTTCTCTATAGAGCTGCTGCCTATGCTGTCAAAACAAAAATCCCAATTTGAATTTTGTTCAAAGTAAATAAGTCATACCTTTATGACTGCTGAATACCCACTATCAATCACTTAGAGCATGTCTTTTCAGGTGGAGATACCTGGCGAACCAACTGTTGTCTATCCCTCTCGAGTGCACAATCTTCTGTCTCTTTTAAGTAGCAGGCATGAAAGAAACACACAAGTAGGCGCACAGTGCATTATGGTCAATGTATTTAATTACCACTTTTCTGCACTAAACTATGTAGAACAGTGGAGGCCTCTGAGGGGAGGATGGCTCATGATAATGGCTGGAACGGAGCGAATGGAATGGCATCAAACACATAGAAACCATGTTTGATGTATTTGATACCATTCAACTGATTCCACTCCAGCTATTCTCCCCAATTAAGGTGCCACCAACCTCCTGTTGGAAACTACATCTCCCTACTACATTGCACAGTTCGAGCTTGATCTGATTTATCTCTAGAGAAACTGTGCAATGTGTACATTGAACGTACACAAAAAAACAAAAAACAAAATGGAATTCATATAATTGAACTGACTGACCTTGGTTAATCAGCTCATTGAAAATCAAAAAACCGGCATTAGTATGAGTGTATCATCTTTATAAATATACTGTAAGTATAATGGTTTCCTCTTTATATTATAGTATGAGTGTATCATCTTTATAAGTGTGAGTGCATCCTCTATATAAGTATATGAGTGTATGCTCTTTATAGTATATGTATTAGTGTATCGTATTTTGCCGGAAAGTGGCGTGCTCCCCAGAGAAGATACATTTCTGTTATGATTAAATTATTATGGAAATCTTATCAGGGCTGGATTAGCCATGGAAGGTATTTATCTGTTTATCGAGCGACTGAGCTCATAACCTCTCCTCATTTTCCTCCTCCTCCCTTGTTCTCTCTCTACTTAGAGCACACACAGAGTTCTGCACGACCGCCTTGTCTAATCAATAGCTAGTCAGACACTCAATACAGTCTAGGTAGACCTATAGTGTATCCCAAAAACAGGACTGAGGTAGCGATATTATATAATGTCTCCAAATTTAAATATGAAATTAAATGAAACTGAATGAAAGGTCATACCATGTATTCCTGTGTAAAAAAAGGAGAAATGGAAGGTATACATCCATGGAAAGATTCATATGCCATCGGGTTGAAATTCTGTTGACAGTTAAAATGATACCTGTCACTTTAAGCATGGGGTCATGTGAGTTAGAATGTGAAAGCAAAATGGCCGCTCTGCGAGAAACAATCGGGGAATCCCGAACCACCGCCTCGCTCCTACAAACTTGCTCAGAGGGCCCTCCGTTGTCACGTGTTACTGACGAAACTCAGAGGGAGACTTTCAGAGAGTGAGGGGATCAATAAACCCATCAACTTCGGGACGCACTGAAATTAAAATGAACAAATAAAATGAACAAATTCCCCATTTCATTTTACAAGATATAAACCTCTGTAACAGTTAAACATTTTATTTGGGAGGTGTTCCATTTGTTAAATGTGTCAAGCTTTGAAATCACATAAAAACAAATGCACTTAACATATAATTAGGCACACCTCACCATTCTTTTGAATGAAATTGCGCAAACTACAAACATATTGCGGTGCGTGTTGGGATATCACTACGATCTGGAGCCTGCAGTCTTGCTGGCTTGGTGGAAGTAGATATCAGAGAGTCTAATTAGCCCCTACACCAGAGATAATCAACTAGATTCAGCCGCAGGGCTTTTTTTTATCTTGAGCGGATGGGTCGGAACATAATTACAAACAATTTGTAGACTGCAAATTGACCGCAAGAAGCCCAAACAGACATAATCATCTCAAACCTTGTTTACGTTGGTATATGATCACGTGTCTCTCTATTATGCTTGGGAATACTTGGGAATACTTGGGAACAGATTTCCCACATTAAAATCACTTGGAGCTCATTTCCTGGTGTTTTTACAGTCTTTTATGTCCGACAATGAGAATTCAACAAAAAAATTACATATATATATTTTTATCCGAAAACTTTAAAGGTTGGGGGGGGCAAATAAAACAACCCGCAGGCCATGTCCTCAGTCATTTTGATCCCCTCAAGTTTGGGAAACTTGTGCATATGGCGGAGGTGTGCGTGAACGCGCAAATGTAGGGGCGAGGGAAGGTGAAAGGGGTGATTTGGGATTTGGCCAATGAATGACTACTCTCATTCAAGCACTTCTTATTATCAACAAGGAGTGGGGAGTGTGTCATATTGTTTTTAACTTTGTTAATTGACTCTCCTGAATTTTCGTATTGAATTAGAATTTCTTATTTTGTGGATGTATCGAACCAAAATTAATTGTTTTTGGGATTCAATGTTAATGGGATTCAACCAGTTTTTGCCTAGTGGGTTGCCACATCTCTATCTTCGGGTTACCACTTGTAAGAAAGTGCACAATGCACATAGATTATTGTAGATTATCCCACTTCACTCCACCAACAGAACTACATTCCATTAGCAAGGGTGAGAAGGTAAGAGGGGTTCCATCAATGGAGTGACTGTCACTTATACTCTCTCTCCGGCCTCTAGGTCATCAGGCTGTTGATTATGTCGCACACCTGTCACCATCGTCTCACGCACATGCGCCTCATGACACTCACCTGGACTCCATCACCTCCTTGATTATCTTCCCGATATCTGTTACTCCCCTTGGTTCTTTCCTCAGGTGTTATTGACTCTGTTTTCATGTCGGTGCGTTGTTTGTGTTTCGTGTTCATTGGTTCTTTTATTTATTAAAACACACATTCCCTGAACTTGCTTCCCGACTCTCAGCGCGCTTGTTACAGTGAGGGTACTCACCATCTCTCTTTCTCTTCACGCTCTTTATAGCCCCTCTTACTCCCACCCCCCTTCCTCGCTTTCTCCCTCCCCTTTCTCCCTTTCCCCCATCCCTCCCTCCCTCCACCTTATCAGTCATTGGTATTCATATTGTAGTCTATCCTATATCGGCTAATTGAAAACCCTCCTCTAACCCTCCCCTTAACATGTTGGAGGTACAATTACCAGGCAGGCCTCTGGTGCCTCATTGGATCTCTATTAGATGGGGTTCGTCCTCATCGTAATGACTGGCGGAGTTTAATTACTTCCACCAGGCTTGCTGTTGTAAAACAAACTGATAAATGAGCCAACAGGCCCCTCGCATCATTATTTTTCCATGGGAGTAGGGCCTTGTTACATAATTATGAGAAACAGGAGAAAAGGAGGGATGGAGGGAAAAAGGTAAGAGGAGGTTCTCTACTCTGGTAGAGCTGGCTTAACTGATATGGAAAGCGGAGGGAGAGGAAAGGGAGAGATGACGGAATTGTAAATCCCTTAATGATCACAATATGCTGTCCTGTCTACTCATGTTAATATAATGATACTGGGGGTGAAGAACTATATAAGGTTCACACACACACACACACACACACACACACACACACACACACACACACACACACACACACACACACACACACACACACACACACACACACACACACACACACACACACACACACACACACACACACACACACACACACACACACACACACACACACACACACAGACAGACATACAGACAAAAACCACAACCCTCCAAACAAATATACATATTCATAGTCATTAATTATACACACTTTTAGGGGACCCAACATGAGACCCCTCTCTGATTAATTGTATTCTTCCTCCACCATTATTAAATCGCTGAGGCAAATATCCTCCATTCCTCTGGACTATGATTAATCAAAAGAGTGTGAGCTTTAGAGTGGTGGCAGGTAGAGTTACTGTGCTAAGTCTTCTTTATTGCAGGATGAGCAGGTTTGTGTGTAAAGGCTATAGAGGCCAGTGGCCATATAGGAGAGTGGGAGTACAGTGGAGTGCATAACATGTGGCCTCTGGTCAGTGTGTTTGGACCCCTGGGGTCACACACACTCATGCATATGTAGGTATTGCATGCACACACACACACACACACACACACACACAAATGCTCCCTGGGAAGTCCAATCCAGGTCATTGATCAAACAACACAGTCAGGCCACAGAGGAACAGGACTCTAGGTGGATAGACTCTGGAGAGGACCAGTGATTACATGGACTTTAGCCACACGTTGTCCCATCAACATGTTTTGCTGCTGGTCACTTTCCAAGCTGAATGAAATGACCAGAACTGATTTGTCATAAGAGATGTGTCAGAATAAGTCATTTAGCAGTTTATCCTCGCACACTTTTTCGTTTAGCATCCAATTATGCATCCTGTCCAATTAGTGCCGGTTAGCGAATCAGGTCATGCCGAGATAATTGAAGGTGGCTTAATTAAGATGGGTACCTCCCTCTCTCCTTCCTACCATCCATCGCTCCCTCTATGTGTGCTTGGTTCCTACCAGGGGAAAGCAGAAAGAGAGAGAGAGAGGGAGAGAGAGAGACAGAGGGAGAGAGACAAAGGGATAGAGACAGGGGAAACACAGTAGATATCTTTCAGGTTCAGCTGCTTAGCAACCTCAATTAACCTGAATGATTAGCTGTAGCCGCGCCGCTGAGCACCGGTGCGCTAACCTGACATTTCTCCACCAAGCTAATATTAGCCTAGCGACTTCATTCGGTTCCTCTCTATCTACTTTATCATCATTATTGTCCTTTAACCGCGGGTTCCTTCCTTTCTTCGAGTTCTTTAGTGAATGAAAATGACAATGTTTTGGATAAACAAATTAATTATTTCCATTTATTTTAATTTATCGGAGAAGTTGATGCTGAAATGGATGCTGTAATGAGTTTTACATGTATTTGAAGAATGGGGGTGGTTGGGTTGGGGCAACAACAGCATAAGCTACTGTGTTCAAGTCTTTAATTTTGCATTATTTTAACCCTCATTGATTCCAATGCATTTTAAATCGCACAATAATTGGTGATTACGCAGAAGAAAAGCCCAAGCTAAGTCAGGGGTTGCAAGAGGGTTGTTTGCAACAGGGTGTAATACGGTTTAAAGGGCATACTCTTTTCAAGCACCTTCAACTAAATGTCACTGTTGTCTGTTAGGGTGTCACCCAAATCAAACGTGCACAGTGATTGGGTGGGAGAAGTGACAGGAGACCTTGTTGGTGTGATGGAAGACTGGGCCTGTATTCATAAAGTGTCTCAGAGTAAGAGTGCTGACTTAGGATCAGTTTAGCCTTTTAGATAATATAAATAATAATGCATGGACAGGGTAGACCTGATCCAATATCAAACGTCCTACTCTGAGAAGCTTTATGAGTACGTGCCTTGGAATGGTATTTGAACCCTTTGATCTAGGGGTTAAAGATCAAATAAAACATGCAGCATGTGTTCTAAACTCAGCAGCATCACCCAAACTCAATGATGACATGCAAGTGGTACCTTATTTGAAACATAAGGAATAGGGATCCATGATAATAATCTAAGGCCTTCTCTCCCCCATCTTGCACTAAGAAAGTTGTGAGGACTGTTTACAACTCTGGCAGAGGTCAAAGAGAGGTTAGACGTCCCTTTTCAACGTTCAAGTTCCTGCCTACCTCTTTCTCTGTCTCCCTCTGTGTGTCTCTCCCCTCCGTTTGCATAATACGAAAAGCTACACATTTGATTTCATTGAATTGTTTCCCTATTCTTCCCTCTCACCCCTGGTTACCCTCTCCCCCTGCCCTCCCCCTATCTCCTCCACCACCCTCTCCATCGATGACTCACAGTGAGTGGACCAGACACCTGGTTGGGTTGACCTGGGGGGCATCTGACCCCCCCCCACCCCACCCCCCCTCCACCTAAGCCCACCGTAGTGTTCGGTAATGTTCTGAGTAGTCAGGCATATAAATAAAGGTGAGTCGAAATGACTGCCTCCGTCTTGACAGAAGTGCTGAACCACAAAGATCACCTTGAAGGGCATGTTCACTGTCAATAGAGTTTTGTGTGAGCTCCTTCAATTAACATAAAACTAAACGGCTCCCTAGTTAGCTACCCAGAGAGAGAGTGTGTGTGTTTGTGTGTGTGTCAGTGTGTGTGTGTATGAATTCGGAGACGCGGCCTTCCCCTTCCCGTAGGATCGTCATGCAGTGTAACTGCGGAAGTCGGACGTACAGTTGAAGTCGGGAGTTTACATACACCTTAGCCAAATACATTTAAACTCAGTTTTTCACAATTCCTGACATTTAATCCCAGTAAAAATTCCCTGTTTTAGGTCAGTTAGGATCAGCACTTTATTTTCAGAAAGTGAAATGTCAGAATAATAGTAGAGAGAATGATTTATTTCAGCTGTTATTTCTTTCATCGCATTCCCAGTGGGTCAGAAGTTTACATACACTCAAGCAGTATTTGGTAGCATAGCCTTTAAATTGTTTAACTTGGGTCAAATGTTTCGGGTAGCCTTCCACAAGCTACCCACAATAAGTTGGGTGAATTTTGGCCCATTCCCCCTGACAGAGCTGGTGTAACTGAGTCAGGTTTGTAGGCCTCCTTGCACGCACACGCGTTTTCAGTTCTGCCCACAAAATGTCTACAGCATTGAGGTCAGGGCTTTGTGATGGCCACTCCAATACCTTGACTTTGTGTCCTTAAGCCATTTTGCCACAACTTTATGAAGTATGCTTGGGGTCATTGTCCATTTGGAAGACCCATTTGCGTCCATCTTTAACTTCCTGACTGATGTCTTGAGATGTTGCTTCAATATATCCACATAATTTTCCTCTCTCATGATGCCATCTATTTTGTGAAGTGCACCAGTCCCTCCTGCAGCAAAGCACCCCCACAACATGATGCTGCCACCCCCGTGCTTCACTGTTAGGATGGTGTTCTTTGGCTTGCAAGCCTCCCCCTTTTTCCTCCTAAAATAATGATGGTCATGATGGCCAAACAGTTCTAATGTTATTTCATCAGACCAGAGGACATTTCTCCAAGAAGTACGATCTTTGTCCCCATGTGTAGTTGCAAACCGTAGTCTGGCTTTTTTTATGGCAGTTTTGGAGCAGTAGCTTCTTCCTTGCTGAGCGGCCTTTCAGGTTATGTCGATATAGGACTGATTTTACTGTGGATATAGATACTTTGTATCTGTTTCCTCCAGCATCTTCACAAGGTCCCTTGCTATTGTTCTGGGATTGATTTGCACTTTTCGCACCAAAGTACGTTCATCTCTAGGAGACAGAATGTGTCTCCTTCCTGAGCGGTATGATGGATGCTTGACTGTTAGTATAAGGTTCATACTGTGGAATGCAGTGTTTGGTTTTCGCCAGGCATAATGGGACCCATGTCATCCAAAAAGTTGACTCAAGTTTGCCAAAAAGCACCTGGAAGCACCTGGATGATCATCAAGACTTTAGCCAGAATGTTCTATGGACAGATGATTCAAAAGTTTTACTTTTTGGACAACATGGGTCCCATTATGCCTGGCGAAAACCAAACACTACATTCGACAGTAAGAACCTTATACTAACAGTCAAGCATGGTAGTGGTAGTGTGATTGTCTAGGGATGCTTTGCTGCCTCAGGACCTAGAGGACTTGCCATAATATAAGAAACCATGAATTCAGCTCAGTATCACATCATTCTATAGGAGAACACACATTCGTTGGCTATTTCGACATGTCAAAGTTAGCACTCTGGTAATTACCAATTTTAAGGATTGGTGATTGACCTCTCTTATATCAGCTCTCTTGCACTCATACTGTATGGGAGAGGTGGACATATTTTAGGTGTGTCCTTAATGTGATTCAAAGTGCCAATATCAGGCAGAGCTGGTAGGATTATTTAAGTAGCCAGGTCACCCATGATACAAGTCATTATTAGACATTCATCCATGTCTAAGGATGTCTGGGGATAACATGGAAACTGGCCACTAGGGGGCAACAATGAGCAGCTGCAACAGATGCAACTTTGAATCCAGTGACAGACAGTTGTTTTTGAGATTTCTGTTTTAAGCCTTTCCCAAACCTTAACCCTTACCTCAACCATTCAGAGTTAATGCCTAACCTTAAGATTTCGGAGTTAATGCCTAACCTTAAGATTTCAAAGTTAATGCCTAAACTTAACCCTAACCTTAAAAATTCTGAGTTAACCTTAAAAACTTCTAAATTTGACGTTTGCAACATTTTAGAAATTTGACGTTTTGAGTAACATGAATGAGCGTTTAATTCTGATGTCAGACTGTGAAGGCTCGTTGTATTTAAGACCAACTGAAAGATGGTTTTAGTTGTAAAGCAGATGTTATGGCATTAATTTTGACAGTAGAAACGCAGCCTATCCAGCTGTGATGCACACTGCCCTTATGCACATGTAACAAGATTAATGTGCTTTTGGTGCCTGTACTGTATACTTCATTTTTAGAAACATCATTTTTGGGGGTTTTTCCCATTTTGGCATAGCCTCCCCTCCTCTCAATGAAGGTTTTTTTAATGCAATCATGAAGTTCTCAAGACTGTGGAAACAGGGTTTGGCTTAATCACCAAAGCTTTTTTAAATATCAAGTTTGAGAAGAGCAAAACAGTGAGCTGACATTCCCATTTTACCTATGTGTTTTTTTTCACCTTTACAGTGCCTTGCGAAAGTATTCGGCCCCCTTGAACTTTGCAACCTTTTGCCACATTTCAGGCTTCAAACATAAAAATATAAAACTGTATTTTTTTTGTGAAGAATCAACAACAAGTGGGACACATTCATGAAGTGGAACGACATTTATTGGATATTTCAAACAGCTCGAGCTCAGTGAGGTTGGATGGAGAGCATTTGTGAACAGCAGTTTTCAGTTCTTTCCACAGATTCTCGATTGGATTCAGGTCTGGACTTTGACTTGGCCATTCTAACACCTGGATATGTTTATTTTTGAACCATTCCATTGTAGATTTTGCTTTATGTTTTGGATCATTGTCTTGTTGGAAGACAAATCTCCGTCCCAGTCTCAGGTCTCTTGCAGACTCCATCAGGTTTTCTTCCAGAATGGTCCTGTATTTGGCTATCCATCTTCCCAGCAATTTTAACCATCTTCCCTGTCCCTGCTGAAGAAAAGCAGGCCCAAACCATGATGCTGCCACCACCATGTTTGACAGTGGGGATGGTGTGTTCAGCTGTGTTGCTTTTACGCCAAGCATAACGTTTTGCATTGTTGCCAAAAAGTTCAATTTTGCTTTCATCTGACCAGAGCACCTTCTTCCACATGTTTGGTGTGTCTCCCAGGTGGCTTGTGGCAAACTTTAAACAACACTTTTTATGGATATCTTTAAGAAATGGCTTTCTTCTTGCCACTCTTCCATAAAGGCCAGATTTGTGCAATATACGACTGATTGTTGTCATATGGACAGAGTCTCCCACCTCAGCTGTAGATCTCTGCAGTTCATGCAGAGTGATCATGGGCCTCTTGGCTGCATCTCTGATCAGTCTTCTCCTTGTATGAGCTGAAAGTTTAGAGGGACAGCCAGGTCTTGGTAGATTTGCAGTGGTCTGATACTCTTTCCATTTCAATATTATCGCTTGCACAGTGCTCCTTGGGATGTTTAAAGCTTGGGAAATCTTTTTGTATCCAAATCCGGCTTTAAACTTCTTCACAACAGTATCTCGGACCTGCCTGGTGTGTTCCTTGTTCTTCATGATGCTCTCTGCGCTTTTAACGGACCTCTGAGACTATCACAGTGCAGGTGCATTTATACAGAGACTTGATTACACACAGGTGGATTGTATTTATCATCATTAGTCATTTAGGTCAACATTGGATCATTCAGAGATCCTCACTGAACTTCTGGAGAGAGTTTGCTGCACTGAAAGTAAAGGGGCTGAATAATTTTGCACGCCCAATTTTTCAGTTTTTGATTTGTTAAAAAAGTTTGAAATATCCAATAAATGTCGTTCCCCTTCATGATTGTGTCCCACTTGTTGTGGATTCTTCACAAAAAAATACAGTTTTATATCTTTATGTTTGAAGCCTGAAATGTGGCAAAAGGTCGCAAAGTTCAAGGGGGCCGAATACTTTCGCAAGGCACTGTATTTTATCAGGTAGGCCAGTTGGGAACAAGCTTTAATTTACACCTGCAATCTGGCCAAGATAAAGCAAAGCAGTGTGACACAAACAACACAGAGTTACACATGGAATAAACGAACGTACAGTCAATAACACAATAGAAAGAGTATATATACAGTGTGTGCAAATGGCGTGAGGAGGTAAGGCAATAATTAGGCCATAGTAGCGAAGTGATTACAATTTAGCCAATTAACACTGGAGTGATAGATGTGCAGATGATGATGTGCAAGTAGAAATACTGGTGTGCAAAAGAGCAAAAAACGAAATAAAAACAATTTGGGGATGAGGTAGGTAGATGGATGGGCTATTTACAGATATTGCAGGCAGGCCTACATTATTATAGCCATGCTTTTAGCCATGCTGTTTTGGAGCAAAACAGTAAGCTCCAAAACAGCAGCTACTGTAAAACCCCCTCCATGTTGTAGGCTACATTTGTCCATACCCCTCATGAAACGAGAGATGAGAAACTCTGTGAATACCGATGAATCTCGTATTTACAAGTTATTTTCCTGTAACAATTGCTTGTTTTTTGTTTAATTTGATTAAAACCAAACTTATTAGAATGATTCACCGTCCTGGTTTTAAGGTTGAGAACATCCGTGGCACACATGCAATGCTACTTCTGGAAATGCTACTTCTGGAGAAGTGTGAATGCAATCTGGTGTGTATGTTTGGGATGTTTGGCATGATCATGCTCAGCTAATAAGCAATTTACACTACTCATAGCACCTATATCTGTGAGAATGCAATTTAGGACTATATACACTATATATACACCCCTTCAAATGAGTGGATCTGGCTATTTCAGCAATACCCATTGCTGGCAGGTGTATAAAATCAAGCACACAGCCATGCAATCTCCATAGACAAACATTGGCAGTAGAATGGCCTTACTGAAGAGCTCAGTGAATTTCAACATGACACCGTCATAGGATGACATCTTTCCAACAATCCAGTTCTGCAAATTTCTGCCCTGCTAGAGCTGCCCCGGTCAACTGTAAGGGCTGTTATTGTGAACTGAAAATGTTTAGGAGCTACAACGGCTCAGCCGTGAAGTGGTAGGCCACACAAGATTATGGAATGGGACCGCTGAAGCGTGTAACGTGTAGAAATCGTCTGTCCTCGGTTGTAGCACTCTCTATCGAGTTCCAAAATTCCTCTGGAAGCAATGTCAGCACAGAACTGTTCGTCAGGAGCTTCGTGAAATGGGTTTCCATGGCTGAGCAGCCGCACGCACACAAGCCTAAGATCACCATGTGCAATGCCAAGTCTTGTCTGGAGTGGTATAAAGCTCGCCGCCATTGGACTCTGGAGCAGTGGAAAGGCGTTCTCTGGAGTGATGAATCACGTTTCACCATCTGGCAGTCCAACGGACGAATCTGGGTTAGGAGTATGCCAGGAGAATGCTACCTGCCAGCTGTAAAGATTGGTGGAGGAGGAATAATGGGTTGGGGCTGTTTTTCACCTTTTGGGATAGGCCCCTTTCGTTCCAGTGAAGGGAAATCTTAACGCTACAGCATACAATGAAATTCTAGACAATTCTGTTCTTGCAACTTTGTGGCAACGGTTTGGGGAAGGCCCAATCCTGTTTCAGCATGACAATACCCTGTGCACAAAGCATACAGAAACGGTGTGTCGAGATTGGTGTGGAAGAACTTGACTGGCCTGCACAGAGCCTTGACTTCAACCCCATCGTATACCTTTAGGTTGAATTGGAACGCAGATTGGCCTAACCGCCCTACATCAGAGCCCGACCTCACAAATGCTCTTGAGGCTGAATGAAGGCAAGTCCCAGCAGCAATGTTCCAACATCTAGCAGAAAGACTTCCATAAGAGTGGAGGCTGGGGGGATAGGGGGGGACCAACTCCATATTAATGCCCATGGTTTTGGAATGAGCTGTTCGACGATCAGGTGTCCACACACTTTTGGTCATGTAGTGTGTTTCCATATTGAAGCCATGCAATTACTTAGAACAATGTGAACTGCAAACAGGTACTTAGCATTTCAATGGGATAGGTCTATATTTTGTTATTTCGTTTCTGTAAGCTATTTAACAAACTATAACGGACTAACATTGGAATTGGAGTTGATTCCATGGCAATACATTAAAAAACTGTAAATACACAACCTCAAGCAACCACATATTTAGCCATGGAGCATGTTCTGATTGGCCAGTGACGGGCCAAGTCTCGTCACACCTACAACTTCTTTATTAATCAAAACCCAGCCCTTTCCCGCCACCGCCAGCACTGTGCTCATCATTCTTGGTTGTGAAGGTAGCAGAAATATTTTTGACACCCCCCCCCCCCCCCCCCCCGAACCTATAGCGACACCGCCAGTACTTAGATTTACCATTGCGTTAGGTTTGTCATTCTATAGTATCTTGTAAAACAGCCCTATAAGGAGGCTACGGGGAGATTAGTCCTAAGAGTGGTCCTACGAGTGGTCCTAAGAGTGGTCCTAAGAGTGGTCCTAAGCGTAGTCATAGGAGTAGTCCTAGAGACAGCCAGGAGACTCTGAGGTGTTGAGATGAGCTGTTAACTGGCTAAGTCAAAACACACTGCTCTGCTGCCATTGATTCATTGTAATTGTAATAAATAATGCAATGCAAACATGTAATTTAAGCAATAATGCTCGAAGAGGTGTGGTATACGGCCAATATACCACGGCTAAGGGCTGTTCTTACCCACGACGCACACAGCCCTTTGACGTGGTATATTGACCATATATCACAAACCCCTGAGGTGGCTTATTGCTATTATATACTGGTTAGCAGTGTAATTAGAACAGTAAAAATAAACGTTTTGTTATACCCCTGCTATAAGGTCTGATATACCCCGGCTTTCAGCCAATCAGCATTCAGGACTCAAACAATATATCATAGGGTAGACCTACCAGTTAGTGTCACATTATAAACAGCAATTTGCCTAAAGACATGTCGTATTCTGGGTCACTTAAAATCCACGATCCCCAATTGTGTATTTAACTCCCACTAATGTCTTGGTGTTTGTGATACCAGCCAGTGGTCTTTGTTTTTCTCCAAAACCCAAATGGTGCCTTTCACATTGACTTTCCATCAGCTAAGATTGTAAGGGATTCTAAGGCGGCGCTATTTATGCACTGTACAACAGGCCTGCTCTAGCGTAATTGTCTTGGATCTGCAGAGGGCCACTCGGCTTTCATTGCTATTCATTGAGCCAGCCAACACACATGCGCATGGAGAGATGAAGCTAACATGCTTAGCTGTTGTTGTTGTCGTTTGCTGCCATTCATCTGGGAGGGACTTAGTTCTGGTCTGGATTTGAGAGATGCCGAGTGCCAGCGGTGTTCTGCCGAGCTCTGCCCGCATGCCTGTGTCTTCAGGAGAAGGATGGCAAGGATGGAGGATGGCATTGGTGGCTATGATTAAAACTGTGGTTTCTCTCTCTCTCTTTCTCACTCTCTCTTTCTCCCTCTCTATCTCTCTTTTGCTCTGTGGGCGCCCTGTTCAGTACAGTACATCGCTAGGGGGAGACTAGGCTACTAACTGCCGCAAACCCCCCCCCCTCTTCCCCTCTCCCTTTTCTTTCCCTCTCATTCCCTCGCTCTTTTCCTTTATTTTATTTCTCATCCCCCTTCGTCTGCTCCTCGTCTCTGTGAATTACATCGTTCCGCTTGGTTCTCATTCAGACAAGACGGGAGGATGGGAGGAGTGTGACGGAGGGATGGGCAATCAGATGGGCACCCTTCTGTGAATGGGGCCGCTAGCATGGAAGAGAGGCTTGTGGAGGAGTGAGGGAGAAGAGGAAGAGAGGAAGAGGATGATTAAAAAATATTTTTTAAAAGAATGAAAGAAAGAAATATGAGAAAAAGATGGAGGGAGTATGACAAGATAAAGGAGCAACAACCTAAATTTGAAGAAGAGAACAGAGAGAAAGAGAAGGAAAAGAAAGAGGGAGTGGAATAGAGAAGGGGATGCCCATGAGCTAAAGGTGGCTCATCCTATTGCTGCCCGGCGTTATCCCTTTAGCACAGCAGCGGTTTCAGGGCGGACGACTCTGCCGTGAAATTCCGGCTAAGCATGGTCGGGAGCCGCGGAACATGGAACACGGATGAGCCGGGATTAGGGAGGCCCAAAGCTTTCCCTTCTTCCCTTCATCCCTGCCTCACAGGGTGTCTGTGATCCGGTCCGTCACTCAGTGGGCGACGCAAGCCCGTCAATGTCCACCGGCGGCTCACGGCGAGTCTGGCGCCTCCCGCGGGCCGGGGGATAGACGGACACACGCCACCCTCTCAAATCCTCTCTCCCGTGGAGGACCCTGCACATACACACGCCCAACTGCACATCTTCCTCCCTCTCCAATCCCTCTCTCTATCTCCCCCCTGGCTTTCTCTCGCTCTCTCGTTCCATCTCTCCACGACAACATGTTCTTACCATGATCCCATCACGCCTCACACCACACCAGGGCACATAGGCTAATATCGCTTGGTGTGTGTGGGGTGTGTGTGCGTGGTGTGTGCACATGTGCCTGTGGTGTGTGAGTGTGTGTGTCTGTCTGTGTGTGTGTGTGAGTCTGAATGCATTGAAATATGTGTATGGGTTGGAGTATGAGGATGCATGTATGTGAATTCATTGTGTGAGTCTGTCTTTGTCCTGATGCATGCTTGCTTGCATGTCCCTTCGAGTGCCTATAGGCCGAGATGTTCCTGCTCATAAAGCCATTGAATTCTCCTTGTCGTCCCTCTGTTCCCGTCCTTAAGGCTCCCGCGTACTTGCGCACGCTTTCATCTCCAAGTCAATACCTATTGAGCTGCTCATGAAAGGGAAATGACAGTTGGTTTTTAACTTCCAAGGCTTGATCAATACCCACCTGCTCCATCTCATTTCACTCCTGTGTCTCTTCCTCTCCACCTCTCCTCTCATGACATTCCTAAAATCCAGCTTTATCTCTACGCTGAATGAGAAGAGTCATGGGAAAACTTTGGGAATATCGTATTGGCGAGTAATGAGAAAGTGTTTTGGGGGTTTTACTTCAAGTTTCCTCTCAGTATAATCTTGTGAAGCCACAGTATGGTCTATAGGGTTTACTCTGTGTTTACAGCGTAAATGTTGGTCATTTTATGGAATCACACGGAGAGAAAGTGTGACGTGAATGGTTCATTATTATTATTATTTTATTTTATACACTGAATTTGAAGCAGTTGATTCACAGGTTGGTTTGGGAAATGTGTATTTAGACATGTAGTTCTCTGTTGAGGCATACAGAATATGATAACGCTATGGCTGTGTGTGTGTGTGTGTGTGTGTGTGTGTGTGTGTGTGTGTGTGTGTGTGTGTGTGTGCGCACACGCATGTGTGTATTGTATGCCTTATTGCATTTGCACATCTCCAAACCCCACTGTAGAGAGGAACAAAGCGTTTCTCTCTCACACACAAACAGTTGTCCCCAAAGTCCAGGGAAAGTCAACAATCGACAGAAAGCAGAGTCTTTGAGGGCTAGACCAACCAACAGGGCTGAGGGGCAGAGGGAGGAAGAAGTCAAAGAAAACAGCCACTCGAAAGGAAGAAATGATACATATCTTTGCTTACTTTTTTACACAGACAAAAAAAGCGATCTCCCTAGTCCCTAGCAGAGCTTAAAATGCGGAACTTTGCCTACGTCTCTGAGTCTAACCAAGCAGCCGGTAGGCAGCTGCGTCTCTCCCTTCGACCTCACGTTCAAAGAAAAGTTGCCTCCTTATTTATGTGCAAATGTGCTCTTAGGCCCTACGAGGGTGGCGCGCATGCTGAATCCCTCCTTTCTGGGCTTTAGCAGATTATCCTTCTACTCCCTTTGGTCCCCGTCGCCCTAAGCCCAGCTGCCCCGACCTTTTGTCATTGAGACTTTCTCTCCTTCTTCTTGGTGTCCCCCTCCTC
This sequence comes from Oncorhynchus mykiss, assembly GCF_013265735.2. Classification (NCBI taxonomy): domain Eukaryota; kingdom Metazoa; phylum Chordata; class Actinopteri; order Salmoniformes; family Salmonidae; genus Oncorhynchus; species Oncorhynchus mykiss. Next base: position 37,111,483 of record NC_048566.1, read on the forward strand.
CTTTTCCCTGACACCCCCCCATCCAGAAACCAGACGCTACAGCGAGAGTGAGAGAGAGAGATAGAGAGAGAGAGAGAGAGAGAGAGAGAGAGAGGGAGAGATACCCCCCACCCTCCCCTCACCTCCATCTAGTTTTCATCCCTCTCCACCCCTCCCTCCTTCAGTCCTTCTCAAAGGGCCATTATATCACTCTCTTCATGGATAAAGGGCCCTGGAGAGAGAGTGGAGAGGGAGGGAGGGAGGGAGGGAGAAGGTTGCCGGAGCTCGCTTCTCTCCCATTCCTAATCGATGAGAGTGGCCCACGTGGAGCTCTGAAGGCTAATCGATACTCTTTTTTTCTCTCTTCTTTTTTTCTACCTATCTTTTGTTGACCATCCGTTTTGCTGCTGACTCTTACAAAACGCGATTGCAGAGCTGAATTAGGGAGAGGGGGGAGGGAGGAGGGGGGAGACCTCTGATCACTTCTCTCTAGGGGGTACCAGAGGATTGGTATATGTGTGTGTGTGTGTGCGTGAATGTGTCTGTGTGTTTGCGCGTGTGTGGGAATGGGGGGAGGTTAGCTATGTCTGCGTGAATGGAGAGTAGGCGCGTAGAACAGTCGAGCTGGCAAAAAAATTCAATCAACAACATTACCCCCCCCCCCCCCCCCCCCCCACACACACACACAACGCCCAGGCACATTTGTCCCTTTTCTCTTGCCATACGTCGTCTCTTGTTGCTGAGCAAACAGAGGGCTAAGAGTTGACTCTCCGCAGCCTCTACTCTCCGTATGGGCACACGGAGGGATTTGCAGGATAAGCCAGTGCATCGTATTCCGCTCCATCTCCTCTCTCCCCTACTGTTCTGACTCTGTCAACTTCTCTTTCTCCAGTCTGTCATTCTCGTATCAGCCAACTACTGGCCAGTGGCCTCTCTCTCTTTGTCGCTTTCACACTCACTCCCCTACAGTAGATCATTGTCCTTTATTTTTCCTGTCACTTTCTGTCACTCCCATGGCCATACTGCATGTCTGTGAGAAGGAGAGTTGTACCAGTTAACTGATGGCCACAGTAAATACATAACCAATAGAAATGTCAAATTAAGGAATTCTCTGTCCCCATAGCTGTGTAATCTTCCAGCTGACAAGACCCCACTTGTAGTTTAGGGATCTATGTTCTACCACCCACCTATTTTCTTATTTATTGACCTACACCTGACTATACACAAGTGTATGTACACACACCGTACATGTATGCACACAGACACACACGCATGTGCGCAGACACACACGCACGCACGCGCGCACACAGCCAAGTTTCCTGACATCCACAATACCTCTTTACATTCCCCTCTACTCCTCCCACTCTCACCAAACACCTGCCTAACTGTTAATATAACAGCTTCTTAACTTCACTATCAGTCTGTCAACACCACAAACAGAGGGAAAAAACAATTATCCTCTGTGTGCGTGGTGAAACGACTACAAGCGCAACATGCTTTTTAGGTTTACAGTTCCACATTGTTAACCGTATGTGGTAATTACTTTTGGCTGCCTCTCTTCTCCGTCTCTTTATTAGTTGTCTAACAAGCCTCTTCTCATGTAAATAGAAAGCAATAAAATGGCAATTAACCGTGCAAATAGGTATAAATGACTGTCCAGGCGACGGGGGTATTGACAGGCCCCGCTGTCAGCCTGCCTGGTTAGTGAGGAGCGTGGAGGAAAGAGAGAGGGAGGGAAGGAGGGACAGAGAAAAAAAGGAAGGGAGAAAAAAAAACGGGCACACAAATCCCACGGGCCATTGTTTGTTGTGTCTGCGCCCAGCACCATTGTTTTGGTCCCCATTAGCCCCTGACCTCCCGCGCAAGAGCGGGAAAAGATGGTGGGGATTCAAAAGGACAGACGTGGCCCACTGACACGGAGGATATTGGCGTTAGAGAAGGGAGAGGGAAGAGTTAAAGGAGGCTTTGGGTGGGGGCCAGTGGGGACACTGGGTTTCAGTGAGGAGGGGTGAAGGAGTAGGGGGCTTGTGGGGCAGTCTAGCTGACCGGGTGGAGGGGTGGGGGAGGAGGAGGCTGGCTAGCCCCAGACCAGGGTAATGCGATCCTCCCGCTGTCTAGCCCCAAACAAAGACACGCTATTGTCCTAATGCTTACTCCCGCTTAGGGAGAGACTGTGACCACTGTTTGTGATGCTTTCTCACATTCATACAGACTGAGTCACACACTAAATCAGCCAAGCCAACATCCCTTGACTGAAGCCAGTCTGTTGGACACTTCATTCAATTTCCTCCCACCTTAAAAAGCACAGTAGTCATACACTTGGTAAGAAAAGGGGGGAAATGGAAGTCTTTATATTGAGATTAGTCACCTAGAATTTGTTTTTAATTCATTAGAACACGCAACAGATGACACATTTATCTACCTACTGAGCGTATCATTTTTTATTAGAGAAGAATGTTGCCTGTGTGTCTCTTGATTACCATCTTCCTGCCTTTGACCGAACCTCTATCCCTTCCTGAATAGATACGACACTCCATGAGTTCACATGTAACGTTGAGATTGAGACAAAAGACACTCCATGAGTTCACATGTAACGTTGAGATTGAGACAAAAGCCATCGCTTTACATGGGACACACAATTGCCTGCATATCAAGGACCGAGTCACCCGCCTCATACAGCAGTGAGTGAAATGACTGCTGTGAGAAAAGCAGGGTAACCAGGCTAACCCTAGGAACCTTACCTGCGCTTCACTCAGGAGTAAAACTACATGGGATGTGTCCCAAATAGCAGCCTATTCCCTACACAGTGCACTACTTTTGACCAGATCCCTATGAGCTCTGGTCAAAAGTGGTGCACTATATAGGGAACAGGGTGCCATTTGAGGCGGAACATACCCACTGCCACACAGCCACACACTGAGAATCAGTGGGAAGAAGGGGGAAGAGGAGCTGAGGCCTAAGAGGATGAACCATAGAGATTTAAGCAGAAAGCGCTAGTCGGGGCTGTGAAATAGCCAAAAGTCCTGTGGATCAGATGGAGCTGTCAAGCAGGGCAGGAGATGAGAAAGAGGGAAAGAGAGAGATAGAGAGACCAGATGAGAGATCCCAGAGAGATGGGAGCCAGGCAGGGAAGCCCAGGAGATAGCAGAGACGGAGTAGCTTAGATCAGCTTTTAGAGAATATTTCACAGGGCCTGGGAAGAGTAGGAGAGCTCAGAGAGGTGCGGAGAGACAGGAGAATAGTTGTAGAAAAGAAAAAAGCAGGAAAGGCTAAATTACTCAGACTAAGCAATCAGACGTATGAAGCAATATGGTGAAGATAATCTACAACTCTACATGATATAAGGGTACTAAGCAATTGGTTAAATTGATCAGTTTTCATACTCCACAGTAGATAGACAAAAGGTAAATGTATATCCTATCCAACTCTGCCAGACTGCTCAGAACTGTAATTCACATAGAAGCGACTGGACTCAGTCATCCCGCAACTGAACTCTAATGGTCCGGGAAGAGATGGGCAGAAAGCCTAAAACCAGTAGGGCCATTTGGCCTTTGTAGAGGGACTATATAGCTATAATGTAACGATCGTCGTTGGTGGAATTAGACCAAGATGCAGCGTGGGGTAGGTTATTAATCATATTCTTTAATGATAACTAGAAAAACAAGAAAGCGCGAACCAACGAAACATACAGCCTTGTCGGGCTCAACAGCAACAATACAAGGACAAGATCCCACAACCTAGGTGGGGGAAAAAGGCTACCTAAGTATGATTCCCAATCAGAGACAACAATAGACAGCTGCCTCTGATTGGGAACCACACTCGGCCAAACACAAAGAAATACAACACATAGAATGCCCACCCAAATCACACCCTGACCAAACCAAATAGAGACATAAAAAGGCTCTCTAAGGTCAGGGTGTGACATATAAAGACAAAACTATTTGGCTTAGGGTCAGTAACGTACAGTAGAGAAGTGCTTAGGGGGCATTGAGGGGACCCAAGAGGCTAAGAGTATCTGGGGGAGAGCGAGGGGGCTTTAAAGTGTCAGAGTGGGTTCAGGCTCAGTCGTCTTGGAGCCAGAGAAACAGTGTTAAATTACGCAGAAGGAGTTGGCGGGACCCTGTCAGCACGGGGCTGTGCGTTGCAGCCAGCCCAGCTTCTGGAGGTGGCATAGCTCCATGCCCCCCGGATTGGTCTGTCCGGTCACATGATGTCCACAGAGCGCTGGGATACATGCACACACGCACACAGACACACAGACACACACGCACACAGGAGATCAAGGGGCTGAGAGGGGCAATGGTCATTTCATAGCGATGGACACAGTAGTCCCTCCTGATCGCTATACATCTTTCTCCCTCTGTTACCCCCGAGACACTCTATTTTTCTCTTTGCTACTGACTCTCTTTCTTTGCTTTTATTTTTTCCTTACTCTGCAGCATATGTTGTCCTCTAATATTCTATCCAGATCCTTGTTTTTTTTTGTTGCTTCAAGCTACTGTTTAATAATGTAATCTGAGGGTCAACAGAAAAACAGAAGTTTAAGACGAAAAATTGATAAATTGAAAAAACAAGTTAAACATTGAAGGGGAAAGCTCGAGGCTGTTTGATCGAAGTCAGGCATGTTCCGACTTGCCCCTGGTTCTGATTGGCAGATAAATTGGGCGTCAGTAAAACGGCAAATGAGTTGAACGTTTCAGCAATGGCGGGGGTGTGAAGGCAATTTCACTTTAGTGTTCAGCATATTCTGTGACACTTCAGGGGTTGCAAATCACATGAATAAACGCTTAATTACTTTAAAAGAATTTCCTCTGGCTTTAATTGAATATTAATCACTGCTCATCGTTGTCTTGTAGTCAGGCTTAATTGCATGTTTGTCCCTCCTTTTTTGCCTCCATGTTTTATGTTTTATTTTGTGGAGTCTGGAATATATCGGTTTGAACACAGCGAAGATTTTCAAATGGTAAACCAGAGCTACATTGCTCTGAAACTGATATATGTTGTTTGTTTTCAACCATTTTGCTTCCATCAACGATGCAGAGTTAAATCTCCAAGACCTTGAGTGCATATTTCTATTCAACCATTTGCAGTTCCATGCCGATACATAAGAAAGAAATCCGTCAACATTGAAGTGCATTCAAAATGAACATGTCTTGAATAACCACTCATTTTTGTCGGTAAAATGTACAAAAGGTACAACAATAAGCAGAATACAATATTGGTCACATATGGTTAGACAGGCAGGTTTATTGGTGACAAGGTGACAAAAGTGATGCATGTGGGGAAATTTCCACAATTTCTTACAAGTGTGAGGATAAGTCATGTTGAGCTTACTGGTAAAAACAATTACAACTGTCACAACAAAAAATCCACATCCAATTTTTCAAATATTTTTTTCTAGGTTTTTCCACACCTTTACCTACACCGATAGATTGACACTCTCCCTGACCTATCCTGTGCAAGTGCTTGAGCATTTGTCTCCGGCGCAATTGGCCACACATCATAGCAAGCCCAGAATCACTGTATCCTGTCTGAACACCCCTGACATGTCGCTCCACACGCACAGAGCATAATTCAACTTGATTGGTTAGCTCTGCTGCAGGGCATGATTCTGGACTGTCCAACACTGTACATCAGTCTGTCCGAAGGGCATGGGGGGGGTGGGGGCGCGTGGAGCTGTGTGTTATCCTGGTCCAGTTAGCAAGTCCAATTAGGCGAGAGCCCATTGGTTGAACGAATGTTCACAAGTTGTTATGCGTTCTTATGTATTTATGGACAAGATGAGATAAGTCCACCTCCTGTCATTTTCTCTCTCTCTCTCTCTCTCTCTCTCTCTCTCTCTCAAACCGTCTCATGCTTACAAGCACAGTCATATGTGCGTAAAGTGCGCGTTCTAGCATGTGCACCTCTACTGTTTCTCAGTTGCAACACAAAGTGCTATAGGGCTAAATAGGAGAGTGCGAGGGATGCTTAGCCCGATTCCGTCTCTCTCAGTGCCCCCCAATGCTCTGCAGGCGAGAGGGTACGACCTGGAAGCGCCAGCCATGTGCCTCCATCATACCACCACTACACCTTAGCATGTATCACGGTGTCCATATTAAAGACAGTCACACGTCCACACCAACTCCAAATTCTAAGTGACTCTGACACATCTTCCGTGTTGCTGATCCTACACCACCCCAGGTTTAAACAAGAGCGTTGGGAGTTACATACATACAGTTTCTTCAAGTTTGGGTTTAGTGGCAAAACAAAGAAGTGATTGAATTTTTTTGGTCACACCTGTGACAATACATCAAACATTGTACTGGAACTCATTTTGTCTTAACTATCATGTCCAATCTAGCATGAAACACATATTGACAATTTAGTATTTGAATATGAGTCAACCAAATTGTACAATACTCCTCTAGAATATGAATCAGCCTTTTTTTCTTCCATTTGAAGTAGACTCTGCCCATAGATTTTTACAATATCTAGATTATAGACTATGTACTGCAGATGAGTGGTAGGCTATCGAATGGGCTCTGGAGCCAAGCCGATAATAATTCATAAGATACTGACTCCCTCCTCCACCGTTAAGTCTCCACTGGTGTGCTGCTTAGCTAGCTTCCTCTTGTAACTCTCCTCCCAGCAGAGTACCAGTGTGAGTATGAGTACCAGTCCCTGCCATAACTGAGCTAACGGAGCAAATTACATCGTGAGCTCAAATGAGCTATGATCTCCAGCATATCTGCTGGAGGCGGGAGGAAGGGAGGAGAAAGGGGGGGGGGATTATCCCCTAATTAACACTGATACCTCCCCCATGGACAATGTCCCCTCTCATCAGTAGGCTGGCATGTCTTAATGTTAGGTGCTTACTGCCTTCTTCACATATGTTAGAACTCGTTAAGGGATCTCCACTATGCCTGTAATGTCCTCCCGTTTAATGGCTTGTAAAACATGGTTAACACTCACAATTTGGCTTTTCTCTCTTCTCTGTCTTTCTTGCCTACCCGTTGTGAGATGACAGATGTGACCCGATTCAGGAAACTAGGTGTATGTCGCAAGGCACGACTTCACATGCGAGCTGTTTGAACGAAAAAAAAACATTTTAGCAAAATATTTTCGGGGGGCAGAAACGTGTGAACTTTCATGTGCCTTAATATCATAATAACGTGTATGCTATCTGTAAATACGAATACAATTGTTATGAGCCTAGTTTGTTTAGCCACAGAGAAAGCGGGCAACCTTCCCACTAGTTGGCGGGCTCGCTAGCTAACGTTAGGTGTATGCTCTCCACTTTCTGGAGGACCGAGTTTTGAAATCAGTGGAATTTGAGTATGATAGCTAAAGAGATTGAGAAAACACCAGTCTGGATTACATGATTTGCACCAAAAGTTATGTGCATGATCTTATTCTTCATATCACAGACACATTTGCTTGACTAGTCATAGCCATAGAACCTAGTTGGTTAGCTACCTGCAGATTCATGCAGGGTAGTAACATCATGAGTTGTGATTATGGTCCATTGTTTAGCTGGCTAGCTACATGTCTTAAGACTCCACTCTAATTTTGACAAAGTGTTTTAATTTCAAGTTAAAGTGTACTGTTAGCTAGCTAGCAAACATTAGCTGGCTGGCTCGCTAACAAACGTTACGTCATGCGGTGGGATTCATTGTTTACCTAACAAGCTATCTAGTTACATTTCTTAACAAAAGACTCTCGTCTTACTGTGCCAGAGCGCAGACTAACTGCTGCATTTTTGAACACTCAACACCCGTTGAATATGTCTGGTGTCAGTAAACGTCAACAACAAAGCATAATTCAATTGCTGCCAGCAGCACAGTTACAGTCTCCAACGCTCTGGATAACATGAAAAAAGCCTAACCAGTTCTGCTAGGTCAAGTGAAATGGTCAGAGTTGGGTGTTCTCTCATTATGTGTCTGGAAGTAGTTAGCCAATGTTAGCCAGTTAATTTGAGTGCTTGACAGTAGTTGTGAGGTCAGAGCATTCGGGAACAACCCTACTTATTGACCAGAGCATCCAGTGTGCGCTCTGAACTCGAAACCACAGAGCGATAGGGTGAGTAATGTTCAGTGAGCTGTTCGCTCTCTCTCTTAGATGTCAGGAAGTAGCTGGCAAGTACAGAACGGTTGGATCAACCCTTAAAGAGATGGGTAGGGCTAAGGCCTAAGAGGGTGTGAACGATGCTGAATGGGTGTAGACAGAGAAGGGCTCTCCAACATTAGTACCAAATCATTGAATGACGGTTTTCACAAAAGTGAGTTTACAAGCTGATCAACTTTCAAAGCAGAATGACTTTCCCATTGTTTACTCAAATGCAGTGTATGAGATACCACGTTATAGCTGAGTCTCTACTGTTATTCAAAAAACAGAAATTCAAATGTTGCTACATAAGACCCGAATCCAGGTGGTGAGTCACAGATATGGCATGATCTAGGACTCTTAGGGGAGACTTAATTGCGGGTGGATGTGGATGTAGAGGTGGATATACAGGGCATGAACGGGATTGGCCCTGGTAGGCTGTAGGATCTACCAATCAAAGGCTCTGTTTGGCAGGGGTTTCTGTGTTTGACAGTGGAGTACATTTTCTGCAAGTGTGCAGTCTGGTTTTGCGTATGTGAACGACCGGCTCAAATCGGTCTTATGTAGCAAAATGTTTTATTGTATTTTTTACATTATATAAACGTAGAGACTCAGAACTACAAAATGCTATATCATACACGGCATTTGAAGAACAATGGGAAAGTAAATATGCTTTGAAAGTTGTGAAACTTGCAAACTCACTTTTGAGAAAATGACCTTTGAATGTTTTGGTACCTACTGGAGCGCTCTCCTTTGTCTACACTCATTCAGCATTGTTCACACCCTCTTAAGCCAGCCCCTGTCAAATCTTTAAGGATTCACATGTGAGTCATGTGCTAAACAGTGAGCATTGTAGTAAAGATTCAGACTAAAAGTGATAAAAGTAGCAGCCTACAATAAGGAAAGATTAAATGTAAAGTGTCCAGATAAAAATATTTTATAAATATTTGATGACGCTTACCCGGACACACTTGTCTAAATTGATGGGTCATGTGAAATAAATGCTATGACCCCCAGCCACATATTGCCAAGTGGATGGGTCTCTACAGAAGGTGTAAACGGTCTAGCCAAATGTTTACTTGCATAGTAGCAATATCAGAAATACACTACTGGTCAAAAGTTTTAGAACACCTACTCATTCAGCGGTTTTTCTTTATTTTTACTATTTTCTACACTGTAGAATAATTGTGAAGCCATTAAAACTATGAAATAACAGATATGGAATCATGTAGTAACCAAAAATAGCCACCCTTTGCCTTGATAACAGCTTTGCACACTCTTGGCATTCTCTCAACCAGCTTCATGAGGTAGTCACCTGGAATGCATTTCAATTAATAGGTGTGCCTTCTAAAAAGTTAATTTGTGGAATTGTTTTCCCTCGTAATGCGTTTGAGCCAATCAGTTGTGTTGTGACAAGGTGTGTGTGTGTGGGGGGGGGGGGGGGGGTATACAGAAGATAGTCCATATTATGGCAAGAACAGCTCAAATAAGCAAAGAGAAATGACAATCCATCATTACTTTCATGACGCATCTCTACATCAACTGTTTAGATCAACATCATCTGTTCAGAGGAGACTGTGTGAATCAGGCATTCATGGTCGAATTGCTGCAAAGAAACCACTACTAAAGGACACAAATAATAAGAAGAGACTTGCTTCGGCCAAGAAACACAAGCGTTGGACATTAGACCAGTGGAAATTTGTCCTTTGGTCTGGAATCCAAATTGGCGATTTTTGGTTCCAACCGCTGCGTCTTTGTGAGACGAGGTGTGGGATAACGGATGATCTCCGCATGTGTATTTCCCACCGTAAAGCATGGAGGAGGAGGTGTTATGGTGTGGGGGTGCTTTGCTGGTGACACTGTCTATGATTTATTTACAATTCAAGGCTACACTTAACCAGAATGGATACCTCAGCATTCTGAAGCAATACGCAATCCCATCTGGTTTGGGTTTAGTGGGACTATCATTTGTTTTTCAACAGGACAATGACCCAACACACCTCCAGGCTGTGTAAGGGCTATTTGACTAAGATGGAGAGTGATGGAGTGCTGCATCAGATGACCTGGCCTCCACAATCCCCCAACCTCAACCATATTGAGATGGTTTGACATGAGTCGGACCACAGAGTGAGGGAAAAGCACCCAACAAGTGCTCAGCATGTGTGGGAACTCCTTCAAGAAAAACATTCCAGATGAAGCTGGTTGAGAGAATATAAAGCGTGGGCAAAGCTGTCATCAAGGCAAAGAGTGGCTATTTGAAGAATCTCAAATGTAAAATATATTTTGATTTGTTTTTGTATTTTTCGGTTACTACATGATTCCATCTGTGTTACTTCATAGTTTTGATGTCTTCACTATTATTCTACAATGTAGAAAATAGTAAAAATAAAGAAAAACCCTTGAATGAGTAGATGTTCTGAAACTTTTGACCGGTAGTGTAGATGCTGTATATTATTTTATTTATAATGACTCTATGTAAAAGAACAATATCAAAAACAATATCAGTGATAGATGAGTTACTTTTATGCATCCAATCAGGGGTAAAGTGGCTTGGCAACAGGATAAAAAAATTGTAGCAGCAACATATGGCGTGTGTGTTGGGAGGGAGTAATTTGAATAGAGTCACTGCAGATAGTGCTGATGACTGGTCTGTCCGAACCACGCATGAACAAGGGAATCTATATTCGGAGAGCCTGTTTCTGTCCTGCCCTTGACTTTGGTGCAGGGCATGTGATGTCCATAGCCTCTTAGTCACAAAACTCCCTGATCTTCTCAAAAACATAAGTTTGTCTAGCTGTGTCCAGTCCAGGTGGTGCTTGTACAGGCATACCATCTATGGGAGGAAGGATGTCAACGCTCTGGCACACTCAGATGAGAGCGCTCTGAAACAATTGTTGCTGTGACGTTCTATTGAAATGGATACTTGCATAGTTGAGTCTTTTGTTAAGTTTTACTATGCGATACATAAAATTAAAAAAATATCTAAATTCAAAATGACCAGCTCAAATAGACAGAAGAGTGCTATATAGCAGACCAATCCAAAAAAACAAAAGCTCACTTTTTCTGTGGCTTAATCAACTAGGCTCGTCATTTAACAATTGTATTCATATTTACAGATGGCATACAAGTTTGTTATTAAGGCGCATGAAAGTTCACATGATTGAGAAGGCATTTCTGCCCCCCAAAAAATGTTGTTAAACAAAAAAGTTTACATTCAAACGGCTCTCCTGTGAAGTAGTGACCCGCGACAAACGCCTAGTTTCCTGAATCGGGTAACATATGAACTAATGTATGAACTAATGTTGTATACTACATCACCAGTCTATTTGTTTAGTGGTCATAAGCAGATATTTCACCACGTATCCATCTGTGTACCCTCACATGTTTTCCCCAACAATATAACTTTTCATTTAATCTAACAATGATCAGAATTCATATAAAGAAAGTGACATTTTCCCCAAACCTTCATTTCACCATTGATTACCTGTGTCTAAGAAATCTATTACATGTGAGAAGTAAGTTAATTCTGGCATTAGTATTGATCACACTAAAAGCAAATGTCCCCTCTGAATATGCAAGGAAATGCTTGATATGCCAGTGAAAACACTGTGTACGAATTATCCTACAGTCAAGAGTCTCTCTCTCTCTCTCTCTTCTCCTCCTCCTCTTCCCTAATCGCACTCTCCAATGCATCCACTGTATGTTGCATTGTGAAAAAAGCAAACAAGATTATTTTTGATTTTCTGTTCGCCCGCTCACTCCACACACTTCGCACAGTACATTTGGCCCACCCCTCTCTCCCCCGACCCTCTTGATTGAGGGCTAATGAAAAAGCTGTCCTGAGCGCCGCTCTCCTCCCTGTATCCATTAGGAATAATTAGACGGGAACAATTTTGATGCCTGTAACCTCGGCGAGTGTGGCTAATGGCGTTATAAATTGCTCCTGGTCCTGGGCCCTGCTAGCGTTGTCGTCGCGCGGCGCTAGCAAGGAGGGCGAGCCGCTTAATTCAAAAGCACTCTGTCAACAGCACTGATTTGTGTGTTTAATGAGAGCGTTTAAAACAACAGCCGCGGCTCATGCATCCTAATGGTGGCGGCAAGAGCAGCTTCGATAAAGAGGCTTGTCCGTCGTAATTAGCGGCGAAAAACACCCGGGATTAAGAGAAGGGGGCCCGCAGCCGCCGCACTGCACTCAAATGGGCCCCTGTTGCTACTGTCACTGTGAGACTGCCTCTCCCTCTCTGAATGACTCTCTCCTTCCTTCTCTAATTTTCTCTTTCTCTCTCTCACAATTAAATTCAAAGGGGCTTTATTGGCATGGGAAACATTTGTTTACATTTCCAAAGCAAGTTAAATATACAATAAACAAAAGTGAGAAGAAACAAATTCCACAACAAAAATATTAGAAATGAACAGTATTCATTGCATTCAAAAACGGCACAAATATTGCTGCAATGATTGCACATTGTGGTATTTCTCCGAACACATATGGGAGTTTATCAGTGTTTGATTTGTTTTCAAATTCTTTGTGGGTCTATGTGATCTGTGGGAAATGTCTCTCTCTCTCTCTGTCTCTCTTACTTTCTCTCCCTCTCACAGTACTCTGTTCCTCCCTCTCCATTCCCAGTCTCCTTTGTTCTCTCTTAGTAACTCTCAAACTAACCCCCTCTCTCTCTCTCTCTCTCTCTCTCTCTTTCACAGTTTACCTACCGCTAGATTTCTCTACCTTTATTTTGTCTAGTTTCTCTCCCCCTCTTTCTTTATATGCCTCTAATGTCTCATCTAATCAAGTAATTCTTTCTCTCTGTTCCCCCTACAGCTCTAACAGTGGGACAAGAAGAGGGTCAGATGGGTAATATGCCAACAGGCTGAGGACTAGCTAGTGTGTGCGTGTGCATGTGTGTGTGTGTATGCGTGTGTGGGTGGGTGGGTGCGTTCGTGTGACATGGGCGTGAAAGAGTGAGCTGGCACTGACAGCTGCCCCCTCATGTTACCAGTGGATAGAGTGACCAACCATTTATGACATAAGCTCTGATTGAGACCAGGGTCATATTCATTAAGGTTAACAATAGAAAACATTTTAATGCGTTTCGCATTGGACAAGTCCAGGTTGTCCCTGTCTGTTTCATTCCGTCGTCTTCCGTTTGGTACGGAATGGAATGGAGCACAGTAATCAGCCAAACACATTATAATAGCTGGATAAAGCGATATGAACTTTTATCCTATAGAGCATGGTGTGCTAAGGAGGCTGTAATATGTTTTAATCAGCCCTGTTGTGCTGAGGTCTTCTCAGAGACTCTGCATGTATCCCAAATGGCACCCGATGCACTACTTTTGACCAGAGATTTTTGGGCCCTGGTCAAAAGTAGTGCACAACATCGGGAATAGGGTCTCATTTGGGATACAGACTCTGTCTCCGTAATGGATGGAAAAGGAGAGAGTGACAAAGCCAGACAGCGCATTTTAAAAGGTGTTCAATTCACTCGTAAATGCATGCTGACAAGATTAATTGAGCATTGCAAATGGTAAACTCTGAACCCACACACAAGAATAGACAAATACAGACGGATTCATACACACACACACATACTGTACATACAGATGCACACACAGACATAGACAGTGGCACGCACACACACAGTCACAAACATACACACACACCCCTCCTCCGGCTCTTCCCTGGCCACTTCCACGTGTCTTGCACTGCACAAATTACTTGATGGGCAGTTAAATGTAGGGGTCGGGGGTTAAATGAACACCGTTGTTTATGAGGATGCGGTGTGAATCCATTTGCATTCTAATATTCCCCCCCTGTTCTGAAAGACACACACGCGCACACACACACGAAAGGAGGGGAAAGGAGAGGTGGGGAGGCTAGTGCTGGTGGACGGCTTGTTTTAAAATCCCATTATCAAGTTATTTATGGAATTCACGGCCTGACAACCTCTGTGACCTTGTTTTGTTAAACATGAACCAGACACGATTCCCGCACGCTGCACCGCCTATTAGCTTTTGTTTTCAATAGCCTTAAAATGTCACCAACTTCAATCACCCCATGGGCAGCTCCCTGCTTGTGTGCTTGGCCCCATCAAATAGACGCATGGCACGCACGCATGTGCACGCGGGCACGTACACACACGCACCCGCACACACACACTCACACACACTAGACACCCCCTCCACTTCTTTCCCTAAAACAGATCAGCACCACACCTGCCAGACACCATCCCATCCTAGACTCCAACCCATTTGTCTCTGTCTGTGTCTGTGTTTGTTTGTGGCTTAACCGGCCACGGCTGAGTCTCCGCAGCTCGTCTTAGACTGGCTGAGCCATGCAAATTCTGACCCTCTCTTTAGCCTAATGCTCTTGTTTAAACATGTGCTGCTCATCCGTTCCCTTAGCCACCAGTACACCATGCACACAAGTGCATGCACGCACGCCACACACGCATGCACACACAGTTGCTGTCCACTTATTACTAATAAACATACCAGAGGAGTAAAAAAATAAATAAATACTGTATGATCCTATGCCTCCGACGAGAGATGCAGGGTGGAGAGACGTGGTGTTGTGGAGGTAGAGGTTTGCAAAGGTTGTATGCAAAGTTTGGTTTCACCTTGCAGGGGAGGGAGAGTGAGTGTGGGTAATAACACAATAAATATTCCCTCACTCGCTGACCCGCGTTTGCACTTGTTAGTGGGCGCCGCAACCTCATTGGCCGAGAGGCGTGCAGCAGTGGAGGGCGGCCATTCAGGGACAGTTGTAAACTAACCCTGACCACGGTGCTCGCCACAGCGCCGGCCAATGCCTGTTATTAGCAATACTGAACTACGAATGAGCGAGATGACAAAAGTACATAAATCAGCATAGTGATGGTAACGTACAAAAATGCTTGCTTTTACGTACATACAGTGCATTCGGAAAGTACTCACACCCCTTGACCTTTTCTACATTATGTTACGTTACAGCCTTATTCTCACCAATCTACTCAAAATACCCCATAATGACAAAGTGAAAACAGGTTTTTAGAATTTTTTGCACATTTATTAAAAACAGAAATACCTTATTTATGTAAGTGTTCAGACCCTTTGCTATGACACTCGAAATTGAGCTCAGGTGTATTCTGTTTCTGTTGATCATCCTTGAGATGTTTCTACAACTTGATTGGAGTCCACCTGTGAAATATTTGTTTGATTGGACACAGTTGACAGTGCATGTCAGAGCAAAAACCAAGCCATGAGGTTGATGGAATTGTTCTTACAGCTCCTAGGCAGGATTATGTCAAGGCACAGATTTGGGGAAGGGTACCAAAAAGTGTCTCAGCATTGAAGATCCCCAAGAACACAGTAGCCTCCATCATTCTTAAATGGAAGAATATGGAACCACCAAGACTCTTCCTAGCGCTGGCCACCCGACCAAACTGAGTAATCGGGGATGAAGGGACTTGGTCAGGGAGGTAACCAAGAAACCGATGGTCACTCTGACAGAGCTCCAAAGGATCTCTCTGGAGATGGGAGAACCTTCCAGAATCACAACCATCTCTGCAACACTCCACAAATCAAAAATCTGGTCACTGGTACACTAGAGTGGCCAGACCGAAGCCACTCCTCAGTAAAAGGCATGACAGCCCGCTTGGAGTATGCTAAAAGGCACCTAAAGGACTCTCAGACCATGAGAAACAAGATTATCTGGTCTGATTAAATCAAGATTGAACTCTTTGGCCTGAATGCCAAGTTTCACATCTGGAGGAAACCTGGCACCAACCCAACGGTGAAGCACGGTGGTGGCAGCATCATGCTTTGGGGATACTTTTCAGCGGCATGGACTGGAAGACTAGTCAGGATTGAGGGAAAGATGAATGGAGCAAAGTACAGAGAGATCCTTGATGAAAACTTGCTCCAGAGAGCTCAGGACCTCGGACTGGGGTGAAGGTTTCCCTTCCAACAGGACAATGACCCTAAGCACACAGCCAAGACAACGCAGGAATGGCTTCGGAACAAGTCTCTGGCTCAGCCAGAGCCCAGACTTGAACATCTCTGGAGAGACTTGAAAATAGCTGTGAATCGACGCTCCCCATCCCACCTGACAGAGCTTGAGAGTATCTGCAGAATAGAATGGGAGAAACTCCCTAAATACAGGTGTGCAGAGCTTGTAGTGTCATACCCAAGAAGACTCGAGGCTTTAATCGCTGCCAACGGTGCTATAACAAAGTACTGAGTCAAGGTTCTGAATACTTATGTAAATGTGAAAAAAAGAAGAAGACAAATCTATTAACCTGTTTTTGATTTGTCATTATGAGGTATTGTGTGTAGATTGACGAGGGGAAAAGGATTTCATCCGTTTTAGAATAAGCCTGTAACTTAACAAAACGTTGATGGGTCTAAATACTTTCCTCATGCACCGTATACCCTCCACTTCTGTCTCTCTCACTTTTTCTGTCTTTCTTTATGAATTTAGGAAATATGATCCTGGCAATACTAATGGTCTTATGGTTTCTTTTTGTCCAGAATATTTATCTTAGGCCCTGTGATCGAATAGCATCCTGTCTAGTGGGTGTGCATGTACAGTGCCTTCAGAAAGTATTCACATCCCTTGACTGACATGCTGACCACACCGCTCGTGTCGCGTGTACTCGCGTTGCAAAATACATTTACACATACATGTTATTCAATCATTGCACCCACACTGCTTGTGTGCGTCAACGAGCGTCTGCGTAGCCAGGCACTGAAATATAACTCGGTTCTGTTTGTGACGCTTGATGCGCTGCAAGTCCCGCCTCTCCCATCTCCTCATTGGTTTTTAGGAGCATATACCCCCTTTGGCTGATTGGAAAATTAACTGAGGTCCACACTCCAGTGCAGTTGGTAGTGGTAATGCACCTTAAAGTTAGCTGCCAACCACCATATGAAGTCCAAAGAATAATAATTAGCCTGAAGGAGGAGAGATTACTAGAAACTAACTCAGTTTTTCATTTCAGGGAAAATAACAACCCAATGGTTTTATCCCAGGACAAATTAGCTAGCTAAATTGCCATAAATGTTTAATGCTTTCCGACCTGTCCCCAAATGAATATAGTTGTTTCAGAGTTCATTTTGATATTTCAACCTGCATGTCCTGATCTCATCTGATGTTGTTGGACAAAATCAACATGTGCGCGAGTGGTCTGGTCAGTATTTTATTCCACATTTAGTTGTGTTGTAGCCTGAATTCACAATGGATTAAATATATTGTTTTCTTCTCACCCATCTACACACAATACACCATCATGAAAAAGTGATAACATCTTTGCTAATTTATTGAAAATGAAACACATATTTATCTCATCGACATTAGTATTCACACTCCTGAGTCAATACATTGTAGTAGCACCGTTGGCAGTGATTACAGCTGTGAGTCTTTCTGGGTAAGTATCTAAGAGCTTTCCACACATGGATTGTACAACATTTGCCCATTATTCTTTTCAAAATGATTCAAGCTCTTTCAAATTAGTTGTTGATCAGTCAAAACTGTAACTTGTCCAAACATGAACCTTCAATGTCTTCTTGGTAAGCAACTCCAGTGTAGATTTAGCCTTGTGATTTAGGTTATTGTCCTGCTGAAAGGTGAATTCATCTCCCAGTGTCTGGTGTAAAGCAAACCGAAGCAGCTTTTCCTCTAGGATTTTGCCCGTGCTTAGCTCCATTTCATTTATTTTTATCCTGCAAAATTCCCCAGTCCTTTACGAATACAAGCATACCCATAACATAATGCAGCCACCACTATACTTGAAAATATAAAGAGCGGTACTCATTAATGTGTTGCATTGGAAATTCCCCAAACCTAGCACTTTCTATTCAGGACAAAAAGTTAATTGCTTTGCCACATTTCTTTGCAGTATTACTTTAGTGCCTTGTTGCAAACAGGATACATATTTTGCAATATTTCTGTACAGGCTTCCTTCTTTTCACTCTGAAAATTAGGTTAGTATTGTGGAGTAACTACAATGTTGTTGATCCACCCTCAGTTTTCTCCTATCACAGCCATTAAACTATGTAACTGCTTTAAAGTCACCTTTGATCTCATGGTGAAATCCCTGAGCAGTTTCCTTCCTCTCTGGCAACTGAGTTATGAAGGATGCCTCTGTCTTTGTAGTGACTGGGTCTATTGATACACCATCCAAAGTGTAATTCTAACTTCACCATGCTCAAAGGGATATTCCATGTCTGCTTTTTTCTTTTTTACCCATCTACCAATGGGTGCGCTTCTTTGTGAACCATTGGAAAACCTCCCTGGTCTTTGTGGTTGAATCTGTGTTTGAAATTCACTTCTCAAATGAAGGTCCTTACAGATAATTGTATGTGTCTTTTAATTAATGTTACCTGTCTCCCTCCATTCCAATGTATTGATTGTGTTAGCTTCTAGGTTGGCCTCTGAAAACTACCTTGAGATCTCTCTGACTTCTCTGCCAGAGGTGTGTAGGTAGGCTTGTTCCATCCAGGCCGTCAACCGAGCTTCACACTGCTCCAATTTCTTTTCTTCCATTATTCAACAGCCACCAGGTGTAAGTCTACTTGAATACTGGTTAGGCAACCACATACTGTATTATACGTTTGGTTCCTTGATAAGTTTTGGTTGCCTAGATGAGACAAATATCGTTAAATGCCAGTTTAGGGAATAAAGGCATAACCTTGAGCTGATTCAAGTCGTTTTAAGGTGAATACCCTCCTCATTCATCCTAATGCATCACTTATAAATAAGTATAAGTCATTTTATGGGATAGGAGTCATACAAAACAATCAACAGGTCAACTTAGGTTAAAAACCTTGAAATACTGGATATCCAACCTGTAAATTAAACATATAGGCCTGTAGGTGTTGCTATCAATTTAAGTACGGAATCTGTATTCCTCCTCCCGCATGACAATGTTCCTAATATGGATTCCGTATGATTGACTGAAAACATACTGTACATATGACTGAAAACATACATGCCCCTTGCTCCCTGCACCTAGACATATTGTAGGCCAATGTCCACTGATCTGATGTGCAAGAGCTTAGATACAGTATGTGTTAATCTTGTTTTGGTAGATGTCAGATAATGGGGCTATAACTGAGGGTGTGCCCCTCACAGGAACACACACACACACACACTAACACACACACAGTCCCAGTATTCTCAGCCATACATCAGCTCCCTAGAGGGACAGGGAGAGAGAGGGCTCCAATCATGTTTATATATGACAGGGATCAGCGTATTATGATGCAGGTGCTTATCGACCCGCGATGCTGATCTGATTTTTCTTTCTGTGCTGAAGCCGCATCGCTTGTCAAAGCCAGACGAGACAGGGAGCCGTGGCAACGTCCTGGCAATGCGCCGTGTCAGCAGTCCCCGGCTTCACTTGTCTGTCACCTGTCTTGTTTTATTTTTTTATATTTTTTTTAGCAAGGGCAGTTTTTGTGCTGTTGATAGATAGAGAAATACACACACACACACACACACACACACACACACACACACACATCGCAACACGTGGCACACCTGGTTGTCAGTGCCTCAGGACAGCCTCTCATCCGTACAGAGGGAGAAGTGCCAAAAAGGCACAGCCCATTCCAGCAGTGCACTGGGCCGTTTCCAGAGAGGGCAATGAGAGAAAATAGGGAGACGGACGGCGAGGTTAATGGATAAGGCCAAAGGCAATGAGCATCATTCTATAGTTGTTTAGAACTAACATGACTATTCTCCATACCTACACACACATCCTCTCCAACGGTCTCTGGTTCTCTATGGCTCAATTAAGATTCATATTATTGCCTACATTTTCTAAGGTAATTCACTAATTTGCAAACAATATGATTTAAAGGAGACTAAAAGAGATATCAGGTACTTGTACATTTTATGAGTAGGGCCTCCTTTTTCGCTACTCAAGTGCCTTCTGGGAGAGGACATAAGACCAGTCTAAGAGCACTGTAAAATGACAGATTATAACCATTCACAACACCCCATAATGCTTTGTATTCAGGAAAAAAAGTGAATTTCTTTGCCACATTTTTGAAGTACTAATTTAGTGCCTTATTGCATGTTTTGGTGAAAAACATTTCTGTTGAGGCTTTCTTCTTATCACCCTGTCATTTCAAATCAAATCAAATGTTATGTCACATGCGCCGAAGACAACCTTACCGTGAAACGCTTACTTATAACCCCCTTTTTTAATGTAAGTAATAAAATCTTTTCAAAAAAAAGAATCATAAAACATTTCATAAATTAACATTAAATAAAAAAAATTAAAAACTCGGTACCGGTACTGAGTCAATGTGCAGAGTCAATGTTATTCAATGTTATTCGAGGTAACTGAGGTAATATGTAAATGTAGGTAGGGGTAAAGTGACTCTGTGTAACAGTGTTGCTTCCATCCCTCTCCTTGCCCCTACCTGGGCTTGAACCAGGGACCCTCTTCACACATCAACAACTTCCTCCCACGAAGCATCGTTACCTATCGCTCCACAAAAGTCATGGCTCTTGCAGAGCAAGGGAAACAACTACTTCTAGGTCTCAGAGCGAGTGACGTCATCGATTGAAACGCTATTAGCATGCACCCCGCTAATTAGCTAGCCATTTCACACCGGTTACATATGCATAATTAATAATCAGAGAGTACCAGCAGCGTAAAAAAAGGGGTCAATGCAAAATGTCCGGGTAGCAAATTTATTAACGTTATCGTGGCCTCTTCACGACTGTCTTGGTGTGTTTGGACCCTGATAGTTTGTTAGTGGCGTGGACACTAAGGAACTTGAAGCTCTTGACCCGCTCCACTACAGCACAGTCGGGGTGAATTTTTCTTTACATAGTTGAATGTGCTGATAACAAAATCACACAAAAATGATCAATGGAAATCAAATTTATCAACCCATGGAGGTCTGGATTTGGAGTCACACTCAAAATTAAAGTGGAAAACCACACTACAGGCTGATCCAACTTTGAAACAATTCAAAATGAGGCTCAGTAGTGTGTGTGGCCTCTACGTGCCTGTATGACCTCCCTACAATGCCTGGGCATGCTCCTGATGAGGTGGCGGATGGTCTCCTGAGGGATCTCCTCCCAGACCTGGACTAAAGCATAAGCCAACTCCTGGACAGTCTGTGGTGCAATGGTTGGTGGGTGGAGCGAGACATGATGTCCCAGATGTGCTCAATTGTATTCAGGTCTGGGGAACGGGCGGGCCAGTCCATAGCATCAATGCCTTCCTCTTGCAGGAACTGCTGACACACTCCAGCCACATGAGGTCTAGCATTGTCTTGCATTAGGAGAAACACAGGGCCAACCGCACCAGCATATGGTCTCACAAAGGGTCTGAGGATCTCGGTACCTAATGGCAGTCAGGCTACCTCTGGCGAGCACATGGAGGGTTGTGCGGCCCCCCCAAAGAAATACCACCCCACACCATGACTGACCCACCGCCAAACCGGTCATGCTGGAGGATGTTGCAGGCAGCAGAACGTTCTCCACGGCGTCTCCAGACTGTCACGTCTGTCACATGTGCTCAGTGTGAACCTGCTTTCATCTGTGAAGAGCACAGGGCGCCAGTGGCGAATGTGCCTATCTTGGTGTTCTCTGGCAAATGCCAAACGTCCTGCACGGTGTTGGGCTGTAAGCACAACCCCCACCTGTGGACGTCGGGCCCTCATACCACCCTCATGGAGTCTGTTTCTGACCGTTTGAGCAGACACATGCACATTTGTGGCCTGCTGGAGGTCATTTTGCAGGGCTCTGGCAGTGCTCCTCCTGCTCCTCCTTGCACGAAGGCGGAGGTAGCATGTAGAGGTCTGTAATTTGTATCATAGGTACACTTCAACTGTGAGAGACGGAATCTAAAAGAAAGAATCCAGAAAATCCAGAAAATCACATTGTATGATTTTTAACCTCTTTAACCTATGGGGGCGCTATTTCATTATTGGATAAAAAAACGTGCCCGTTTTAAGCGCAATATTTTGTCACAAAAAGATGCTCGACTGTGCATATAATTGACAGCTTTGGAAAGAAAACACTCTGACGTTTCCAAAACTGCAAATATATTGTCTGTGAGTGCCACAGAACCAATGCTACAGGCAAAACCAAGATGAAATTTCATACAGGAAGTGAGCCAGGTTTTTGAGGCGCTGTGTTCCAATGTCTCCTTATGTGGCTGTGAATGCGCAAGGAATGAGCCTACACTTTCTGTCGTTTCCCCAAGGTGTTTGCAGCATTGTGACGTATTTGTAGGCATATCATTGGAAAATTGACCATAAGAGACTACATTTACCAGGTGTCCGCTCGGTGTCCTCCGTCGAAACTATTGCGTAATCTCCAGGTGCGTGCATTTTTCCATTTTGAACAGAGGAGAAACCAAACTGCCACGAGTGACTTATCATTGAATAGATATGTGAAAAACACCTTGAGGATTGATTCTAAACAACGTTTGCCATGTTTCTGTCGATATTATGGAGTTAATTTGGAAAAAAGTTTGCGTTGTAATGACTGAATTTTCGGGTTTTTTTGGTAGCCAAACATGACGCAGAAAACGGACCGATTTCTCCTGCACAAATAATCTTTCAGGAAAAACTGAACATTTGCTATCTAACTGAGAGTCTCCTCATTGAAAACATCCGAAGTTCTTCAAAGGTAAATTATTTTATTTGAATGGTTTTCTGGTTTTTGTGAAAATGTTGCCTGCTGAATGCTAACGCTAAATGCTATGCTAACTATCAATGCTGTTACACAAATGCTTGTTTTGCTATGGTTGAGAAGCATATTTTTGAAAATCTGAGATGACAGTGTTGTTAACAAAAGGCTAAGCTTGAGAGCTAGCACATTTATTTCATTTCATTTGGTAATGGTAATGGGCTTGAGGCTGTAGTCACGATTCCGGATCCGGGATGGCTCGACGCAAGAAGTTAAGTAATTCATTTGCATTTTATTGCATGACATGACATGACAAGTATTTTAACTTAATATTAGTACAGAAACCTCTGTTTGCAATTACAGAGATCATACATTTCCTGTAGTTCTTGACCAGGTTTGCACACATTGCAGCAGGGATTTTGGCCCACTCCTCCACACAGACCTTCTCCAGATCCTTCAGGTTTCGGGGCTGTTGCTGGGCAATACAGATTTTCAGCTCCCTCCAAAGATTTTCTATTGGGTTCAGGTCTGGAGACTGGCCAGGTCTGGAAGACCCAGCCACGACCCATCTTCAATGCTGAGGGAAGGAGGTTGTTGGCCATGATCTCGCGATACGTTGCCCCATACATCCTCCCCTCAATACGGTGCAGTCGTCCTGTCCTCTTTGCAGAAAAGCATCCCCAAAGAATGATGTTTCCACCTCCATGCTTCACGGTTGGGATGGTGTTCTTGGGGTTGTACTCATCCTTCTTCTTCCTCCAAACACGGCGAGTGGAGTTTAGACCAAAAAGCTCTATTTTTGTCTCATCAGACCACATGACCTTCTCCCATTCCTCCTCTGGATCATCCAGATGGTCATTGGCAAACTTCAGACGGGCCTGGACATGCGCTGGCTTGAGCAGGGGGACCTTGCGTGCGCTGCAGGATTTTAATCCATGACGGCGTAGTGTGTTACTAATGGTTTTCTTTGAGACTGTTGTCCCAGCTCTCTTCATGTCATTGACCAGGTCCTGCCGTGTAGTTCTGGGCTGATCCCTCACCTTCCTCATGATCATTGATGCCCCACGAGGTGAGATCTTGCATGGAGCCCCAGACCGAGAGTGATTGACCGTCATCTTGAACTTCTTCCATTTTCTAATAATTGCGCCAAAAGTTGTTGCCCTCTCACCAAGCTGCTTGCCTATTGTCCTGTAGCCCATCCCAGCCTTGTGCAGGTCTACAATTGTATCCCTGATGTCCTTACACATCTCTTTGGTCTTTGCCATTGTGGAGAGGTTGGAGTCTGTTTGATTGAGTGTGTGGACAGGTGTCTTTTATACAGGTAACGAGTTCAAACAGGTGCAGTTAATACAGGTAATGAGTGGAGAACAGGAGGGCTTCTTAAAGAAAAACTAGCAGGTCTGTGAGAGCCGGAATTCTTACTGGTTGGTAGGTGATCAAATACTTATGTCATGCAATAAAATGCAAATTCATTACTTAAAAATCTTACAATGTGATTTTCTGAATTTTTGTTTTAGATTCCGTCTCTCACAGTTGAAGTGTACCTATGATAAAAATTACAGACCTCTACATGCTTTGTAAGTAGGAAAACCTGCAAAATCGGCAGTGTATCAAATACTTGTTCTCCCCACTGTATATATACAGTATATATATATATATATATATATATATATATATATATATATATATATATATATATATATGTACAGTGCCTTGCGAAAGTATTCGGCCCCCTTGAACTTTGCGACCTTTTGCCACATTTCAGGCTTCAAACATAAAGATATAAAACTGTATTTTTTTGTGAAGAATCAACAACAAGTGGGACACAATCATGAAGTGGAACGACATTTATTGGATATATCAAACTGTTTTAACAAATCAAAAACTGAAAAATTGGGCGTGCAAAATGATTCAGCCCCTTTAGTTTTAGTGCAGCAAACTCTCTCCAGAAGTTCAGTGAGGATCTCTGAATGATCCAATGTTGACCTAAATGACTAATGATGATAAATACAATCCACCTGTGTGTAATCAAGTCTCCGTATAAATGCACCTGCACTGTGATAGTCTCAGAGGTCCGTTAAAAGTGCAGAGAGCATCATGAAGAACAAGGAACACACCAGGCAGGTCCGAGATACTGTTGTGAAGAAGTTTAAAGCCGGATTTGGATACAAAAAGATTTCCCAAGCTTTAAACATCCCAAGGAGCACTGTGCAAGCGATAATATTGAAATGGAAGGAGTATCAGACCACTGCAAATCTACCAAGACCTGGCCGTCCCTCTAAACTTTCAGCTCATACAAGGAGAAGACTGATCAGAGATGCAGCCAAGAGGCCCATGATCACTCTGGATGAACTGCAGAGATCTACAGCTGAGGTGGGAGACTCTGTCCATAGGACAACAATCAGTCGTATATTGCACAAATCTGGCCTTATGGAAGAGTGGCAAGAAGAAAGCCATTTCTTAAAGATATCCATAAAAAGTGTTGTTTAAAGTTTGCCACAAGCCACCTGGGAGACACACCAAACATGTGGAAGAAGGTGCTCTGGTCAGATGAAACCAAAATTGAACTTTTTGGCAACAATGCAAAACGTTATGTTTGGCGTAAAAGCAACACAGCTGAACACACCATCCCCACTGTCAAACATGGTGGTGGTAGCATCATGGTTTGGGCCTGCTTTTCTTCAGCAGGGACAGGGAAGATGGTTAAAATTGATGGGAAGATGGATGGAGCCAAATACAGGACCATTCTGGAAGAAAACCTGATGGAGTCTGCAAGAGACCTGAGACTGGGACGGAGATTTGTCTTCCAACAAGACAATGATCCAAAACATAAAGCAAAATCTACAATGGAATGGTTCAAAAATAAACATATCCAGGTGTTAGAATGGCCAAGTCAAAGTCCAGACCTGAATCCAATCGAGAATCTGTGGAATGAACTGAAAACTGCTGTTCACAAATGCTCTCCATCCAACCTCACTGAGCTCGAGCTGTTTTGCAAGGAGGAATGGGAAAAAATGTCAGTCTCTCGATGTGCAAAACTGATAGAGACATACCCCAAGCGACTTACAGCTGTAATCGCAGCAAAAGGTGGCGCTACAAAGTATTAACTTAAGGGGGCTGAATAATTTTGCACGCCCAATTTTTCAGTTTTTGATTTGTTAAAAAAGTTTGAAATATCCAATAAAGGTCGTTCCACTTCATGATTGTGTCCCACTTGTTGTTGATTCTTCACAAAAAAATACAGTTTTATATCTTTATGTTTGAAGCCTGAAATGTGGCAAAAGGTCGCAAAGTTCAAGGGGGCCAAATACTTTCGCAAGGCACTGTATATATACACACAGTACCTGTCAAAAGGTTGGACACCTACTCATTCTATGTTTTTTCTTTATTTTTTACTATTTTCTACATTTCAGAATAATAGTGAAGACATCAAAACGATGAAATAATACATATGAAATCATGTAGTAACCAAAAAAAGTTCAACAAATCGAAACAGTTTGTATTTGAGATACTTCAAAGTAGCCCACCTTTGACTTGATGACAGCTTTGCACACTCTTGGCATTCTCTCAACCAGCTTCATGAGGTAGTCACCTGGAATGCATTTCAATTAATTTAGTTTTGATGTCTTCACTATTATTATGTATAAATAAACTATTATTATGTCCAAATAAAGAAAAACCCTTGAATGATTAGGTGTGTCCAAACTTTTGACTGTTACTGTATATACTGTATATATATGCTTGTTATTGTTATTGTGTTATTTTATTCTTTGACTATTTTCTTTTTATCTATTTGTTCATTTTTATACTTTTTAACTGCCTTGTTGGGAAAGTGCTCATAACTAAGCATTTTAAGATAATGTCTACATTTGTTGTATTCAGCGCATGTGACAAATACAGTTTGATTTGATTTCCCACACAAACACACATTCACTCAATTACACAGACACACTCACACGCAGACGCATGCACGCATGCACGTACACACACCTCTCAACTCTACTTTGGGACATGACTGCTCCTCCTCCACCGCATTCCAGCTCGGTTTTACACCCCACAAACCCAAAACAGGGTTAGTCCAAGAGCCCCTGGGAGAACCACCACCGCCCCCTCTACTCCTGATCCTCCACCCCCATCATAGCACCCTCTCCGGGGATGGGGGAGGGGGGCGTGATGGCACTACCCTGTGTGGTGTTGGCCCCAGGCAGCACACAAGGTAACATCAAACATTTTATTATTTGTTGTGGTGTGTATGTGTGTGTGTGTGTCATTCTCCCGTGTGTGTGTCCTCAAACGCCACCACAGCCTGTTCTGTAACATCCTGTATCATTCCCTCAAGGCGAGAGAGGAGCACAGGGCCCAACTCTAGGGGCCTCACAGGGCCTCGTGGGGCCCCTCTGCAACAGACGCCACTGTGTTCAAAGGAGGTAGGTTCCTCCTCTAACCGCCATCTTGATGTCCCTATCCACATATGTACTTGAAGACACTTAAACAGGGGCATGTTTATAGACTCTCTCACCTAATACACACTCCATCTCAGTTACAAGCATGTGCATGCTACACACACTCAGAGTCGTACATACACGTTCCTATGCAGCACCCACTAGACACACATTCTCACTCATCACATGCAAATATTGAAAATAAGAAAATGTTTGGAGCCCATTCATATGTTAGAGCAAACACACACGCAGATCATTATTTCCCAGTTACAGCGCCCCTGGTGCATGTGTCAGGGGTTTTGAGTGAGCATCTCCCACAGTTCCTTCATCAGAACCTTGTTTCCTTTACTTCTCTGCCCTGTATAAGTCTTCTTCCAACAGTCACTTCCCCAGTTTACACCAGGCACTCTACTCTTCAGAGAGTCAGAGACAAGCAGCTCTCTACCCACTTACTTGTGATGAATCGCGTCACACTGGCCTGAGTGGGCATGGTTGAAAAATCGGCCTGCTAAAACGGGTGGACACAACACACCGTATTGGAAAGTCCCCCCCCCCCCCCCCCCCTCAAATGAGTATCTTCTGCGCTGTCCTCCAAAGTGCATTAGGCACCGAAGAGTCATTAGTACAAATGGGTCTGTGGGTACTGTGATAGAGGAAGGAGGGGGTACAGGGGAGGCAGGGAAGGTGCATATGGCTTTCCATATGCTTCGAGCACATACACCCAAATCTCCTAGCTTGGTCCTTGTACCCTTCCCATCCCTCCACTCACCCACCCACCACCACTCTCCATTCCCGTGGAGAAGATGGGGTGCCCCCCTTCCCTCTAGCTCCTATTGCCTTCCCGCTCCTCTCCAGCAGATATGGAGGATGGAGGGAAGTGCATCCAAATTTAATAATGTATCAGAGAGAGAGAGGTAGATCTGTTCCCCACCAGCTCTGACACAGACAGATCCTAGCCACTCCATTATTTAACATTTACACACACCTTCCAGCTCATTTCTAGCTCAATATTTAATAGTGGAAAAAGGGGGGGGGGTTATGTTGAAAAGTCCCCCCCCGTTGATTTTCTCTAAGATTTTGTATTTTCGCCTAAAAAAAATCCCATGCATATGTAAATAGTTAGTTCTTTGGATATGTGTGTGTGAGAGTGGGGGGCGAGAGGGGTGAAGATGGAAGAGAAGCAAGGAGACGGGAGGAAAGACAGCCGATATCTCACAGGCGTACACACACACTTGTCAAAGTTCACACATCTTAGTCCATTACGCATGCTACCCACACAAGCTGTGCACTCCAACCCCCGTATCCCCTTCCTCCCTACACTCAGCCCCTTGAACCACCCCCTAACTCTTTTGTTCTCGGGGGATTACGTGTGTGTGTGTGTGAGTGAGTGCAGCCTGGGGAGGTGTTTGTGGTGAGGGTGAGGGGGGAGGGGTCTGGCGAGGGATGATGGGGTAGGGGGGTCTTTGGCAGAGGAGGGAAAGTCTGAGACCTGGCAAAGTGCTGGCCCGTTTTGTAAACATGGAATGGTTGCCAAGGCTTACTCAGTCACAGAACACACACACCCAATCTCTTTTGATCTCTCTCTCTCTCTCTACAACAACAAGATGCCAAAGCACAGGGATGTCCCGCAAACAAACAATGTGACTGAGTAGTATTGTTTGCTTAGGCCTCATACACGAGGGCCTATATTAAAAACTGGAAACCAAACAAGACTGTACAACCTTGTCTCTTAGAAACCATGGCCATACCATAGTCAAAACCTGCTGTCCCATTATGTACAAGCAAAACCATTATTACCAAATGCTATATGCTGTTATATTTACCCAGCACATTACCATGTATGTGGTCTCATCCTCATTAATGCATTAATTTTGTTTAATGAATTAAGCCTACCACTGTTCTGTTTACAGGCTTTTGCTTATCTACTATAACCAACAATAGCAAAACAAACTAAACAATTAATGAAGGTGTGTATGAGTTTCTTAGTGAGTGAATGGGGGTGTGTGTACATGTTTGTGTGCGTGCGTGTTTGTTTGTGTGTGTGTGTGCAGTGCAAGGTGGTTAACAGGTTAGAACCCAGTATCAATACTATGCCAGACATCACAGGAATGGGCAATTATTTGCACCTATTTGGAATTTAACTCCTGGTGCCAAACAATCGTCCATTTTCAATTAAATATTTATCACATTTTCAATTGCCTGTTTATTTGAAGCAATGTATCAATAATGATCTATGTGGGGGAGAAACTGTGTGTGTGTGTGTGTGTGTGTGTGCACGTGCAGCTGCTTTAATCAAACACCACAGTGACACGAGAAGCAGAAGTTGGCTGGCGACCAATGGCTCTTAACCCGACAGCTATGTCAAGTTCATGAATCATTTGTTGCGGAGGAGAGCGATGGAAGGACGAGGGGAGGAAATCGGCTCTTTATATGCAAATGCTGGCCCTGGTTTGTCAGGGCTCACCTCTTGTCCCCAGGACAACAGAAGGACCGGAGAGACTGGATCCTAGCTGCCTCCTGGAACCCAGCCACCAGGGCTGTAAATTATGCCTGAGCACCTTGAGAAGGCTTGGCAGCAAGTGACACACAAATACGTAAACACACACACACACACACACACACACACACACACACACACACACACACACACACACACACACACACACACACACACACACACACACACACACACACACACACACACACACACACACACACACACACACACACACTCTCTCTCTCGAATTCCTCTAACACACACACACACACACACACACACACAAATGTCTACTTTGCTTGCTCTCTCCCTCACGCCTTCTCTGGCTCGCTCTCCTTCTCTGGCTCTCCCTCCTTCTCTGGCTCTCTCTCCTTCTCTGGCTCTCTCTCCTTCTCTTGCTCTTCCTCCCTCCCCTTAGTAGTGCTCCATAAATGGACAATATATCTGATTGTCACAAAGGCAAACAAATCTACAAAGGAAAAAAAATCCATTTAAAAATTAAACCAACTTTAAAATCCCTAAGAGCATTGGTGAGAAATGTGGAATCATGATTTTAATGTGGGACTGTTCCACTTCCTATTAAGGCACAAGGCGAGACCCAGATGCAGACACAGGAGGCAGATGGTTGGAGTCTTACAATGTTTAATAATCCAAAGGGGTAGGCAATAGAATGGTCGTGGACAGGCAAAAAGGTCAAAACCAGATCAGAGTCCAGGAGGTACAGAGTGGCAGACAGGCTCGTGGTCAAGGCAGGCAGAATGGTCAGGCAGGCAGGTACAGAGTCCAGAAACAGGCAAGGGTCAAAACCGGAAGGACTAGAAAAAGGAGAATAGCAAAAAGAAGAATGGGGAAAAACACGCTGGTTGACTTGACTAAACATACAAGACGAACTGGCACAGAGAGACAGGAAACACAGGGATAAATACACTGGGGGAAAATAAGTGACACCTGGAGGGGGTGGAGACAATCATAGGGACAGGTGAAACAGATCAGGGCGTGACACTTCCTGTTGCACTTGATTTGCACTTTCTGTTGCACCTGATTGTTTGCATTTGTTTCCGTTCTGAGCATTTGTGTACAGTAGTAGTCTATTTATTTCACTGTGTCCATATTAGGACAGTCACATCCATGGAAGTTGAGTGTCAGAGTCCCTAAAATGGACACAATCATTTGGGCTACAGTGTTAGTCTGTATTTTGTAAGTACCAGGCCTAAAGCAAGGGACAGACAGTTCCTTCTCTTACACTCTCCTGATGCCTACAGTCAAACCCATGTTGGTCTGGTGACATTTACCTCCTTAGCTTGTACAGTAGCTGTAGCATGATGTACTACTGTACCCATAATGCTCTGTACAAGACATCTTGTTTTATTTTAGTAAATATAAGCTAGCGTAGTGGTGTTCCTTTTCATTTCCAATAATGTACCTTTCTGCAACTCTATCCAGTGATGTCACAGGGAGAGCTAGATAATGTGAATACATTAAATGGAAATATGTAATATGGACAAGTCCTAATATGGACACCGTATGCTAGTGTGTTTCCGTAGCTAACTCTTTTCTGTAGCACCCATCCAAAGTTACTTTGCCCTCTTCAACCTTATTCACTTTCTCTCTTTGTCCTTCCTCCTTTCTCCTTTATAATCTCTCTTTCTCTTCACTTTCTTTCTCTACTCTCTCGGTGCATTTCTGTCTTAAGCGAAGGAAACGCACATAGCATGGCATTATTGAGTGAAGAAGAAAAATCCATCCTAACAAAAGGAAGCGGAAGTAGTGGACACAGCCGTTGACAGTGTGGTGAATCAGGCATGGACGCTGATGCTGGAAGGTACAGCAACCACCCCTTCCCTCCTCACTCTCTCTCTCTAAGTCTCTACACAGTCTCTTTCTCTTTATCCCCTCTCTCTCTCTCTCTCTCTCTCTCCTGTTCTGCCTTTTCATCCTCTTCCGATGGAATCCATTTCACATAATTAAAGACTCAAATGAAATGGCCCCTCAGGAAAAGTGGCTTTCAGCAAGAGGAGAGAGGAAAGAGAGCAGGAGCGGGAGTGATTCAAGGAACCCTCCTACCCGGGGCCCACCCCAGGAGAAGCAGCGAGTGTCTGCTCTGCTCTGGTCTCACGGCAGATCAATATCATCTCTGTTATTAATATCAAAAGCGCATTACTTTGTTTTGTGTCTGGCCCCGCGCCAAAGCCTAGCGAGAGAGCTAGCTACGGCAGGCAGCAGCCATTCCCCTTGGCCATTTACCAGGACCATAATTTACTTTGGCGAGTTTTTAGGGTATTGTTTTGTCAGGGCCAATCAGGTCTGAGTAATAAATGATCCCGGCGGAGTGGTGGCTAGGCGGCCGTCCATGAGTGGCGCACGTGGCCAAATTCATTTCTGAAAGTTTCACGTCAATTACTCCCGTCCTTGACTGTGGGGAAGAGCGAAGGAACACTATGGGGATGGGGGTCCGGTGGAGGATGGTCAGAGGAGAGAGCATCCCCCCTCCCCACACTCCCCCTACCTCTCGCCGGGATGAGGTCACAACACAAACAACAGGGCCAGAATTAGACATGGCCCTACTTTTAATTGGCGCGTTGAATTAGAAAACGACGTGCAACGAGCCCCACAGCGAGAAACTGAAAATATTGACCACTTAAAGGAAGAGGGGGAATTGATTTTCGAGATGAACAGCAAGCTATAGCGTTTACCTCATACAGTGGGCTCACCCTGGGGAGTAAAGGCTACACACTGTTAGATCTGATAGCTACAGCTACAACAAGCGCCAATAAGGAAACCACTGTTTTACTGGAGTAGTCCTCAGTTCACATGTATAACACTTTTTACATTTTAGACCTACTGTATGGTGTATATCTGTCTCAAATGTGCTTTCTTCTTGTATGGAACATACTGTAGTCTCACTAGAGTATGTAAACAATTCTTACATATAGGCTTTTTACTTTTATGTCACCTAAACTGACATATTGGTTTATAGTCATGCTGTATGACTAGACTTTTTCTTCGCAGTCTGATTTCTGATTTATAATTAATTACGCCAGTGATTTGATTTTTTTTTTTCTTTTATTTGATTTTTTTGTTGAATTGTACCCCTTTTTCTCCCCAATTTCGTGGTATCCAATTGTTAGTAGTTACTATCTTGTCTCATCACTACAACTCCCGTACGGGCTCGGGAGAGACGAAGGTTGAAAGTCATGCGTCCTCCGATACACAACCCAACCAAGCCCAACTGCTTCTTAACACAGCGCCAACCCGGAAGCCAGCCGCACCAATTTCCTCCGTGCACCTGGCAACCTTGGTTAGCGCGCACTGCGCCCGGCCCGCCACAGGATTCGCTGGTGCGCGATGAGACCGGACGACGCTAGGCCAACGGACCTCCCGGTCGTGGCCGGTTACGACAGAGCCTGGGCGCGAACCCAGAGTCTCTGGTGGCACAGCTGGCGCTGCAGTACAGCGCCCTTAACCAGTGAAGTTCAGTAGTTACATGTTCATGTCTAACACACCCAGGGATTGACAGCTGAGATTTTTAAAGTGATGGGAAATAGAGAGGTTGAAAAGAGTGTGACAGTCACAAATCTTTAGTTAGGGATATGGAGAGAGTGTGTTCTCTGTGCCAGGCTTGTGTCAACCTATTGTGTTTTATTACCCCACTTATTACAAAGCCAATAAACGACGCAGCATGGGACTTCCACTTCATATTGCTGTCATTGCGTGTGTATACACATACAGATGTAGGATCTTAATTTGACCAGTATTGTCGCAGCAAAAAAATCCTGCAGCAACCAGACTTAAACATTTAGTTCATAAGGTTGCTTGATCGGTGGTTAGACCATTAGCTAGCCAAAATGAGTCTTCGTGAAAAGTGCAATACTGTTAATTATTGTTGCAACTATAATTAGGTGTTGATTGGTCCGGATGCATGTTAAATTGACTTTTTTCTCTAGTCTTTTCTCCTTGAACACTCCATATTCATAAGTGTCAGCTGAGAACTCCATTCCCTAAATAGTTAACAGATGGCACCACGATATGTTTGCTAGATTTCTCTGAATAAGGGGACGGATGAGGAATTAGCAATTTGCCATTTGTGACCTTTATGATGACCTTCAAGAAATTCCAGAAATTGTTGACAGTGACACTCAAATCACTGAGAAAGATTAATGATGACCAGTGTCAAGAAAGGTGTTGTTGTTGTAATTAAAATCAATCTTCTAGTTTAGATTTTTACATTGAAAATGAAAAGCTCATTACGGGGAAACGACACACGCTAAAGGCTAATAATTCATCTTTGTTGCAAGAGAAACAGAAAAAGATGGACAGAATTATCATTACAAATCAAATCAAATGTTATTGGTCACATACACATGGTCAGCAGATGTTAATGCGAGTGTAGCGATATGCTTGTGCTTCTAGTTCCGACAGTGCAGTAACATCTAACAAGTAATCTAACAAATTCACAACAACTACCTTATACAGTACACCCAATTTAAGGGGATGGAATGAGAATATGTACAAATAAATATATGGATGCGCGATGGCAGTGTGGCATAGGCAAGACGAAAAAGATGGTTTAAAATACAGTATATACTGTACATATGAGATGAGTAATGTAGAATTAGTAAACATGATTAAAGTGGCATTATTTAAAGTGACTGTGATATCTTTTTAAATCCATTTATTAAAGTGGCCAGCGATTTGGGTCTGTATGTTGGAAGCAGCCGCTCTATGTTAGTGATGGCTGTTTAACAGTCTGATGACCTTGAGATAGAAGTTTTTCTCTCGGTCCCAGCTTTGATACACCTGTACAGACCTCGCCTTCTGGATGATAGCAGGGTGAACAGGCAGTGGCTCGGGTGGTTGTTGTCCTTGATGATCTTATTGGCCTTCCTGTGACATTGGGTGCTGTAGGTGTCCTGGAGGGCAGGTAGTTTGCCCCCGGTGATACGTTGTGCAGACAGCACTACCTTCTGGAGAGCCTTGCGTTTTAGGGCGGTGCAGTTGCCGTACCAGGCGGTGATACAGCCCGACAGGATTCTCTCGATTGTTCATCTGTAAATTTTTTTAGGGTTTTAGGTGACAAGCAAAATCTATATTGCCTCCTGAGGTTGAAGAGGCGCTGTTGCGTCTGTGGGTGGACCATTTCAGTTTGTCCATGATGTGTACACCGAGGAACTTAAAACTTTCCACCTTCTCCACTACTGTCAAGGTCTATGTGAATAGGGGGGTGCTCCTTCTGCTGCTTGCTGATCATCTCCTTTGTTTTGTTGATATTGAGTGAGAAGTTATATTCCTGACACTACAAACCGAGGGCCCTCACCTCCTCCCTGTATGCCGTCTCATCGTTGTTGGTAATCAAGCCTACCACTGTAGTGTCATCTGCAAACATGATGATTGAGTTGGAGGTGTGCATGGCCACGCAGTCATGGGTGGACAGGGAGTACAGGAGAGGGATGAGAACACACCCTTGTGGAGCCCCAGTGTTGAGGATCATTGGGATGGAGATGTTGTTTCCTACCTTCACCAACTGGGACCAGCCCATCAGAAAATCCAGGATCCAGTTACACAGGGCAGGGTCGAGACCCAGGTTTTCAAGCTTGATGATGAGTTTGGAGGGTACTATGGTATTGAATGCTGAGCTGTAGTCAATGAACAGCATTCTTACATAGGTATTCCTCTTGTCCAGATTGTTATTGTCTGAGGCTACCCGGAACATATCCCAGTCCACGTGATCGAAGCAATCTTGAAGTGTGGAATCTGATTGGTTAGGCCAGCGTTGGATAGACCTAAGACCTGTTTTAGTTTCTGCTTATAGCAACAAGATGGAGTCATGGTTAGATTTGCCGAAGGGAGGGCGGTGTAGGGCTTTGTATGCATCGCAGAATTTAGAGTATCAGTGGTCCAGAGTTTTGCTCAAGCAGGTACTACAATCAATGTGCTGATAGAATGTAGGTAGCCTTGCTCTCAAATGAGCTTTGTTAAAATTCCCAGCTACAATAAATGCAGCCTCAGGATATATGGTTTCCAGTTTACATAGTCCAGTGAAGTTCTTTCAGGGCCATCGAGGTATCTACTTGGGGATGGATATACATGGCTGTGACTATAATCGAAGAGAATTCTCTTGGGAGATAATGCATTCGGCATTTGATTGTAAGGAATTCTAGGTCAGGTGAACAAAAGGATTTGAGTTGCTGTATGTTTTTATGATTACACCATGAGTCGTTAATCATGAGGCATACACCCCCGTCCTTCTTCTTTACAGAGAGATGTTTGTTTCTGTCGGCGCGACGCATGAAGAAACCCGGTGGCTGTACCGATATCCTGAGTGAGCCATTTTTCCGGGAAACAGAGAATGTTATAATCTCTGATATCTTTCTGGAAGGCAACTCGTGCCCTAATTTCGTCCACCTTGTCTTGAGACTGGACATTGGCGAGTAATATGCTCGGAATCAGTGGATGGTGTGCTCGCCTTCTAAGTCTTACCAGGAGGCCGCTGCATCTCCCTCTCCTGCGGCGACAACGTTGTTTTGGGGCGGCCTCTGGGATTAGATCCAATGTCCAGGGTGGAGGTCCGAACAAAGGATCCGCTTCGGGAAAGTCATATTCCTGGTCGTAATGTTGGTAAGTTGATGTCGCTCTTATATCCAATAGTTCTTCCCGGCTAAATGTAATAACACTTAAGACTTTCTGGGCTAACAATGTAAGAAATAATGCATTAAAAAAAACAAATTACTGCATAGTTTCCTAAGGACTTGAAGCGAGGCGACCATCTCTGTCGGCGCCATCTTGCAACAATTGAAGTGAGAATGCAGCGGGTCTTGATTGGAGATCTATCTGTTCTATGTTCCGAGCTGTGATGTATCCAAACTGAAACCTAGCCACACCATTAGAGTATCAACTCACTTCAAAAGACTACTAGCAAAGTAACCAAGGACTGCGGAGTATGAGTGTCCCCACAAGCTCTCCCGCTGGACAGCATAACCAACCAGCTGATGAGTTTGAAGCCAGCAAAGCTAATGAATCACTTCCAGGCCACGGTTTCTTTTTTGGGGGAAAGAGTACATCTTTGCCTGTAAACTCTGTAAATTCATAATAAAGGCAAAAATGTATTATTTACATGTTTTATACTACTGATCGAACACATTACTTTCTAAAAGTAATTATGTGATCTATTTGTTTTGTTTTAAGCCTAAATGGTGTGAAGGCCTACTCCTATCATCTATTGAACTACACACATTTATCTGTGCATTGTGTCGCAGTAGAAAGGAGGGGGCGCCGAACACAACAGGTAGACCTTAAAGAGAAATGCTTACTTACAAGCCCTTAACCAACAATGCAGTTTTAAGAAAATACTTTTAAAAAAAGTAAGAGATAAGAACAACAAATGGTTAAAGAGCAGCAGTAAATAACAATAGCGAGGCTTTACAGTGCCTTGCGAAAGTATTCGGCCCCCTTGAACTTTGCGACCTTTTGCCACATTTCAGGCTTCAAACATAAAGATAGAAAACTGTATTTTTTTGTGAAGAATCAACAACAAGTGGGACACAATCATGAAGTGGAACGACATTTATTGGATATTTCAAACTTTTTTAACAAATCAAAAACTGAAAGATTGGGCGTGCAAAATTATTCAGCCCCTTTACTTTCAGTGCAGCAAACTCTCTCCAGAAGTTCAGTGAGGATCTCTGAATGATCCAATGTTGACCTAAATGACTAATGATGATAAATACAATCCACCTGTGTGTAATCAAGTCTCCGTATAAATGCACCTGCACTGTGATAGTCTCAGAGGTCCGTTAAAAGTGCAGAGAGCATCATGAAGAACAAGGAACACACCAGGCAGGTCCGAGATACTGTTGTGAAGAAGTTTAAAGCCGGATTTGGATACAAAAAGATTTCCCAAGCTTTAAACATCCCAAGGAGCACTGTGCAAGTGATCATATTGAAATGGAAGGAGTATCAGACCACTGCAAATCTACCAAGACCTGGCCGTCCCTCTAAACTTTCAGCTCATACAAGGAGAAGACTGATCAGAGATGCAGCCAAGAGGCCCATGATCACTCTGGATGAACTGCAGAGATCTACAGCTGAGGTGGGAGACTCTGTCCATAGGACAACAATCAGTCGTATATTGCACAAATCTGGCCTTTATGGAAGAGTGGCAAGAAGAAAGCCATTTCTTAAAGATATCCATAAAAAGTGTTGTTTAAAGTTTGCCACAAGCCACCTGGGAGACACACCAAACATGTGGAAGAAGGTGCTCTGGTCAGATGAAACCAAAATTGAACTTTTTGGCAACAATGCAAAACGTTATGTTTGGCGTAAAAGCAACACAGCTGAACACACCATCCCCACTGTCAAACATGGTGGTGGCAGCATCATGGTTTGGGCCTGCTTTTCTTCAGCAGGGACAGGGAAGATGGTTAAAATTGATGGGAAGATGGATGGAGCCAAATACAGGACCATTCTGGAAGAAAACCTGATGGAGTCTGCAAAAGACCTGAGACTGGGACGGAGATTTGTCTTCCAACAAGACTATGATCCAAAACATAAAGCAAAATCTACAATGGAATGGTTCAAAAATAAACATATCCAGGTGTTAGAATGGCCAAGTCAAAGTCCAGACCTGAATCCAATCGAGAATCTGTGGAAAGAACTGAAAACTGCTGTTCACAAATGCTCTCCATCCAACCTCACTGAGCTGGAGCTGTTTTGCAAGGAGGAATGGGAAAAAATTTCAGTCTCTCGATGTGCAAAACTGATAGAGACATACCCCAAGCGACTTATAGCTGTAATCGCAGCAAAAGGTGGCGCTACAAAGTATTAACTTAAGGGGGCTGAATAATTTTGCACGCCCAATTTTTCAGTTTTTGATTTGTTAAAAAAGTTTGAAATATCCAATAAATGTCGTTCCACTTCATGATTGTGTCCCACTTGTTGTTGATTCTTCACAAAAAATTACAGTTTTCTATCTTTATGTTTGAAGCCTGAAATGTGGCAAAAGGTCGCAAAGTTCAAGGGGGCCGAATACTTTCGCAAGGCACTGTATACAGGGGGTACCGGTACATAGTCAATGTGCGGGGGGGGGGGGCACCGGTGTCAAGGTAATTGAGATAATATGTACATGTAGGTGGAGTTATTAAAGTGATTATGCATAGATAACAATAGAGAGTTGCAAATAGTCTGGGTAGCCATTTGATTAGCCGTTCAAGAGTCTTATGGCTTGGGGGTATAAGCTATTTAGGAGCCTCTTGGACCTAGACTTGGTGCTCCTGTGCCACAGAACAGTCTATGACTAGGGTGGCTGGAGTCTTTGACAATTTTTAGGGCCTTCCTCTGACACCACCTGGTATAGAGGTCCTGGATGGCAGGAAGCTTGGCCCCGGTAATGTACTGGCCGAGCAGTTGCCATACCAGGCAGTGATGCAACCCGTCAGGATGCTCTCGATGGTGGAGCTGTAAAACCTTTTGAGGATCTGAGGATCCATGCCAAATATTTTCAGTCTCCTGATGGGGAATAGATTTTGCCGTGCCCTCTTCGACTGTCTTGGTGTGCTTGGACCATGTTAGTTTATTGGTGATGTGGACGCCAAGGAACTTGAAGCTCTCAACCTGCTCCACTACAGCCCCGTCGATGACAATGGGGGCGTGTTCAGTCCTTCTTTTCCTGTAGTCCACAATCATCTCCTTTGTCTTGATCACGTTGAGGGAGAGGTTGTTATCCTTGCACCACATGGTCAGGTCTCTGACCTGCTCCCTATAGGCTGTCTCATCGTTGTCGGTGATCAGGCCTACCACTGTTGTGTCATCAGCAAACTTAATGGTGTTGGAGTCGTGCCTTGCCGTGCGGCCATGAGTGATCAGTATCGCAGTATAATGGGTGCCACCATCACACTGTTGTCCCTGTTATCACACCTTCCAGGAAAAAAATGTAAACTATGCTTTTGTCAGAAGCCAAAAAAGACAGCAATTCAAAAGCCAATGTAACCTATGCACTAACAAGGCTTTTAAGCATACCCAGCTTTGACACCTGCTAGAGTACTATAGCTTTATTGATCTACAGCATTTCAACAACAGATGTACGTACTCACGTTGGATGGGTTGATTAGGATTCAAACCTTCCCGCAAACAGCCTAACACATACTCTTAGATTAGGTTTACCACTTTAATGTACTTGGTAGTGATTTCTAGTCCAGGACTTAAAGTAAGAAAACTTCAGAACACAAGCATTTGTTACCATGTGTTTTATCGCGGTCTTTATGAATTGTCTTGGATTCAGTAGGATTGGGGAAAAAGTTACATTTCTGCATCCAAGTTGATGTTGTCAATGTTGAATAGCAGGACTATACAAACAGGTTTTGTCAGAAGCAGAGAAGGGCAGGACATTGAAGTGAGCAAAGTAACCCTACATGTGACCCAGTCGAATACACAGGTCTACTCAGATGGGAAATGGACAAGGAAGTTGCCAGCTTTAGAACATGTTTTATGTTCCTGCTATAAACTATTGAGTAATGCAACCCAATATTTTGGGGTTATGATAGGGTAAGACAGTTGTGCTCTTAAAACGTTTATAAGGTATATTATTTAAAGGGTCAAATCTGCAATTGCTACATGTTTTTTTATTTTTTTTACTTTACATTTATTTACACACACCCATTGATTCTTGAACAACATGACTTAGAGCAGGGGTGTCAAAGTCAAATGGACGGAGGGCCAAATAAAAAAATCAGCTACAAGACGAGGGCCGGACTGTTCGAATGTTCATTGAAAAATGTTTAAATGACGCATATAGTCTAGTGAACCTAATTGAACCTACTGAAAACCTAACAAATATATTACAATATGATCAGATAAATAAAGCAATATTTTCTTATGGCTCTGTCAGTAATCTTTAATTTTCAACAGACACAAAAGACACATTTCCTTTATATAAATATCCCCATAACATGAACATTAAATGAAAGAAACCGGTATTCAAGGCACCATCAGTAGACTATATTTTCTATTTTAGCAAAAGTGGGCTAAATTTACTTCAAAGAAAAAACAATAATAGCAATTTTCTATCATCCACTCAACTGAAATATTTTTAAAATATAATTGGATTGAAATACAAAAAAATAAAGTGCAAAAATCTATTAATCAAAAACAACACTTTGTTTAAGGAGAAGTAACATGCAGTGAAAACAAATATTAAATTTTAACTTTTAAACTTGAACTGAGTAAAAACTCTAAATATGTGATTGCACAGTAATGTTCACTTTGAGGTTGAGGGTGATACTTGGTGGTGTCCCATCTTTTCCACAAGTTCATCAATGTTCGGGGTAAGGCTCTGAGCTGAAGAAATCCTCAGAATTGAGTGGAGGTGTTCAGCAGTAAGTCGACTTCTGTGTGATGTTTTGTTCAGGTTCATCAAAGAAAACAGTTGTTCACACAGGTATGTGCTGCCAAACATAGACAACGTTTGAGCAGCCTGGATGCGCAGCTGGGGCATTGTGCCGGGGAGGAAACGGGCGAACTCCGCAGCACCCACTGCCGCATATTTTGCCCTCAGTGCATCATTGCATTGGAGGTCAATCAACTCCATTTGGAGGTTTGGTGGTGAGCTTTCCACGTCAACAGCAAATGGGTTACCGAGCAGTTCCAACCTGCTTTTTTGTGCTTCAAAGTCAGCAAATCGGCGTCGAAAGTCAGCGGCAAGCATACCTATTTTATCAGCCAACTGTGTGCTCGGGAACGCACTGGTAGAGAGCTTCTCTTTCATGGTCTGGCAGCTGGGAAAGTGGCTCAAATTTTCTTTCCGCATCTGCGTCTCCCACAGAGTCAGTTTGGTTTTAAATGCCTTCACTGTACTGTACATATCAGAGATGACACGATCCCGACCCTGCAGCTGCAAGTTTATTGCATTCAGATGACTCGTAATGTCACACAGAAAAGCCATTTCACACAGAAACATTTCGTCTCGGAGTTGTGTTGTGTCTTTCCCTTTGCTGTCCAAGAACAGACAAATCTCCTCACGAAGCTCGAAACATCTTTGAAGCACCTTTCCCTGGCTTAGCCATCGCACCTCTGTGTGATAAGGCAAATCACCATGCTCCGTTTCTAACTCCGTCAGAAATGCCTTGAACTGGCGGTGATTCAAACCTTTGGCTCTGATAAAGTTAACTGTGCGCGTGATGATGCTCATTACATGCTCCATTTTCAAGGCTTTACCGCACAACGCTTCCTGGTGTATGATACAATGATAAGCTGTCAGCTCACCTGTCGCGTTTTCCTCTTGCATCTTTTCCCGTATCTTCGCCACCAGTCCGCTCCTGTGTCCACACATCGCAGGTGCTCCGTCGGTTGTCAAACCCACGAGTTTTTCCCAAGGCAGCTCCATCTCATTTACACATCTTGACACCTCTTCATACAAATCATGCCCCGTAGTTGTGCCATGCATAGGACGTAAAGCCAAAAACTCCTCTGTCACGCTTAGGTTGGAGTCCACTCCGCGGATGAAAATTGACAACTGGGCAATGTCAGAAATGTCGGTGCTCTCATCCACAGCCAAGGAATATGCAATAAAATCTTTTCCCTTTTTCACAAGCTGCTCTTTTAGATTGATGGACAACTGGTCTACTCTCTCGGCAATGGTGTTTCTGCTCAGACTCACATTTAAAAGAGTTGCCTTTTTTCTGGGCAAACTTCGTCACAAACTTTAATCATGCAGTTTTTGATGAAATCCCCCTCCGTAAATGGCCGGGCTGATTTAGCGATCTCTTCTGCCAAAATAAAACTGGCCTTGACAGCAGCCTGGCCTTGTGATTTGGCTTTTTTGAACAGAGCCTGTCGAGATTTGAGGCCTCGTTTTAATTCCTCTGCCTTTTGTAGCCTTTGTTCCATGTCCATATTCTTGTTTTTGTCCGCGTGTTTCGTTTCATAATGTCGTCTCAGATTATACTCTTTCAGTACCGCCACACTTTCTCCACACAGAAGACACACAGGTTTTCCAGCTACCTTCGTGAACATATACTCCGACTCCCACCTTGTTTGAAACCCCCGGTTCTCAGTATCCACCTTCCGTTTTGCCATTTTTGATGGGTATCTGAAAGTTAATTTTACTGTGATGCTGACGACTGCTGTGCCAATAAATATTGAAATGAAGCAGCCTACTGCTCGGTGCGTCACCTTTGCATTGTGGGAAATGTAGTATTGGTGCGTGTAAAAGATCTGCGGGCTGCCGGCTTGCTGCGGGCCGGTTCTAATAATAAATCAAGATCATCCCAGGGGCCGTAAAAAACCTTCTTGCGGGCCGGATGTGGCCCGCGGGCCTTGACTCTGACATATGTGACTTAGAGTATATTATAAATGCCTCATGAGCTTAGTCCAATTGTCGTATCCCACAAAAATGCTTGTTATACTTCATTGCTTGTAAATAATGTAATTGTAAACAACCACTGTATGGCCTTTGAATATGGTAACATTTTCATTTTGTATGCATTGCTCTATCGATAAATGTGATTGTGGTTACAGTTCTCCACCGCAAACTCCTCAGCTTTTTACCAAAACAGTTGTGGGGTATCCACTTCATTGTTTGAACTTCAGTTTGCCCCTTTAAGAACCAAGGCATACATATTAATAATATGACCACAGAACAGATTCCCAGATGCCAGATTGCACCTTAACGTTTTTAAAATGGGTGGAATGGGATCATGTCTTAAATGGAGAAAAACACATGTTTACATTTCCAAGTATATTAATGGGGTAAAATTACTCTAAGAGTATGTATTCGGCTGTTTGAAAGACGGTTTGAATCCTAATCAATCCATGCAATGTGAGCACATCTTGTTGTTGTTGAAGTACAGTAGATCAGTAAAGCTTGATCTACTGTACTGGTGTCAAAGCTGTGTATGCTGAAAAGCCTTGTTAGTGCATAGGTGAAATGAGCTTTTCAGTGAATTTATAGAAATCACAATCACAGCTCATTTACAAAGCTCAGGACAATTCTCAGCAACAAAAGAGTAATCCGATTAAGATCCTACAACTGTACGCGCACACACACACACACACACACACACACACACACACACACAAAACACACACACACACACACACACACACACACAGAACACACACACACACACACACACACACACACACACACACACACTTCTACACTTGCGCTCATACAATTGTGTCATTTGCATTCAAAGAGTGACAATCCCTTTTGAAATTGCTTCTGACAATACCATCTCAAAAGATTGTGATGTGGCTGAAGATAAAATATTTAGTCTCTCCACAGGTAAAGACAAATTAAAGTAGGCCTAAGTATTCAACCTGCACTCT
This sequence comes from Oncorhynchus mykiss, assembly GCF_013265735.2. Lineage (NCBI taxonomy): Eukaryota > Metazoa > Chordata > Actinopteri > Salmoniformes > Salmonidae > Oncorhynchus > Oncorhynchus mykiss. The sequence continues at coordinate 37,155,440 of NC_048566.1, forward strand.
CTATTGGTGCACAATATTAGAGCACTACTTCTGTACACTAATGGGAGTCGTTTTCTTCTGTCCCGTTGTTCATCACATTAGGGTGACATTTTAGGAGCCCAATTCAGCCCGCTGTCCCCCCTCCCACCCCTCTCTGAGGACAGATAAAAGGTCTCACTCCGGCAATAACATATGAATATTTCAATTATAATTAAATATTCATTGGAGCCTGTTTGTTTGGTATTGTGTGTGTCCGTTGTGTCTTTTCCACATCTTATCCTCTCTCTTCCTTTGTCTTCGCTCATCTATTTTTGTCTGCATGTTTGTTCTGTTGTAATTCCTGGTTAATGTATGTTTGTTAGGGAGGAAGCTGAGCAGAGGTGAGGAGGGGAGAAGAGTTGAAACATTTAGGAAAGAGCATGATAGAAGTTAAGGGAAATGGTTAGTGTGTGTCTGTGCGTGTTTGCGACTTTGCATGCATGCATATGTGTGTGTGTGTGTGTGTGTGTGTGTGTGTGTGTGTGCATACGTGTGTGTGTGAGGTGATGGGGGTGTCTAAGCCTGTAACAGCTGCAGCAGGTTACGTCTCCTCCCTAACATTTGGCCTCCTACAATCAGGGTTGCAGCTTGCTTCACGCCCCATACTGATGCTCATCACCATGGGGCCCTTGGGTGCCTGTGAGGGCGCTAATTTATGCTCCTGTCAGGGTGCACAACACCAGGTGTGACAAACACGGTGCTCTGGTAAACACTCAGGTTCGCTTCCTCTCTCTGTCCAAAGTGAGAATGCGAATGAAAGAGAATGAAAGACGCTAGCCCCGCATCTACAAAGGGGAGGAAAAGAAGACAACCTGCTTCGGTAAGGTGAGATGGCCGGAGGCTAGTAGAGCGTTAAGGGCGGAGGTGGGGGAGAATGTCAACGCTAACATGCTAACATGACAGAAATAAAAGATAATCTGTTGCTCTGCCTCACCTCCAGCTAACGCGTTGGCTGCGACTGCTTAGCACAAAGCGAAGCTCCGTGGGGGAATACAGAAATACCTTGAAGCAGTAAAAGACACTTGAGACGAGAGATGAGAGACAAACGTGCCACTGCTCCGTGAGTTACGACAGCTTACTCTACGGAGTCAGAATGGACTGGGAAAGATGATTCTGACATCAAAGTGAGTTATCTCAAATACAAATTATGATCTAAGGGAGTATTTGTCCTGTCACTCAAACAGTATTGTGCACCTTGTAGGCCTTCAAATGTAACGTTGCTGTGAGCAGTCATAGTAAATGGCATGGGGAACGGTTAGAATGAGGTTTCTCACACAGTATGCCTCCCAGTTTGATACAAGACTAATGCGTCAACTTATGACCTCTGTCTAAACCCCTCTTTCTCCATCTCCCAGGGCGCCTGAGTTTCTCCACCTCATGGGGATCTGAAAAACTGTCAGCAGCAGTGATGACAACCAGGTTGAGAGCAACTTTGTCCACGACATACCTCGCCTCAAGCTTCGCCAAGAGTGACGGCGTCACAACGCTGTCTAGAATAACACATACATCTCCTTTGTATCACCTGTCGATGAACTTGCAAACACAAGATAGCTACTTTGTCAACTGTGCCAGCACCTTCACGATCAAGCCTTCACGTAATCACGTACATTAACAAGAGTAAAGAGACTTTCGACAGGCCAAATCCCATTGGCTCTCAGAAGTGTCCATCAAAGACAGTTCGCGATTCACCACCAGAATTCCCACTGATCACATCGACTTTATCCCCTTTATCCCTCCTCCTTGGGTCTGGGCTTACCAATCTATTTGCTTAATTACTTGCTTATCTGCTCAAGTATTTATTTTCTTTACTCCTCTTTAAGCGAGTTTGAGCAGGGCTCTAAAACAATCTTTAAATAGGGCTGTGCTTTCAAACAGTTCAGAGTTCCACCGTTCCTCATTAACCCACTTGGGGAAAATCATTAGGCTCCCATTAAATCATATCGCCTCCTATACCAATACGGCATCTTTCTCTCCAACAAAGGGGTGAAGGTAAAACATCGTTTTCATCAAAAGACCTTAAATCATTGTTGTGTTCCCTGCAAAGGCTTAGGGTTGTTGATGAGAGGGAATAATAACAAGTGTTTTCTTCCTTTGGTTTCCTTTGGCTTCTCAACACAGTGTTTGGAATCAGGACAAAAAGCTCACAGTGCTGACAAGTCTCTTATTAGAGCAACATAAGAGACTCCCTTATTTCACTACAGTCATAACTACAATGTTTTCCTCGCCCGCTAGAGAAATACGTGGCACAGATTAGTTCTTAGAATTGCTTAAAACATTCCTAGAAAGTCTGAATAGAAAGCTGCGGTTGTGTTGTTATGTCAAGTTTTTATTTTATTGTGACTTCATCATGCTTCCCCTTGTGTTGGAATTGACTTTAGCTTGTCCAGGGTTGTTCCCTGAGTCAAGAAGTCAAGATCCACGTTCTTTTGTCCAAAGTGTCACATTTCTGCTAAGAATGTGTAACGGTTTTCTAGGTGTGAAGGAGAGTCGGACCAAAATGCGGCGTGTAGATTGCGATCCATGTTTATTGTGACTATAGCAACACGAATCTAAATACAAACAGTGCAAAATAATAAATGTAATGAAAACCGAAAACAGCCTAAACTGGTGCAAACTAACACTAAGGACAATCACCCACAAACACACAGTGAAACCCAGGCTACCTAAATATGGTTCCCAATCAGAGACAATGACTAACACCTGCCTCTGATTGAGAACCATATCAGGCCGGACATAGAAATAGACAAACAAGACATCCAACATAGAATGCCCACCCAGTTCACGTCCTGACCAACACTAAAACAAGGAAAACACACACGAACGATGGTCAGAACGTGACAGTACCCCCCCTCCAAGGTGCGGACTCCGGACGCACAACTTAAACCTATGGGGGAGGGTGTGGGTGGGCATCTGTCCGCGGTGGCGGCTCTGGCGCTGGACGTGGACCCCACTCCATAACAGTTTTAGTCCACCTCCTTAGCGTCCCTAGATAGGTGACCCTTCTTAATGACAGCTCGGGACAGAGGGTCAGCTCGAGACAGAGGGGCAGCTCGGGACAGAAGTAGCTCGGGACTGATGGGTAGCACAGCACTGAGAGGAAGCTCAGGCAGGTAGTTAGATCCGGCAGATCCTGGCTGGCTGGCGGTTCTGGCAGATCCTGGCTGACTGGCAGATCTGGAAGAGTCTGGTCGACTGGCAGATCTGGAAGAGTCTGGTCGACTGGCAGATCTGGAAGAGTCTGGTCGACTGGCAGATCTGGAAGAGTCTGGTCGACTGGCAGATCTGGAAGAGTCTGGTCGACTGGCAGATCTGGAAGAGTCTGGTCGACTGGCAGATCTGGAAGAGTCTGGTCGACTGGCAGATCTGGCTGCTCCATGCTGACTGGCAGCACTGGCTGCTCCATGCTGACTGGCGGCCCTGGCTGCTCCATGCTGACTGGCGGCCCTGGCTGCTCCATGCTGACTGGCGACCCTGGCTGCTCCATGCTAACTGGCAGCTCTGGCGGCTCCTTGCAGACTGGTAGCTCCTTGCAGACTGGCAGCTCTGGCGGCCCCTGGTTGACTGGCGGCGCTGGCGCTGGGCTGACTGGCGGCACTGGCGGCCCCTGGCTGACTGGCGGCACTGGCGGCCCCTGGCAGACGGGCGGCACTGGCGGCTCCTGGCAGACGGGCGGCGCTGGCGGCGCTAGGCAGACGGGCGGCGCTGGCGGCGCTGGGCAGACGGGCGGCACTGGCGGCGCTGGGCAGACGGGCGGCACTGGCGGCGCTGGGCAGACGGGCGGCACTGGCGGCGCTGGGCAGACGGGCGGCACTGGCGGCGCTGGGCAGACGGGCGGCACTGGCGGCGCTGGGCAGACGGGCGGCACTGGCGGCGCTGGGCAGACGGGAAGCTCCGATGGCGCCGGGCAGACGGGAAGCTCCGGCAGAGGCGCCGGGCAGACGGGAGGCTCCGGCAGAGGCGCCGGACAGGCGGGAGGCTCCGGCAGAGGCGCCGGACAGGCGGGAGGCTCCGGCAGAGGCGCCGGACAGGCGGGAGGCTCCGGCAGAGGCGCCGGACAGGCGGGAGGCTCCGGCAGAGGCGCCGGACAGGCGGGAGGCTCCGGCAGAGGCGCCGGACAGGCGGGAGGCTCCGGCAGAGGCGCCGGACAGGCGGGAGGCTCCGGCAGAGGCGCCGGACAGGCGGGAGGCTCCGGCAGAGGCGCCGGACAGGAGGAAGGCTCTGGACGGATGGGCCGGAGAGACAGCCTGGTACGGGGAGCTGCCACCGGAGGGCTGGGGTGTGGAGGTGGTGACGGATAGACCGGGCCGTGCAGGCGCACTGGAGCTCTTGAGCACCGAGCCTGCCCAACCTTACCCGGTTGAATGGTCCCGGTCGCCCTGCCAGTGCGGCGAGGTGGAATAGCCCGCACTGGGCTATGCAGGCGAACCGGGGACACCGTGCGCAAGGCTGGTGCCATGTAAGCCGGCCCAAGGAGACGCACTGGAGACCAGATGCGTAGAGCCGGCTTCATGGCACTTGGCTCGATGCCCACTCTAGCCCGGCCGATACGCGGAGCTGGAATGTACCGCACCGGGCTGTGCACCCGCACTGGGGACACCGTGCGCTCCACAGCATAACACGGTGCCTGCCCGGTCTCTCTAGCCCCCCGGTAACCACAGGAAGTTGGCTCAGGTCTCCTACCTGGCGTAGCCATACTCCCTGTTAGCCCCCCCCCAAGAAATTTTTGGGGCTGCTTCTCAGGCTTCCATCCGCTACGTCGTGCTGCCTCCTCATATCTGCGCCTCTCCGCTTTCGCCGCCTCCAGTTCTTCTTTGGGGCGGCGATATTCTCCTGGCTGAGCCCAGGGTCCTCTTCCTTCTAATTCGTCCTCCCATGTCCATACCTCCTCTTTGGGCTGCTCCTTTGGGCGGCTACACTCCCCTGGTTTAGCCCAGGGTCCTCTCCCGTCGAGGATTTCCTCCCATGTCCAGAAATCCTTATTGCGCGTCTCCTCGCGCTGCTCCTGCCTGTTGACACGCTGCTTGGTCCTTTTGTGGTGGGTGATTCTGTAACGGTTTTCTAGGTGTGAAGGAGAGTCGGACCAAAATGCGGCGTGTAGATTGCGATCCATGTTTATTGTGACTATAGCAACACGAATCTAAATACAAACAGTGCAAAATAATAAATGTAATGAAAACCGAAAACAGCCTAAACTGGTGCAAACTAACACTAAGGACAATCACCCACAAACACACAGTGAAACCCAGGCTACCTAAATATGGTTCCCAATCAGAGACAATGACTAACACCTGCCTCTGATTGAGAACCATATCAGGCCGGACATAGAAATAGACAAACAAGACATCCAACATAGAATGCCCACCCAGTTCACGTCCTGACCAACACTAAAACAAGGAAAACACACACGAACGATGGTCAGAACGTGACAGAATGTTAGTTTGTGTGTCACTTTTCATCTTAGCAAACAATCCAATTAACATATACATGTATGTGAATCATTCTTGAATGATTGAATCAACCATTGCGACTACTGTCTACTGCAAGACCTGACAGTTACAGGTTTCTTCTCAACATAGAGACAAAATGAACAGCGGATCACATGAGGTCACCCACATTGTTATGCAGAGGCCTAGGCTTCTCTCTTCTACTTTTATCTCTCTTACTCTCTTTACCTCTCTCCTTAACTCCCCCTCCCTCTTTCTCTGTCTCTCTTTCTCTGTCTCTCTCTCTCTCTCACTTTCTCTCTGTCTTTCTAGTCAGCAGAAGATGTATGCTTGTGCCCAGGTGAAAGAGGAGAAGAGGGAGAAATCAATAGCTCGGCCTGTTTGAAGTTTTTCGGAAATACTTCCTGGGGAAGACGGTCTTGTCCTTGTCCCAAATGGCACCCTATCCCCTGTACAGCGCACTATTTTGACCAGGGCCCATAGGGTCCATAGTGCACAATATAGGGAATAGGGTGCCATTTGGTAAGCAGCTCTTGTCAGGGTGATAGATAAAGCTAGCTGTGCCGCCCTAGCAGCAGCCGTTTCGGCCAGAGGAGAGGAGAGAGAGAGCTCACCTTTTTAAGTGGGGCCCTAATAATAAAACAGAATGAATAAAACATTGAACAGAGCCATGGCTGCATTACCGTTTGCCATCCCGTTATAAATGATACCGGTGCCCCGGCGCCACTTCGGTAAAAGCCCACAGCAACGCTTTCAAAGAGGGAGAAGAGGAAAGAGAGATAGAGATAGATTGATGTGTGTGCAGTTATTCATTTATATGTTTTGGGAGCTTGAGAAAGAATGAATAAGTAAGGGAAGTAGTTTGTTGGGCGACAATCGTTCATTTGGTTCGTTGGTGCGCTACGAGTGTCAGCGTGTAGCAAGATTAGCAAAGCTAGGTGATTACCTCCCGTGGTTCTCGGGACCAGGAACTGTTCGACCTTGAGCAAAGCACTGTGGGATTGTTTTTCCGAGGAAGCAACAGGAAAGTAGATTACAGGTATCAAACATGAATTCTGAGTTCCACCTATACTTCATGATTACCTTCTATTTCTTCTCTCTCTCTCTCTCTCTCTCTCTCTCTCTCTCTCTCTCTCTCTCTCTCTCTCTCTCTCTCTCTCTCTCTTTTCTCTTGAACTTACTCTGTGTGGCTGAATCCACTCTCTCACGCTACACACACTCCACTTGCTTTTCCATATAATAGATAAATTCCCTCACAAACTCATAATTTACTTACAGGTCTAGATCAACAGTGTTATCTCTCACACTCCCTATACACCCACACCTTCTCTACACAACTTAATGAGTGTCTTCCACACGTCTCAATAAATGCAGCACTAGCTCTCACACCTCTCACACCCAGTACACCTTGTAAAGATAGACCCCTTGCTAACTCTGGCTGTGACCTGTCCATGTTGAGAGGGACATAAATCTCCCGGCAGTGTGCTGACCTCATTTGTCACGGGCTGACCGCTGCTGCCTGTCATTGACGGAACAGTGGCCACAGGGTCCAGGTCTAGCCAGGCCAGCCCCCACTGAGCCCCCGCGGACTCCACGGTGTAAGCAGAGTCAAGAGAGGTCAACCAGGGATCACAGAGGTCAACCACCCCCTAGCAGGGGTCAAACTCTTGACCCCAGCTGCCACTTCAGAAAAAGAGGGTGAGAGCGAGAGAGGCTCACAGGGAGGTCAAGCCCACTCCACCTCCTCTTCAACCTCCCTCTTCCTCTGGCTGGCACAGGTGTCAGAGGCCATTCTCTTAGCCAAAGGTAAAGGGTCCAGTAGGGGCCCACTTTAATCCACTGGGCTGGTTCCAAGATGGGCTGCTGCAGTAGATCCTGCAGTTCAGGACTTAATCTTTCTCTGCATGGAGATAGCAGATGTTTTTGCGAGCATTTGATCCTTCTCTGCCTCTTACACTGAAATATAATAGTTCAATATTAGAACTATGTGTTGCTAAGCCTTGAGGCCTGTCTTGTAGGCTATGTTGTGGGCAATATGTTGTGGGTTAAACTGACACATTTATTTCCGTTTTTAAGAGGCAGATACTTAGAAAAAGCTATAAGTGATTGTATTGTGTTGTGTTCTAAGTAGGATTGTGTTGCAAGTAGGAGTATGGTTTATTTATCTTAAATAGTATCACTAAACCTTCAATGATGATGTGGGTGTTAAAAGTCAAAAGGCTCTTCATAAATAGTGACCTCATCTTCAGACTGCTTATAAGCAAAACTTCCCTGGCATATTGAACGTGTTGGGAGAGCGCAGCTGGAGCATTATGGCTGCGTTCTGGGTCCTCAGCCAGGATGTGTGCCTCGATATGACAGCCCCCCACAGACACGATCATAGAATGGGAGGTCCCTTATTTGTTCAGCAGCCACCGGATAAATAACAACATTCTGCTCTGAACTAAACACAGCCTGTCGGTCTGACTCTCTCTCTCTCTCTCTTTCTCTCTTTCTCTCTCTTCAACCCCTCTTCCTTCACTCGCTCTGTCTCTTTCTGCTCTTTCAGCGCCTTGACAGTTATGTGTATCTTTGTAGTTCTCTCTGTTTACAGTACCTGTCTCCTGTTCATACACCCACAGGCTAGATATCTCTTTATTTCTCTCTCTACTGTACCTCCCTCTATCTCCCTCACCATTTCTATTCTCCTGCTCGCTCTCCTTTCTCCAAAATATTTCAACAGAGAGACATCCAGAGAGTTATCGCCTGCGTTTCCAAGTGATTCGAGGGATTCACTAAAAACTCTAACCGTCCCAAACATGTTTTTGGAAGGCTTTTCAGACAAGCTTACACAGTCCCGAGTGTTCACTGTATTATCCGCTGTCTCTCTCTGCAGCAAGTATCGGCCCTGGCCCTCCCTCCACCAGTACAGATGCATGGTGTACGCTGGCTAGAATGAAGTCATCTCAGCCTCTCCTATCCCGCTGGTTACATCCCTCATTGATCAGTGTTAAAGCTTTCACTCCAAAGCCCAGCGGCCAAAATTTATGGGGAACATTAGACCTGCCTGCAGACCGTACTGTTGGATACATCATAGTGAAAGAGTGTGACACTAGACGGTTGCCGTGTTGGGGTGTTGTAGTGAGTCGGTGTGGGATGTAGCAGGGCTGTAAGTTATGACCGCTTTAATTGGTGTTTGTTAAGTGATGACGGTTAGGTCATCTCCATCCCTTCTAGAGTGGCTCTGTAGTTACACACACACACACATACGTAAGCACAGGCACAGGCACACGCACAGATAGGGCTTTAGCCTTTCCAGTCTCCAAAGTGCCCTTATCAAATCAAATTGTATTGGTCACGTACACATATTTAGCAGATGTTATTGCGGGTGTAGTGAAATGCTTGTGTTCCTAGCTCCAACGGTGCAGTAGTATCTAACAATTCACAACAATGCACACACATCTAAAGGTAAAATAATGGAATTAAGAAATATGTCAGTATTAGGACAAGCAATGTCAGAGTGACATTGATTAAAATACAGTAGAATATAATACAGTATATATATATATGAAATGGGAAAAGCAGTATGTAAACATTATTCAAGTGACTAGTGTTCCATTATTAAAGTGACCATTGATTCCATGTCTATGTACACAGAGCAGCAGCCTCTAAGGTGCAGGGTTGAGTAACCGGGTGGTAACCGGCTAGAGATGGCTGTTTAACAGTCTGATGGCCTTGAAATATTAGCTGTTTTTCAGTCTCTTGGTCCCAGCTTTGATGCACCTGTACTGGCCTCGCCTTCTGGATGATAACGGGGTCAACAGGCCGTGGCTCGGGTGGTTGATGTCCTTGATGATCTTTTTGGCCTTCCTGTGACATCGGGTGCTGTAGGTGTCCTGGAGGGTGATGCCCCCGGTGATGTGTTGGGCAGACCACACCACCATCTGGAGAGCCCTGCAGTTGCGGGCAATGCAGGTGCCGTACCAGGCGGTGATACAGCCCGACAGGTTACTCTCAATTGTGCCTCTGTAAAAGTTTGTGAGGGTCTTAGAGGCCAAGGCACTGGTCTCTAAGGCACTGCCTTTTCACCACACTGTCTGTATAGGTGGAACATTTCAGATTGTCCGTGATGTGTACACCGAGGAACTTGAAGCTTGCACCTTCTCCACTGTGGTCCCGTCAATGTGGATAGGAGCGTGCTCCCTCTACTGTCTCCTGAAGTCCATGATCATCTCCTTCGTTTTGTTGACTCTGAGGGAGAAGTAATTTTTCTGGCATCACTCCGCAAGGGCCCTCACCTCCTCACTGTAGGCTGTCTCGTCATTGTTGGTAATCAGGCCTACTACTGTTGTGTCGTCTGCAAACTTGATGATTGACTTGGAGGTGTACGTGACCACGCAGTCATGGGTGAACAGGGAATACAGGAGGGGGCTGAGCACAAACCCTTGTGGAGCCCCTGTGTTGAGGATCAGCTAATGTATTAGGATATTTGTGAGTAAGAACAAGGCTACTCTACAGGCAATGAGCACTCTGTAGACAGGCTGCCCTCCAAAGCGATGGCGCCGTGCCGACAAAAATGCTTTCCATCGATCCTACAATCTCCCCTGTAAGTAGGTCGTATGATTTAGCTTGCTCTGGTCTCCAGAGAAGTGACATGATATATCCTTAGTTGATACTGGCTGCTAACGCGAATGACTTTCAGCTCCAAATGCATGTGTGAAACGCAGTTTATTTCTGTAGCCTGTCTTATATTTTGAAAATGCATCACAGTTTATGGCTGTGACGGCCACTACATTTGCGCAGCTATTGTGCAAGCATTTTCATGTGTGCACACGTGCTTGTGCGTTCGTGGGGGTTGCAAGTTTTGTACCACTCCTTTTTTGGGGTCCCAGGTCTAAAAGTTAAAAAACCTCTGAGATACATGATAGTGGGAACAAATGGTAGGGTTGGTAGGCTACAGTATTTGTTAGTCTTTTATTTGGACTGGAATTGTGTTAGTCTTTGTTAATAATTGCAGCATTTATTCCAGTTCAATATTGTTTTGCAAAACATTTGACTCATCAGATTGCTCCTTTCCCCTCTTCTTGTAATAATTGCTCAACAAGTCTGTGACCGCGGTTGCATGGTCTGTGCACAGCCCCGTGTCTGCACACACACAGCAGGGGTTGGAATCAATGCAGAACTGAACTGAAAATAGCAAAACATTTCAAGGAACAGAAACAGAACTTGGAGCAAATGTGATCTATACTGTTCCAGAACATGACCATTATTTTAAAAGCATGGGAACCGGTTAATAGATTTATTTGACGTTCCAGGTATTTTTAGTCGCACAGTAATACACAACAAAGCACCTATGCAAAGCCTTATTCCAGTGTCTGCCTGGAAGCTGAACATTTTTGCCTGTGTTTAGGCTACCTGCCCAAGCTTGATTGAAAAGATACGGAGACAATTTTTTAATTAGCTAGAGAATAATGGATTCACTTTTTCAAAGCTAGTTAAGGATACTACACGCATAGTTATCACGTTCCACGTTGGATTTATTAACTGTAAAAAGGGAAGATGTGTTTTTAATTTTGGTGCCGCTCTGCACACACAAACTTGTTAGCTATCTAGCTCCAGCTTGTTGGCTAGCTAGATCACAGGACATGCAAAGTTCCTCCATAGAAGCCACTCCTCCTAGGTATAAATCTGATGCCCAGCTCTTCAAGCCTCCTCCTCCACCCTCTCTCGCTCTCTCCCTGTCACGCCCTGACCTGAGATATTTCTTTTTTATTATATTTTGGATAGGTCAGGGTTGTGACTAGGGTGGGTACGCTAGTTTTTGTATTGTCTAGTATTTTTTGTATGTCTAGGGTTTTTGTAGGTCTAGGTGATTTGTATGTCTATGGTGGCCTGATACAGTGCCTTGCGAAAGTATTCGGCCCCCTTGAACTTTGCGACCTTTTGCCACATTTCAGGCTTCAAACATAAAGATATAAAACTGTATTTTTTTGTGAAGAATCAACAACAAGTGGGACACAATCATGAAGTGGAACGACATTTATTGGATATTTCAAACTTTTTTAATAAATCAAAAACTGAAAAATTGGGCGTGCAAAATTATTCAGCCCCTTTACTTTCAGTGCAGCAAACTCTCTCCAGAAGTTCAGTGAGGATCTCTGAATGATCCAATGTTGACCTAAATGACTAATGATGATAAATACAATCCACCTGTGTGTAATCAAGTCTCCGTATAAATGCACCTGCACTGTGATAGTCTCAGAGGTCCGTTAAAAGCGCAGAGAGCATCATGAAGAACAAGGAACACACCAGGCAGGTCCGAGATACTGTTGTGAAGAAGTTTAAAGCCGGATTTGGATACAAAAAGATTTCCCAAGCTTTAAACATCCCAAGGAGCACTGTGCAAGCGATAATATTGAAATGGAAGGAGTATCATACCACTGCAAATCTACCAAGACCTGGCCGTCCCTCTAAACTTTCAGCTCATACAAGGAGAAGACTGATCAGAGATGCAGCCAAGAGGCCCATGATCACTCAGGATGAACTGCAGAGATCTACAGCTGAGGTGGGAGACTCTGTCCATAGGACAACAATCAGTCGTATATTGCACAAATCTGGCCTTTATGGAAGAGTGGCAAGAAGAAAGCCATTTCTTAAAGATATCCATAAAAAGTGTTGTTTAAAGTTTGCCACAAGCCACCTGGGAGACACACCAAACATGTGGAAGAAGGTGCTCTGGTCAGATGAAACCAAAATTGAACTTTTTGGCAACAATGCAAAACGTTATGTTTGGCGTAAAAGCAACACAGCTGAACACACCATCCCCACTGTCAAACATGGTGGTGGCAGCATCATGGTTTGGGCCTGCTTTTCTTCAGCAGGGACAGGGAAGATAAAATTGATGGGAAGATGGATGGAGCCAAATACAGGACCATTCTGGAAGAAAACCTGATGGAGTCTGCAAAAGACCTGAGACTGGGACGGAGATTTGTCTTCCAACAAGACAATGATCCAAAACATAAAGCAAAATCTACAATGGAATGGTTCAAAAATAAACATATCCAGGTGTTAGAATGGCCAAGTCAAAGTCCAGACCTGAATCCAATCGAGAATCTGTGGAAAGAACTGAAAACTGCTGTTCACAAATGCTCTCCATCCAACCTCACTGAGCTCGAGCTGTTTTGCAAGGAGTAATGGGAAAAAATTTCAGTCTCTCGATGTGCAAAACTGATAGAGACATACCCCAAGCGACTTACAGCTGTAATCGCAGCAAAAGGTGGCGCTACAAAGTATTAACTTAAGGGGGCTGAATAATTTTGCACGCCCATTTTTTCAGTTTTTGATTTGTTAAAAAAGTTTGAAAAATCCAATAAATGTCGTTCCACTTCATGATTGTGTCCCACTTGTTGTTGATTCTTCACAAAAAAATACAGTTTTATATCTTTATGTTTGAAGCCTGAATTGTGGGAAAAGGTTGCAAAGTTCAAGGGGGCCGAATACTTTCGCAAGGCACTGTATGTATGGATCATATTTAGGTAGCCATTTCCCTTTGGTGTTTGTGGGATCTTGTCTATGTGTAGTTGCCTGTCAGCACTCGTTTGAATAGCGTCATGTTTTGTTTTGTTATTTTGTTAGTTTGTTCAGTGTTTCATTCTTTAAATAAATACGAATGTACGCATACCAGGCTGCGTCTTGGTCTGATCCTTATAACGAACGTGACACTCCCCACCCGTAGCCATTGGCTACACTTGTCTGTACATCACGCATATGTGAACAGCTAACTCTAACCTCACTGATTTGTGAAGACATTTAATGAGCTAAATGTAAAAAAAAGTCATTTCACAGGTTAAAAAAGGGACAGAAAGGAACAATTTAACCGGTACCTTTTGGCAGTCAAACTGGCTCAGAACTTTATTTTGCTGATGGGAACAGTGGAACGAAACAAAATAAAATGTTGGTTCCGTTCAGGAAGAAACAATTGGAAAATAATTTTGGTTCCAACCCCTGACACACACACAAGCAAATGCACACATGCACGCACATGCACACATGCCTAAGCCATGTCTAAGGTGCATAAATGCAGACAGGTTGGGATACAGTATCTACAATTGTGTGTGTGGCCACTTCCTGTTATTTGAATATGATTGAATGCTGTTTGAATCTCATTTGATTTAGTACAAATTCTGTCTGTGCATGAAATCACACTGTAGGTGTTCCATACAGAACTCACAGGTTTATTTGGTTTACTTATTAAAGGTGATTTTGTGGCCTGGCTGGGAAATCGTTGTGCTGAGTATTTCCTGCTTCTGTTTATTGCAAGCCACTTTCTATTATGCTAAATCCCTGTGAATGAGAGGTTGACACGGGATACCTCAGCAATATTGCTCCGGCTTTGGTAATTAAGTTTACAGATGAAATATCTGAATGCAGGTGAGGGCGGAGTCCGAAAACTCACAGAGCTGTGTGGGGAAAGTGCTGAGGTAAACCGTTTTCCAGTTTTCTCCTCTGCACAGATTTAATGTTGCTGGGCACGGAGGAGAACCCCCAACTAAAACAGCAGGGGTGCGGCGGTGGGCCAGAGGAGGGGGTCAGGGAGAATTTATGAAGTTATTGATCGGTCCGTTTGGCTATCGCTAACCTTGGCCGTCACGCAGGCCCAGCAAAAGCTAATACAATTTTTCAGGGGTTCTTTTTTCATTGTATTTTTTTCTGCACACTCCGCCAAATATTAATCTCCTAATTTTTTCTTTTTTATCCCAGACAGAGGGGGAGAATGAATGCCTCTGTCCGTGCAGGGCCATGGTAAATAATTAAAATATAAAATTGATTGTTTGCGCCTGAGCCGGGATTTATGGGATTGGGGCTCCACCGCACCCCCCAGGGACCCACTCCCACGTCTGCACACCACCATCGTTCCCGTGTGCTAAGCATTTTTTCCACATTATTCCTCACCTAATATGCTAAGGAGAGAAGGGGATGAGGGGAAAGATGTAAGGGGTGTGTTTTGTTAGAAGACTTCTAAGGTATTTTATTATTTTTTGCAAATCAATGGATTGGAACCTTCCCCCCCCATCCTTCCCACCACAGGCCTCTAATATTTATTTTTATGTCCTGTCAATAAATATAACAAGGTTAGTTTTATATCAGTTTACCAGGTGAATTACATTTGGGGGAAGTTATAGTTGTTATGCCCGAATAAAAAAAACGCAATCAATAAGGGGGAAACTAAAGCCCCCCCCCTCCCTTTCTTCCTCCCCTCCCTCTCTTCCTCCCTTCCCCTCGCTGTTCCTCTCACCTGCTAACGCTCTCCACTGTAACACAGGGGAAGATGGAAGATGTAATGTATGTTACACAGTTGATCTGGGTCATTCTTTACCTCTTGACTTAAAAATTATAACCCTCCCCCTCACCAGCCCCAGTCCCTCATCCCTCCTGTCTGAGTTGCAAACGGGGAAAACGTCATCGGCCCCCCAACTGTGTTAGCACCAAAGACGTCTTGCCTTCCTTGCCTGTCCACACGACTAATGCACTCTGGGAAAAACACATAATGGTCCTTCAGTTAAATTAATGAGAGTTCCTTGTGTAAAGTGTTTTTTTTGTGTTTTTTTTTTTTCTATAGGGGTATTGTGGTAATGATAATTTACTTCCTGTACTCCTAACACATCAAGATGGATCTCTCTTATCACCTGTGGCTTTCTTCTTTATGTACGCTCTAAAATAACAATGGACCTTTGTCACTATATAAGATACTCTATAACAATCATTATCCAATCGTAAAGGGGTTTGATTGCCATATACTGTACTGTATGTCTTGTATCCTTCTCTTCCCTAAAATTAGTTTCTCCTAAATGTAGTGTATGTTCTTGATCTTTAACTCTGTATGCCACTGAATGCTGTTGCCCTATCTACTGTGCTGGCAAAATTCAAATCCATAGTCCATAGTCTTCCTGAAGTGTTTTCTGTGAACGCTGAGATAACCTTGGTAGTTCTATCTTAATAATTAAAGGATTGTGGTATGAAGTGCCACTCTATTCCTTTATTTATGAGAGACCCATAAGAGAACCATCTACACAGTAAAGTGATTGTGTTAAAGCTATGAGAGTCCTTGATCTTTTGCACAAGGGTTTGAATTTCCAGGCCGTTTTGAATATCAATGCAGTGCCACCCCCACGCCCCCTGCCCACACCACCGGCTCTACTCTACGTACACATGCAGATTATCATCAGACCTTTAAAGTCTCTCAGTGAGGAGCTGTGATCCAACACACATCAGTCACACACACACATGCGTGGACATACTGAATGAACATACACACACAAACACACGCACAGGCATACAGTACTGTATCACACGCACACATTCCCTCTCTCTCAGCCCCCCCCCCCCCCCCCCCCCCCCCACACACACACACACACACCCCTCTCCATCACACACACTTCCCCACCACCTACACCAGCAACACCAATGATTCGTCAACGTGGCTAACTGCGGCTACCTAATCCGTCAATCCTGGTGTAATTCTCCCATGCATCAGTGGCACACGTATGTCGACAGCGGCACAAAGACCAGGAGCCTCCACCGCCGGGGCCTTTGCAGAATCAATTACTCCCTGGGTGGGCGTGTCGGAAGGAGGGTGAGAGCCCATACATCCACTGGGGAATCATTTTGGAGAGACGGGAGGTAGAGAAGGAACAAAGGGGAGGCAGGGAAATCTGGGTTCAAATACTATTTGAAATCATTTCAAATACTTGACTGAGAGAGTTGGGCTTGATTGAGCTTGCCTGGCACAATCGACCAACGGAAGAGTCACAAAAAGGCAAACCCATCCATCTGCTCAAGCAAATACTCAAAGAATTTGAAAGATTTCAAAGAGGGTTTGAACCCAGGTCTGGAGGGGAGGGAGGGCTGCTTGCACCAGACCCATCCACCACAGCCAGCAGCCAGAAGTCCTAATCCTCATGGTAACACGGGCCCCCCCCCATCTCCTCACATTACTGCGCCGATACACTTCTCAATCCACCAGGCCGCGTTCTCATTAGATCTGAATTAGCTCACCCTCCCTGAGCCCGCTGCCAAATTGCCATGATCACAAGCACAGTGGAAAACAATATACCTATTCCACAGACAGTACCACACAGAGTCTGTTGTCATCCACAAGGATCTATTGGGCTGCTGTGGTTATGTTAGAGCTGAAAGTCTAAAGTCCAAAAATATCAACAGAGTCATGGGGTTTGTAGTTGATTTTAAATAAAGGATGAAGCAATCAGAGTGAAAGCTATTATACTATAATTGTATGTGTGTTGATGTGAGAGTGATGTGAAGAGAGAGTGTGTGTGTGTGTGTGTTTGTGCGTGCGTGCACACGTTCAAGTGCGTTTGAGGGTGTTTGTGTGTGCACGTGGCATGCGTGCGTGTGTATGCGTATGCCCAACGAGATATCACAGTCTCACGTAATTTCTTGACGCCCTTGGATAAAAATCTATTTTTGACTAGTAAACTGACTTAATCTCCTGACGTCCTGTATTTAGGCACACAGCTCCCGCATGAGTTCCAGATGATTTAGCCTCACAGAAAACAACTCTACAGTTAAGTTAAGGCACAAAGTCCAACTAGGTTGAGTTAAGAGTTAAAGGAACTTTTCCAATAGGTTCAATTTCATATTCATCATCTCCAGCACCACCCCAACATCAACTGATTTGAAAATGACACGTTTCTTTGTTGTGCAGTAGAATAAATAA
The DNA here is from genome assembly GCF_013265735.2 of Oncorhynchus mykiss. NCBI lineage: Eukaryota > Metazoa > Chordata > Actinopteri > Salmoniformes > Salmonidae > Oncorhynchus > Oncorhynchus mykiss. The sequence continues at coordinate 37,172,618 of NC_048566.1, forward strand.
AGGAATATAAGTGTTTCCAATGACATCATCGGTGTGCAACTTCTCATTTTAGTCAGTTATGAGTAGGAATTGTCTACTAATTGGTTGATGATGTCATTGGAAACACGTCTTCCTCTTATCTTTTTTACTACAAAACATAGAAAAGTGCCATTTTCACGTGTTGATGTTGGGGTGGTGCTGGAGATAATGAATATGAAGTTTAAAATGATGGTTTGGGATAGGGTTAAGACAGAAACAACTCTAGGGTGAAGTACAGGCATTAAGGTTTGGTATCGGGCTACATTTAAAAAAATATACAGTACCGTTCAAAGGTTTGGGGTCACTTAGAAATGTCCTTGTTTTTGAAAGAAAAGCTACTTTTTTGTCCATTAAAATAACATCAAATTGATCAGAAATACAGTCCAGACATTGTTATTGTTGTAAATGACTATTGTAGATGGAAAGGGCAGATTTTTCTATGGAATATCTACATAGGCGTACTTAGTCCGCAAAACACCAGTCTCAATGTTAACAGTGAAGAGGCGACTCCGAGATCCTGGTCTTCTAGGCAGTTACAAAGAAAAAGCCACATCTCAGACTGGCCAATAAAAAGAAAAGATTAAGATGGGCAAAATAACACAGACACTGGACAGAGATATGGCTTTTTCTTTTCAACTCTGCCTAGAAGGCCAGCGTCCCGGAGTCGCTTCTTCACCGTTGACATTGAGAATGGTATTTTGCAGGTACTATATTTAATGAAGCTACCAGTTGAGGACTTGTGAGGTGTCTGTTTCTCAAACTAGACACTCTAATGTACTTTTCCTCTTGCTCAGTTGTGCACCGGGGCCTCCCACTCCTCTTTCTATTCTGGTTAGAGACAGTTTGCTCTGTTCTGTGAAGGGGGTAGTACACAGTGTTGTACGAGATCTTCAGTTTCTTGGCAATTTCTCACATGGAATATCCTTCATTTATGAGAACAAGAATAGACTGACGGGTTTCAGAAGATAGGACTTTGTTTCTGGCCATTTTGAGCCTGTAATGGAACCCACAAATGCTGATGCTCCAGATACTCAACTAGTCTAAAGAAGGCCAGTTTTATTACTTCTTTAAAAATCAGCACCACATTTTTCAGCTGTGCTAAAATAATTGCAAAAGGGTTTTCTAATGATCAATTAGCCTTTTAAAATTATAAACTTGGATTAGCTAACACAACATGCCATTGGAACACAGGAGTGATGGTTGTTAATAGTGGGCCTCTGTAGATATTCCATGTAGATATTCCATTAAAAGTCAGCTGTTTCCAGCTACAATAGTCATTCACAACATTAGCAATGTCTACACTGTATTTCTGATCAATTTGATGTTATTCTAACGGACAAAACAGTTGCTTTTCTTTCAAAAAGAAGGACATTTCTAAATGACCCCAAACATTTGAACGGTTGTGTATTTTATTAATTTAGCAGACACTCTAATCCAGAACGATTTACAGTTAGTACATTCATCTGAAGATCGCTCGGTGATACAACCACTTACCTCCGTCGTAGTAAGCACATTTTCACTCACTAAAGTGGCTTACAGCACAAAAACAGAGAAACAACTCCTAGGGTTAAGTTTAGCTATTAAGACTGCCGTTGCTAACTCACTGTGGACATATGGTACAGTGGTCTAAGCAGCGAGCTCCTGCTACATAGACCATGTGTTTAATTACAGCTCCAGGCACTTGTTTAAAACATTTTTTTGCCTCTAGTGGACGATTTTGATAGCGTCTCCCGACATCCTTGGAATCTGTAAAAAAAGTCAAACCTCACCTTGAATCTGGAGTGTTCCCTCTGCGTATGCCTGTGGGTGTGCGTGTTGTGTGTGAGAGAGGAGAGACACGGTTATGTGTTAAAACAGGGATCTCTCCCTGTTTTCACACATAACCGTATCTCTCCTCTCTTCACCTCTGTTGACACACCTGCCCAGCCCACAACCTCCTCCTCTTCTCCTCACCCCGGTCTCTCACCAAACGGTGAGACGGTGTCACCAGAAGGCTCTGTGCTCAAATATTGATATTATATATGGAGTACACCAAACATTAGGAACACCTTCCCTCGGAACAGCCTCAGTTCATCAGGGCATGGACTCTACAAGGTGTCGAAAGCGTTCCAGAGGGTTGCTGGCCCATGTTGACTCCAATGCTTCCCACAGTTGGCTGGTTGTCCTTTTGGTGGTGGACCCTTCTTGATACACACGGGACAACTATTGAGGGTAAAAAAAAAACAGCAGCATTGCAGTGTCTTTGAACGGGGTATGGTAACGGGTGTACCTGGTAATAGATGGCTTGCCCATTCACTCTCTGAATGGCACACATACACAATCCTTGTTTCAATTGTCTCAAGGCTTCTTTGACCTGTTTCCTCCCCTTCATCTACACTGATTGAATAAGGGATCATAGCGTTCGCCTGGATTCACCTGGTCAGTCTATGTCATGGAAAGAGCAGTGTTCTTAATGTTTCGTATACTCAGCGTATATTATTATTATTATTATTATAATGTCATTAATACTTAATTAATTAATAATAAATAAAAATGATAATTACTACATAATAATTGTTATAATTATGATACATTATATATTGATATTGATATATTGGCATTAAGTGCAGCTTATGATCAAGAACAACTGTTCCTCTGTTTATTAAAACTCAAATATAGAGATATATTCTTAGAAGTACATTTACACATTTAGATACTTTTTGCGGAACAATGTACAGTATTTTCCATTTGTAGAACAGTTTTGAGAAGAAGATAAATGTGGATCAGTTTTACAGACTTCATAGAATGACATTGCAAGAATATTATAAGACGTTCAAATTCTCAATCGCTCAGAGCATCAGAAGTGACATCAGTCGGAAGTATTGTCCTTGAGCAGGGTCACAACAAACTTCCATTTCATTCTCAGGCATTCTGTTTTGATCCATAGGGGCATTCCACAATCAGTTTTGGAAACGACTTCTTCTTCTTAGCGTGGATGATTTGCCATGTATTTCTGTTAGGAATAGTGGGTGAAAAGCTACAAACCAAAAATGCTGGATGTGTTAAATTGTAATTCAGTGTTTTTCATGTTGCTCTTCAGTTGGCCCCATGCTGTTTCTGCCACCGCAAGCATCACAGATAGAAAGTGTTGATCTTTAAACCATGGAAAACTGGCATTAATGAATCATGTGTACAATGTTGTCCACCACAAACTACAGTGGCCAAAATATTGTCCTCTATGTAGATAAAATGTGCCTAAAATGTAAATTAAATTACGGGAAATAAGTAATTTGAGTAGGAAAGTAATTGATGAATAATCACTGGTCTTGTGAAAGGAACATATTTGTAGATGGCTTCGTACAAAACAAAAAACATGTTAATTGAACCACAACTTCAAGAAAAAGCCTAATATATTAACAATCATGACAATGAGAAAGCTTGATTAGTAAAAAGCCATTTGAATTGCGTAAGAAGCATTTGTTATGGCACTTTATACAATAATCAATGGAATAACTAAGACTGAATATATTGTAGAAGCCCATGCATGGAATAAGCTTAATTTATGTGAAGGATGCATGTCCAGCCTACTCTTACTGTATAATATGCTCCTGGATGATTTTAAATACATATAATTTCAACCTGGTTTCAGAGCATTACGTAATATTCTTTACCTAAATCCGAGACACTCCATTTAGTATGATAGGTTACATTTCCTTTGGGATGTATTAGTTTGTGGATGTCCATCACCCATTTTGTATGAAATGTTACGAATTTGCAATACGTACTATGTTACGACTTTGCAAAATATACATTGTATTACGAATTAGCAAAACTAATTTGAGCTAGGTGGCTAATGTTCGCTAGCTAGCAAACTTTAGCTAGACTTGGGGTTAGGGTTAGGACTTAGGGTTGAGGTTAGGGTTAAGTTTATGAGTTAGGCTAAAGGGTTAAGGTTAGGGTTATGGTTAGGGGAAGGGTTCATGCTAAGTAGTTGCAAAGTAGCTAAAAAGTAGTAAGTAGTTGAAAAGTTATCTAAAATGCTAAGGCTGTCAGTGATGAGATTCAAACTCACAACCTCAGGGTTGCTAGACGTTCGCGTTATATGCCCACCCATCTGCCCCGCCCAACCACCCTACTTTTGTTTTTGCCTGAAGTAACCATCTGTCTTATGTAACCATACCAAACATAACATATCATTCTAATTTGAGTGACTGATCATTTTCAGAGAAGGGCAATAGTGTTTTTTCCTGGATGTGGGGGAGAGGGAACCAAGTAGAGAGGAAAAGAAAATGAGGGGGAGAAGGAGGGAGAACAGGAGTGTAGGAAAGGGGAGCAGGGGGAAGGGAGTTGAAAGCAGAGGAGCAGGGAGGAGGGGGGAGTTGAGGGAAGAGAACAGGGGAGGAGAGGGGACAGAGGGAGGACAGAGGAAGGCAGGGGAGGAGAGGGGTGAGAGCGGGGGGGGGGGGGGGGGACGACAGTATCTCAGGGTTGGTTTGGGTCATCAAATATCCATGGTGAAGAAGAGACAGGGAGGAGAGGAAAGCCCAGCACCTCCCAAACGTCTACCCTCAACACCAGCATCCTGACTCCATCCTGAATCCACAGCACCTCAAACCACTGGAGACTCTTTCTCTTTCTACACACTCTTTCTCTTTATACACACTCTTTCTCTCTCTCTCTCTGTCTCTCACACACACACACACACACACACACACACACACACACACACACACACACACACACACACACACACACACACACACACACACACACACACACACACAGGTAGTTAAACATTCCCCCTCTTCTTCATCTAGACCCCTCCTATGAACATCTATTAGTAGCTTACACCAGGCTGTATTAACATGTATGAAACTCTCCTTATACTATTGATAGGACATGTCCAAATCACTGCTGTCGTATTAAGAGCTAACCGCTAAAGCACAGAGAGTTTAAGTGCTAACCGAGCATGCCTGGTTTATTATGCCTTGTGTGAATAATAAAATACTCTTCCCTCTCTCTCTCCTTTCCCCCTCTCTTGTTTTCCCTCCCCACCACTCTCTTTTACATAGCAGTCTCTCAGCTCTCCATACATGGGTGAACTTGGCAGGGGCACTTTGTTTGAACACTGAGTAGATTGCCTTGTATCGTGAATATTTAACTTTCTCTGACAGACCGGGTCTAACGTCGTTACGGGGAGATTAAGGGCCGGGATGATTACCTGAGGATGGGCTCCAGTAAGGATGTGCTTTCTTTTTCTCTCTCGCTCATACTCCCCTCACTCTCTCTCTCTCTTGTGCAGAGGAGGACTCCTTGGAAAAGGTCTTTATGTAACACAAGCAGCGTTTGGAAAGCCAGGTGACGTGTCCTGCTAAACCGTGTGTTCTGCTTCTTCTGCCTTCCCTCTAGTAGTTGCTTCACTTCCTCCTCGCCTCATGTGCACAGTTGAGTGTTAGCACGGCATGTTATTGAACCACACTTTTACTATCCCATATTTTCCTTGTCATGCGTGTCCACTTGCCATGGACTCAGGGGCCATATTCTAAAAACGTCTCAGAGTAGAAGTGCTGATCTAGGATCAGGTGCCCCAAGTCCATATAACCGTACACATTTTCCTCTAAAAAGGCAAAACCGGTTCTTATATCAGTACTCTGACTCTGAGAGTTTGTGAACATTGACCCAGACCTCAACTCTGATTGTGATCAGCGTTAAGGTGTCTATGTACATTTCACGTGGTCTTGAGCAGATCTTCAGAGCATAGGCAAGCATACACACTGTAATGCTGTATCCTATCAGAAACTGCCTCTGCCTACAGTAGCCTACACATAGACATGGCACTGACTTCTCGGTCTTCTTCATTTCTCAACATGGATTTTGGACAGCCTGACAAGGCCATGGTTTATAATGGGGAAAAGGCTGCTCCCTCATTTAGGCTGCTAGGCTTTTCCATAATTGTATCAGGAGGTCAAGGCCTCATGGCCAGACGGGCCACCACTGTTTTCTCCCATTATTTATGAAGGAAATTGATTATTGATTGGGAAAAGGCCGACCTGATTGAGTGGAGAGAGAGCCAGAAAGAGAGAGATCAATGATGGATGACTGAAGCGCATCACACCAGTATTGACAGAATTGGAATCGAAACGGAGAAAGCACACAATTTACATAGGTTAATATTGACTCAATTTCCTCTGAAACTCTCTTTCTCTGACAGACCTCCTCCTCACCTTATTCCTCTCTCTTTCTGACTTTCGTTCTCTTTCTTTTTCTCTCTCTCTGTCCTGATAGAGAGGGTATAAGAACACAGAGAGCCTATCTGTCCCCGCCCCTCTCTCTGTCCATCTTTCTCTCTGACTCCCCCGCCCCTCTATCTGTCCATCTTTCTCTCTGACTCCCCCGCCCCTCTATCTGTCCATCTTTCTCTCTGACTCCCCCGCCCCTCTATCTGTCTATCTTTCTCTATGACTCCCCCGCCCCTCTATCTGTCTATCTTTCTCTCTGACTCCCCAGCCCCTCTATCTGTCTATCTTTCTCTCTGACTCCCCCGCCCCTCTATCTGTCTATCTTTCTCTCTGACTCCCCCGCCCCTCTATCTGTCTATCTTTCTCTCTGACTCCCCCGCCCCTCTATCTGTCTATCTTTCTCTCTGACTCCCCCGCCCCTCTATCTGTCTATCTTTCTCTCTGACTCCCCCGCCCCTCTATCTGTCTATCTTTCTCTCTGACTCCCCCGCCCCTCTATCTGTCTATCTTGCAGATGCATGGTGCATGGGGTATGTTCTTGCAGTATTGACAGGTCCCATGCCTGTCCCGGCCTCTCCAGGCAGTCTAAGGTTGGTTTAATCTCAATGTCAAAGAGAAGGGCTCCTTAAAGCAAATCACCCACATTGAGCAAGCAGGCCATGCATTATTCAGAGTTAATATTTTTCCTAATATACAACCTCGCCCCCCTCGACTCCTCCTTACTCCCCCTCCCATCTAACCACCACTGCCCTCATCAGCGACAGATTACCTAAGGGAAACTACTATGCCTGATTCACACTGCCGAACTGAACCATACTGTGCCAAACCATACTGATTTTTTGTTTCCATCATAATTTGTTTTTTCTGCACGGTCACAGTAACTATGGTGGACGCATAACCAGGCCAGTCCAGTACAGGTCAGTTTGGCTTGGTTTGGCTCTATAGTGTGAATCAGGCTCCAGATTCCTCTCCATTTGCCCACTCCTTAAACTATACAGGGGTTGAGTGGGGGAGCGATGTGTGCGTATAGCGACAACATTCTATGTCTCCCTATAGTGCTTTAGTACCGTAATGACATCGTGGACTCATTATTCATTGACATACAGTGCCAGTCAAAAGTTTGGACACACCTACTCAATCAAGGGTTTTTCTTTATTTTTGACTTTTTTTCCTACATTGTAGAATAATTCAAAACTATGAAATAAAACATATGGAATCACGTAGTAACCAAAAAAAGTGTTAAACAAATCTAAATTGATTTTTAGATTCATCAAAGTAGCTACCCTTTGCACTCTAGGCATTCTCTCAACCAGCTTCATGAGGTCGTCTGGTACTGTAGGTCTGTGTAAAGTAATCAAGAGGGATCTGAACAGTGAAAGATACTATCTCTGTTCTTTCACTGATTCTTTCACTATCTCTGTTCTTTCACTGATTCTTTCACTATCTCTGTTCTTTCACTGATTCTTTCACTATCTCTGTTCTTTCACTGATTCTTTCACTATCTCTGTGGTTCTTGTTCCTGAATACTAAAGGGTTTAGAGTGATAGTAAAACTCCATACAGGGGGAACGATGACAAAAAATCTTAAGTCCTTTAACAAATGTCTGTAAGCAAGACTTACCCTGTGCACCCTAGAATGGTTTAGGGGCTAATGATAGTAGATATGTGGCTGTGTGTCTGTGCGTGCGTGTGTGTGCGTGTGTGTGTTCGTGTGTTGGGATTGCTGGTTTGTGTACTTAGCCCCTGTGTCCTGACCTGCTACTAATTGGCTCCAATGCAGTGCACCCCTCCACACCACTTCACAGAGGCACAGGGTGTTCCCCCTACCCTTCCCTCCTATCCCCTCTGCCCCCTCTCCTACTCACCCCTACCACACTCAGGGGGTCCTGCTTGATCCCCAACCCCCATCCCCCTCTATCTACCCTGGGCAGCTGCTTCTTGGGCTGGGTGTAGGAGATGGAACACGCTCTACAGTGTATGAACCATCACACATCTTTTAAACCAGACACAAGGCTATTACAGGCTAATCGTCACTCTTGATCTATGTGATTGTAAGTTGGTCTGCATAAGAGTGTCTGCTAAGTGACTGACATGTAAACGTGTGTAGTGTATTCTACCTGGTAGAATAAAGGTGCTGATCAAATATGTATTTGCTAATTAAATTAATGGAAACCTCACTATTCCACTCCAGTTGTTATCTAAAGTGTAGAAACATTGATTTGGCACTGGAGTGCATATTTCCTGTATTTCTTGATAAAGACATAGGAAGCTTTTAGGTCTGATAGCCAGCTCATGCCCCATAGAGTTTCCTCCCTATTCAAAGTGGAGAGCTCAGCCACGTATGACCTAAAGGGCCACTTACAAACACATGAATATGCCCCTACCCAGACACAAAGAGATGCCACTTTAGACACCTGCAGATGCTGTCACACACACACACACACATGCACATGCACACACACACACACACACACACACACACACACACACACACACACACACACGCACATATGCGAGCCCACATGCACACACACACATATATACGCACACACGGACACTGTGGACACAAGCACGGCCAAGCAAGGTGTCTCATGCGTGCATAAACATAGTCACAAGCTCTTCCACACACATGCAAACACTTGTCCACACACACACACACACACACACACACACACACACACACACACACACACACACACACACACACTCACCTTAATTGGCCCACCAAGCATCTCTTAAAAAGCCTTTGAGAGAGAGGATGAGAGAGAGAGAGGGAAGGAGGGAGGGAAAGAGGGAGGGAGGAAAGGAGAGTACAGGAGGAGGAGAGAGGTAGGAAACGCAGTGTGTCTTTCTGGGTGTAATTACAGATGCAGATGCGCGTTGCCACTTGCAACATGGCTGAATTAATTTCCATCCTCCCTGCCATGCCCTCCCTGGGGAGACGCCGACAGAGAAGGGGGGAGGAGTGGAGAGGGAATCTGGGAATCTGCATAACAAGCCAAGAGAGAAGGAGGGAAAAGAGGGGAATGGAAGGGCAGAGGAAATATGGGGAGAGAAAGGGTGAGGAGAGGTGGTAAGATAGAATATGAGATGGGTAGGGATGGGGAGAGAAGGGACGGAGGGAAGAGGAGAAAGAGAGAGAAAAGGGAGGGGAGAGAACGAAAGATAAGGGGAGAGGAGAAATAGAGAGAGAGAGAGAGAGAGAGAGAGAGAGAGAGAAGAAGAAGGGGAGAGAAGGGGAGAGAAGAGAAAGGGGAGGAAAATAAATAAAAGATGATGAGAATATAACTGAGGAGCAGTAGAGAGAGTGTCTCTGTCTGCAGATCACAACTTCTGTTTTGGGTTTCTATGTTTTAAACCAACACAATTAAAAAGAGACTGTGTACTGTATTTTCAGATCGTTGCTTTCTACATTTCCACCATTCATTCAGAGAAAGAAAGGACTACGTCAGTCTAAAATAACTCTGGTGTTTTTTCTAAATGTCTCTCTCCCAGTCATGTATATGATTGATTAAGGAGAGCCTGGTACCAGGTCCCCCAGTGTGTCTATAGTAGTGACAGCTCATGACCACCAGGGGCTTACCACTCCGTAGCACAGTGTGTGTCCTGCACATGTGTGTGTCCTTGCTTGTGCATGCTTATACTCCTGTGTATGTGCGTCTGCACACACACACACACACACACACACACAGTTCCTCCCCCTGTATGCCCACCTGGCTTCCCTCCCTCTTCTTTGCCAGCCAGTGAGAGAGGAGAGGCAGCCAGACCGATTAATTATCTCTCTGCTAATTGAATGTAGAGGGACTCTACTGGGATGGGTCATTAAACTGATGCAGTGTTTGTTTGTCTCCACTGTTTATCTATCCGCAGCTAAGAGATACATCAGACGCGGACCAACACATGCAGATCTGGCAACGTACAACACTGACACAAGTTGCCATGTACAGTACCAGTCAAAAGTTTGGACACACCTACTCATTCAAGGGTTTTTCTTTATTTTGACAATTTTCTACATTGTAGAATAATAGTGAAGACATCAAAACTATGAAATAACACATATGGAATCATGCAGTAAACAAAAAAGTGTTATCAAAATATATTTTAGATTCTTCAAGTAGCCACCCTTTGCCTTGATGACAGCTTAGCAAACTCCATGGCATTCTCTCAACCAGCTTCATTAAAAATGCTTTTCCAACGGTCTTGAATGCTGAGCAATTGTTGGCTGCTTTTCCTTCACTCTGCGGTCCAACTCATCCCAAACCATCTCAATTGGGATGAGGTCGGGGGATTGTGGAGGCCTGGTCATCTGATGCAGCATTCCTCTCCTTCTTGGTCAAATAGCCCTTACACAGATAGGGCGGTTGGAACCAAAAATCTCAAATATGGACTCAACAGGACAGATTTCCACCGGTCTAATGTCCATTGCTCTTGTTTCTAGGCCCAAGCAAGTCTCTTCTTCTTATTGCGGTCCTTTAGTAGTGGTTTCTTTGCAGCAATTCGACCATGAAGGCCTGATTCTTAACGTAATGATGGACTGTCGTTTCTTTTTGCTTATTTGAGCTGTTCTTGCCATAATATGGACTTTGGCTTTTACCAAATAGGGCTATCTTTTGTATACCACCCCTGCCTTGTCACAACACCACTGATTGGGTCAAACGCATTAAGAAGGAAAGAAATTCCACATATGAACTTTTATCAAGGCACAGCTGTTAATTCAAATGCACTCCAGGTGACTACCTCATGAAGCTGGTTCAGAGAATGCCAATAGTGTGTGTGCAAAGCTGTCATCAAGGCAAAGGGTGGCAACTTTGAAGACTCAAATATATAAGGTTTATATTTGGTTACCACATGATTCCATGTGTATTATTTCATAGTGTTGGTGTCTTCACTAATATTCTACAATGTAGAAAATAGTAAAAATAAAGAAAAACCCTTTAATGGGTAGGTGTGTCCAAACTTTTGACTGGTAGTGTATGTTTTCCAGAGTTGGATAATATGAAATGTTTACACCCCAAACCATTGCAAAGATAGGCCAGTTGTGTACAGATAATTGCCAATTCAGCCAGGTCGTTCAAGATCCACTTCGAAATCCGACATCCATCCAGACTGTTGTGGACGGGGGAGATGGATGGGCATAAAGCCATGAGCTCTGACTCCGAGGGTTGTGTGTTCAATCCCATTGGTAGTCACTCATTTTATAAATGTTTTGTTTGAACCCTTTCCCAAACCTTTACCCTTAACTTAACCATTCAGAGGTAATCAGCTCGGCATTCAACACCATAGTACCCTCCAAGCTCGTCATCAAGCTCGAGACCCTGGGTCTCGACCCCGCCCTGTGCAACTGGGTACTGGACTTCCTGACGGGCCGCCCCCAGGTGGTGAGGGTAGGCAACAACATCTCCTCCCCGCTGATCCTCAACACTGGGGCCCCACAAGGGTGCGTTCTGAGCCCTCTCCTGTACTCCCTGTTCACCCACGACTGCGTGGCCACGCACGCCTCCAACAATCATCAAGTTTGCGGACGACACAACAGTGGTAGGCTTGATTACCAACAACGATGAGACGGCCTACAGGGAGGAGGTGAGGGCCCTCGGAGTGTGGTGTCAGGAAAATAACCTCACACTCAACGTCAACAAAACTAAGGAGATGATTGTGGACTTCAGGAAACAGCAGAGGGAAGCATTTCGCTACACTCGCATTAACATCTGCTAACCATGTGTATGTGACAAATAAAATTTGATTTGATTTGATTTGATTTGATTTGATGCCAAAACTTAATGCCAAAACTTAACCATGGTGTTGTTTTTGTTTTAAACCTATCCCAAAAATGAAACAAATCAAATCAAATGTATTTGTCACATACACATGGTTAGCAGATGTTAATGCGAGTGTAGCGAAATTCTTGTGCTTCTAGTTCCGACAATGCAGTAATAACCAACGAGTAATCTAACCTAACATTTCCAAAACTACTACCTTATACACATAAGTGTAAAGGGATAAAGAATATGTACATAAAGATATGAATGAGTGATGGTACAGAACGGCATAGGCTAGATGCAGTAGATGGTATCGAGTACAGTATATACATATGAGATGAGTAATGTAGGGTATGTAAACAAAGTGGCATAGTTAAATTGGCTAGTGATGCATGTACTACATAAAGATGCAGTAGATGATATAGAGTACAGTATATACATATACATATGAGATGAGTAATGTAGGGTATTTATGCATTATATTAAGTAGCATTGTTTAAAGTGGCTGGTGATATACACTGCTCAAAAAAATAAAGGGAACACTAAAATAACACATCCTAGATCTGAATGAATGAAATATTCTTATTAAATACTTTTTTCTTTACATAGTTGAATGTGCTGACAACAAAATCACACAAAAATGATAAATGGAAATCAAATGTATCAACCCATAGATGTCTGGATTTGGAGTCACAATCAAAATTAAAGTGCAAAACCACACTACAGGCTGATCCAACTTTGATGTAATGTCCATAAAACAAGTCAAAATTAGGATATGTCCGTATACACACCAGCCAGCTGGTCTGCATATGCTCTGAGGACGCGGCTGGGGATGCCGTCTGGTCCTGCAGCCTTGTGAGGGTTAACACGTTTAAATGTTTTACTCACATCGGCTGCAGTGAAGGAGAGTCCGCATGTTTTGGTTGCGGCCCTGTCAGTGGCACTGTATTGTCCTCAAAGCGGGCAAAAAAGTTATTTAGTCTGTCTGGGAGCAAGACACCCTGGTCCGCGACGGGGCTGGTTTCCTTTTTGTAATCCGTGATTGACTGTAGACCCTGCCACATACCTCTTCTGTCTGAGCCGTTGAATAGCGACTCTACTTTGACTCTATACTGGCGGAGGGAATAGCTACACTGTTTTTATTCGGTCATGTTTCCGGTCACCTTGCCCTGGTTAAAAGCAGTGGTTCGCGCTTTCAGTTTCACGCGAATGCTGCCATCAATCCACGGTTTCTGGTTTGGGAATGTTTTAATCGTTGCTATGGGTACGACATCGTCAATGCACTTTCTAATGAACTCGCTCACCGAATCAGCGTATTCGTCAATGTTGTTGTTGGACTCAATATGGAACAAATCCCAATCCACATGATCGAAGCAGTCTTGAAGCGTGGAATCAGATTGGTCGGACCAGCGTTGAACAGACCTGAGCGCGGGAGCTTCTTGTTTTAGTTTCTGTCTGCAGGCAGGGAGCAACAAAATGGAGTCGTGGTCAGCTTTTCCGAAAGGAGGGCGGGGGAGGGCCTTATATGCGTCGCGGAAGTTAGAATAACAATGATCCAGGGTTTTACCAGCCCTCGTTGCGCAATCGATATGCTAATACAATTTAGGGAGTCTTGTTTTCAGATTAGCCTTGATAAAATCCCCAGCTACAATGAATGCAGCCTCAGGATATGTGGTTTCCAGTTTGCATAGAGTCAAATAAAGTTTGTTCAGGGCCATCGATGTGTCTGCTTGGGGGGGAATATATACGGCTGTGATTATAATCGAAGAGAATTCCCTTGGTAGGTAATGCGGTCGACATTTGATTGTGAGGAATTCTAAGTCAGGTTAACAGAAGGACTTGAATTCCTGTATGTTGTTTTGATCACACCACGTCTCGTTAATCATAAGGCATACCCCCCCGCCCCTCTTCTTACCAGAAAGATGCTTGTTTCTATCGGCGCGATGCGTGAAGAAACCAGCTGGCTGCACCGACTCCGTTAGCGTCTCTCGAGTGAGCCATGTTTCCGTGAAGCAAAGAACGTTACAGTCTCTGATGTCTCTCTGGAATGCTACCCTTGCTCGGATTTCATCAACCTTGTTGTCAAGAGACTGAACATTGGCGAGGAGTATGCTAGGGAGTGGTGCGCGATTTCCCTGTCTCCGGAGCCTGACCAGAAGACCGCCTTGTTTGCCTCTTTTACGACGTCGTTGTTTTGGGTCGCCGGCTGGCATCCAATCCGTTGTCCTGGGTGGAAGGCAGAACACAGGATCCGCCTCGGGAAAGTCATATTCCTGGTCGTAATGATGGTGCGTTGCTCTTATATTTAGTAGTTCCCCCCGACTGTATGTAATAAAACCTAATATTACCTGGGGTACCAACGTAAGAAATAATACATAAAATACTAAATAGTTTCCTAGGAACGCGAAGCGAGGCGGCCATCTCTCTGTGCGCCGGAAGTAGAACGTTACAGTCTCTGATGTCTCTCTGGAATGCTACCCTTGCTCGGATTTCATCAACCTTGTTGTCAAGAGACTGGGCATTGGCGAGTCTCTTCCTGATTTGGCCTCATTTTGAAGATTGTTCATTAAGAAATGCTAGTGGCCATGAATGAAGCCAAACGAGAGTTGTCATGGGGATGTGGTTTGATGTGGGTGTGTTATGTTCGCATATCGTACTCACCAAAGCAACAACATAGCCATTTCCTCAAATAGTCAACTCCTTAAAATATTCAGAATTAATCTAAGATCAATCAAGAAATCTATCATTAATTGGGGTGGCAGGTAGCTTAGCGGTTAGAGCGTTAGGCCTGTAACCGAAAGGTTGCTAGATCAAAACCCTGAGCTGACAAGGTAAAAATCTGTCATTCTGCCCCTGAACGAGGCAGTTAACCCTCTGTTCCTAGGCTGCCATTGTTCTTAACTGACTTGCCTAGTTACAAAATATATAATTTTAGTTGTTTTTGAGGTCTTAGTCACATAATTTTACATCTAGCTAGTGTCTATTGCAGTATTTCTAAAGTTAGAAAATGTGCATGAAAAACTAGTCTGTGCACTGCAGACAGTCTATTGAGTCGGGGAAGTCTGGCTGCGCAATGATGACTGATTTCTGAGAACAATAACATGTCTACAACTTCATCATCTGCAAGCTGTCAAACTATCATAAATAAAGCACAATCTAAACTATGTTGATCAGTGCCCAAAATCACTAGCTAGCTAGCTAGGTTCCAACTCTGTGTTTGTCAATGAAGCTAACAAGTAGTAGTGACGTGTTATCTAATGTAAACAAGTCTGAGGTGATGCATAATGAGCAGGACAGGTTTTGGCTGCTATATTTGGATAGGGCGTGTGCAGCTGATAGAGAGCAATC
Source organism: Oncorhynchus mykiss (assembly GCF_013265735.2). Classification (NCBI taxonomy): domain Eukaryota; kingdom Metazoa; phylum Chordata; class Actinopteri; order Salmoniformes; family Salmonidae; genus Oncorhynchus; species Oncorhynchus mykiss. The sequence goes on from NC_048566.1 coordinate 37,187,957, forward strand.
AGCACAGCTGCTTCTCTCGTGTTACTGGGAACTGGGCAAGATCACCATACCATAGTGTCTCCTGACCCCTCCTGTTTCAGCCTCCAGTATTTATGCTGCAGTAGTTTATGTGTCGGGGGGCTAGGGTCAGTTTGTTTTATCTGGAGTACTTCTCCTGTCCTATTCGGTGTCCTGTGTGAATTTAAGTGTGCTCTCTCTAATTCTCTCTTTCTTTCTCTCTCTCGGAGGACCTGAGCCCTAGGACCATGCCTCAGGACTACCTGACATGATGACTCCTTGCTGTCCCCAGTCCACCTGGCCGTGCTGCTGCTCCAGTTTCAACTGTTCTGCCTTATTATTATTGGACCATGCTGGTCATTTATGAACATTTGAACATCTTGGCCATGTTCTGTTGATTTGATACCTGAACCTCCAGTAAGTCGTGACGAACTCACTTACAAAACTCTGTTTTGGACGAGACTGACTTTATGACCCAAAATTATTCTGGTTATACACTTTGTAGTATAATTTTAACTATAAAATGTATGTTTCTGACTCATATCGATGCGATATAGGCCATTCAAATCCAGAAAAGTTGGTTCTAATGGGAAGTTAACTTAACCAGGGTACAGAAGAAGCAACCCAGGGTGTCCGAGACATGACGAAATTGGACATTTGGACAAACGTGGGCAAACGTCGGAATCCGAAGTAAAATTCTTATTGTCCCATTTATGTTTATTAGTATCTGTATATACAGTTGAAGTCAGAAATTTACAAACACCAAAGCCATATACAGTACATTTAAACTCAGTTTTTCACAAGTCCTGAAGTCCTGAAATGTAATCCTAGTAAAAATTGCTTGTCTTAGGTCAGTTAGGATCACCACTTTATTTTAAGAATGTGAAATGTCAGAATAATAGTAGAGAGGATGATTTCAGCTGTTATTTCTTTCATCACATTCCCAGTGGGTCAGAAGTTTACATACACTCAATTAGTATTTGGTAGTATAGCCTTTAAATTGTTTAACTTGGGTCAAATGTTTTGTGTAGCCTTCCAGAAGCTTCCCACACTAAGTTGGGGTGAATTTTGGCACATTCCCCCTGACAGAGCTGGTGTAACTGAGTCAGGTTTGTAGGCCTCCTTTAGAAAAATGTCTACAGCACTGAGGTCAGGGCTTTGTGATGGACACTCCGATACCTTGACTGTGTTGTCCTTAAGCCATTTTGCCACAACTTTGGAAGTATGCTTGGGGTCATTGTTCATTTGGAAGACCCATTTGCGACCAGGCTCTAACTTCCTGACTGATGTCTTGAGATGTTGCTTCAGTATATCCACATAATTTTCATTCCTCATGATGTTATCTATTTTGTGAAGTGCACCAGTCCCTCCTGCAGCAAAGCACCCCCACAACATGATGCTGCCACCCCCGTGCTTAGTGGTTGGAATGTTGTTCTTCGGCTTGCAAGCCTCCCCCTTTTTCCTCCTAACATAATGATGGTCATTATGGCCAAAGTTCAATTTTTGTTTCATCAGGCCAGAGGACATTTCTCCAAAATGTACGATCTTTGTCCCCATGTACAGTTGCAAAAAGTAGTCTGGCTTTTTTATGGCGGTTTTGGAGCAGTGGATTCTTCCTTGCTAATATAGGACTTGTTTTACTGTGGAAATAGATACTTTGGTACCGGTTTTCTCCAGCATCTTCACAAGGTCCTTGTTCTGGGATTGATTTGCACTTTTTGCACCAAAGTACGTTAATCTCTAGACAGAACACGTCTCTGTCACACCCTGACCATGTTTTGCTTTGTATGTTTCTATGTTTTGGTTGGTCAGGGTGTGAGCTGAGTGGGCATTCTATGTTACATGTCTAGTTTGTCTAGTTCTATGTTTGGCCTGATATGGTTCTCAATCAGAGGCAGGTGTTCGTCATTGTCTCTGATTGGGAACCATATTTAGGTAGCCTGTTTGGTGTTGGGTTTTGTGGGTGATTGTCCTTGTTCTTGTCTCGTCTCTGTGTTACTTTGCACCAGTATTAGGCTGTTTCGGTTTTTGTGTTACGGTCATTGTTTTTGTATTTGATTCGTGTTCAACTTGTTTTATTAAACATGGATCGCAATAGCCACGCCGCATTTTGGTCTGACTCTCTTTCACATACAGAAAACCGTGACAGTCTCCTTCCTGAGCAGTATGACAGCTGTGTGGTCCCATGGTGTTTATACTTGCGCACTATTGATTGAACAGATAAACATGGTACTTCAGGTGTTTGGAAATTGCTCCCAAAGATGAACCAGATTTGTGGAGGTCTCCAATTTTTTTTCTTAGCTGATTTCTTTTGATTTCCCCATGATGTCAAGTGAAGAGGCACTGAGTTTGAAGGTAGGCCTTGAAATACATCCACAGGTACACTTCCAATTGACTCAAATGATGTCAATCAGAAGCTTCTAAAGCCATGACATTGTTTTCTGGAATTTTCCAAGCTGTGTAAAGGTACAGTCAACTTAGTGTATGTAAACTTCTGACCCACTGGAATTGTGATACATTGAATTATAAGTGAAATAATCTGTCTGTAAACAATTGTTGGAAAAATGACTTGTGTCATGCACAAAGTAGATGTCCTAACCGACTTGCCAAAACTATAGTTTGTTAACAAGAAATTTGAGTGGTTGAAAAACGAGTTTTAATGACTCCAACATAAGTGTATGTAAACTTCCGACTTCAACTGTTTCGAAGCTCAGTCGCACTCATTCTGCCATATTTAGTAGATGGGACGAGACTACAATAGTCTGGAACTTTCAAGCCGATTCATTTATCCTTTCTTCCATTTCCAACGGCACCAGACGTTCGTTCTCCCAGTGACAAAGATAGATAGAAGTAGAAAGTCGAACACATCAACACTGAAGGCCTGGATGGCTCACGCGTGCACACACAAACACGCACACTGACAAAACACACACACACACTTACAGACAGACCCCCCCCCCCCCCACTCATACTCTATGTACTCATTCTCTGAATACCATATTAATAGAATGAACGGGTGCTGTAATAAACGGCAAGTACTTTACGTGTGACGATGAGGGCCTTGGTCTCCAACATTAAGCCCACATTGTTTCAGTGCAAATGAGAGCCTCTCCAGGGGGAAGACAGTCACACACAGACACACGCACGCACACAGTCACACACACACTTGCACGCAAACACACACACTGCCGCCCCTTTGTCATCTTCAGCTTCCCTCCTCAATGTTGTTTGTGTCAAGTGACCAAACCTCCATGACAACGCAGTGACTCAGTGATATTGACGATGGCGTCGTTGTCACCAGGGGAGATTTTTCAGGGGCATGGGGTGGTGGATGACACAGTTGGATGACTGGTGGATGATGAATGGGTGCAATGGTGGCAGGGGTGGCAGGACTTCGGGAAATGTGAGGAATGGTGTTTAAGTTACTGCTTTAAGCTTTCCGTTTATGCTTTTCGTTTACGTTTTTACATTGAGAATTTGTCTTAGTGGATTTACCATCATTTGACTCCAACAGCAAGGTCTCCTATCTCCAGATGTGAGTGCGTCTTTATTGTCAGTTTTCCTCAGCGGCGGGTCAATGATATTCCTATGCGTTTGCGATTAGGAGCGCATTCAGGCCTAGGGGCCATTGTTGGGCTGTGAAAGGCCAGAGCCGAGGCTGAGGCCGATTCCCCACATGCCTGCACACACATAATGGCCATTTCACAGCTCATCTGGGGGTAATGGAGCTTTGGCCCCCACCGATCGAGATGGATCGCTCCCAGATGGAGATAGAATGGGTGATCTGGGTAGATGGACGATGGCTGTGGAGGGGTGTTGAGGGGTGCAGGGGACCGACAACCCAACTTAGCAGTGACTGCATTTGCATATTGCATTTCTAGAGAGAAGAGAGAGGGAGGCCATTGATTTAGAGGATGGCCTGCTTGTCAGAGCTAAGGTTTGGGGGTGAGAGATGGAGGAGGGGTGGAGAAAGGAAGAGAAGAGAAAAGAAGTAGAGAGGGGAAGGATGAAAATAGAAAGCAAGAGATGAGGAGGAGAGAAATGGAGAAAGAAAGAAAGAATTAAGACAAAGAGAAAGAACGAACCCTCAGGGCAAAAACTACTTAAATCAACGTTATTTTCACGTAATTTCAACAACAACAAAAAATCTATGCGATGACGTTGAATCAACGTGGAACACTGATTGGATTTGCTAAAAGTAATCAACGTAAGGGAATTTAGTCGTTTTTCACCCAACTTTTGACATAAATCCAATGATGTGGTGAAATGTTTTGTTAATTTCACATTGAAGTTCACATTACTTGACAACTCAACCCAATGTAAATCAAAACTAAACGTTGAACTGTCTGTGCCCAGTGGGAAAGATGTTCTCTTTGAACCCATCATCGCGACCCCTTAATCTCTCCACATAACAGCGCTGTGTGAATGAAATAAAACCGTCGTCCAACCTTTAATATAAACAAACATCAACCCAGCCGTGCTGGTATTTAGACCTTTCACACAATGTCTGTCAGACATTATAAATGGCAGGCGGTGGATAACGTCGATATTGTCAGATTGGACCAAGTCCGTTGACTGGCTAAAAGGTCAGGGAGTAGTGTGAACGCTGATTGTTTTTACAACTGAAGTTTTCGGGTCATTTACCTGAAGTGTCTGTCTCAAACCTGGGCTGGGTTGTGCGTTGACCTGTGTCTTTGGTGTTGACTTTATTCCCCTGACTTTTACAACTGCAGCATGATGTAAAAACTGTTTGACGACATCGTGTGGCCCATTCAGTTCTGATGGCACACCTGACTGAGATGTCATCTAGCGCCCCAAAAAAAACAAACGATACATTTCCAATCAAGTGTCAACCCGTACATCCACAGCATGAAAGCGCAAGTCATAAACTCACTATCTGTAACTGATTGAATCCCAGCCTGAGAGTCTCCACATAGCCATGTATGGGGAGAAGAGTGTACACCACCACCCTGTTGAATACACTTCTTATCCCGTTCAGTCGCGATGATCGGTTGCCAGAGATATAAGTGTTGAGTTCGGCCCAACCGCTCAAAACAAGCTTTAATCTTAGATACCCATTCAATGTTCAATACAAAGCATTCAACATTCAATACACATGTTTATTAGCCTTTTCCGTCTACTGACAGGGGCTTTCAGCTGTAATTGCTCTTCCCATGCCTCCTTTGTGGTTTATCCATTTCGTTTTCATACTAGGACAAATCTACCTTAAGCCTGCCTCAGAGCCAGAAGATGCAAATATGTTTGTTTGTCACCTCATCCTGTGTGTGTGTGTGTGTGCGACACTGCACTCCCCATCTCCTCCTCTCTTCAAAGGCATTGAGTGCCGTCTCCCTCGCCACCCCTCGCTCACACTCCTCTCCCCATCTTTTGTCTTAGTGTTCCATATTTAATGGGGTGGCTTGTATGTGGTGAGGAGGGAGGAGGAGGGGGGAGGCACCTGAGGCTGGGGGCTGAGGCTTACTGTCTGATGCTGAGGTGGAGTGCCCTACCCTCCCCTCTCTCTTTCTCTCCTCTGTCTTTCTCCACAGCCCTTTCAAGAAGAATCCATGAGCATGAGATCAAAGGAAGCCATTGATGCCCCCTATTCTGTAGGGGAGATGGAGGGTCGCAATGACACCCACCCACACACTCACCCACCCACTTATCCACGCACCCACTCACCCACCCACCCACTCACCCACTGATGTACCACTTTGACACTGGTGCCTTGGCCTGTAAATGATCCAGATTGACTGATGGGTAGAGAAAAGGAAAGCTAGCAAACTTTCTCAGTTGAAAATCTCCTCATGTCCTCCTTCGGCGTTGTGTATTCATGGTTGCAAAGGAAAGCCAAGCCCCCCCCAAAAAAATTACCAAGAAAAAAATATATACAAAATGATATATCTTTCGTCTCTCTGTGTTTCAGAAATGTCCTTAAATTCCAAAAAGGCTGAATGGATCCCACCGGAAAGAGCATCCAAGCGAGAGAGAAAAAACCCGACTGCGCCCCTCTGTCTCAGTGTGTGTAGCATATTCATCTGATACGGTCTGGTCAGAAAGAGTAACATTGTTGCTGCCCGTAGAATTGAATACAAGGGAAGCCAGCGAGCATTTGTGTCACTCCCTGATCTGTTTCACCTGTCCTTGTACTTGTCTCTAACCCCCTCCAGGTGTCGCCTATCTTCCCCATTATTCCCTGGGTACTTATACCTGTGTTTTCTGTTTGTCTGATTGCCAGTTCGTCTTGTTTGTTCAAGTCAACCAGCGTTTTGTCTCTGCGCCTGCTTTTTCCCAGTCTCTCTTTTTCACCCTTGCCTGTCCTGAATCTGAGCACGCCTGCCTGACCACTCTGCCTGACTCTGAGCTTGCCTGCCATCCTGTACCTTTGCCCCACTACTCTGGATTATCGTCCTCTGCCTGACCAGACCCTGAACCTGCCTGCCATCCTGTACCTTTGCCACTACTCTGGATTATCGTCCTCTGCCTGACCTGACCGTGAACCTGCCTGCCATCCTGTACATTTGCCCCTACTCTGGATTATCGACCTCTGCATGACCTGACCCTGAACCTGCCTGCCATCCTGTACCTTTGCCCCTACTCTGGATTATCGACCTCTTCCTGACCCTGAACCTGCCTGCCATCCTGTACCTTTGCCCCTACTCTGGATTATCGACCTCTGCCTGACCTGACCGTGAACCTGCCTGTCATCCTGTATTTTTACCCCTACTCTGGATTATCGACCTCTGCATGACCTGACCCTGAACCTGCCTGCCATCCTGTACCTTTGCCCCTACTCTGGATTATCGACCTCTTCCTGACCCTGAACCTGCCTGCCATCCTGTACCTTTGCCCCTACTCTGGATTATCGACCTCTGCCTGACCTGACCGTGAACCTGCCTGTCATCCTGTATTTTTACCCCTACTCTGGATTATTGACCTCTTCCTGACCTGACCCTGAACCTGCCTGCCATCCTGTACCTTTGCCCCTACTCTGGATTATCGACCTCTGCCTGACCTGACCCTGAATCTGCCTGCCGTCCTGTACCTTTGCCCCTACTCTGGATTATCGTCCTCTGCCTGACCTGACCCTGAACCTGCCAGCCGTCCTGTACCTTTGCCCCACTACTCTGGATTATCGACCCCTGCCTGCCATGACCCGTCGTTTGCCTGCCCCTGTTGCTGTAATAAACAATGTTACTTCAACGCAGTCTGTATTTGGGTCTTGCCTGAAATGTGATAATTTGGCCTCCCTTATTGTTTATAAAATAACAGTTATTCAGCATTGAGCTCAGCTGTGAATTTGGCTTCAGACCAGTCACATCACAAACCAAACGTCATTATTGACAGACAAAAACATGAATTGTTGCATCTCATTGTGTTATTGTCCTCCAGTAGCTAGCTTGCTAAAATCATCCCTTTCCTAAATTAACCATTGATAAAGATTTGGATTTGTGGTTTTACTTAATTCTCCGTACTGGCCAATTATTATAACGGTGGTTCTGATCCAACCATAAATTCATACATTGTGCCCCTGGCCTGAGAGGATGGAAGTTCAATATGTTCAGTAGCTAGATGAAGTATGCTAATGTTAACTAGCTGGCCTGGCATATCGTTGCCAATGAAAGGAAGTTAGGCTAGCAAGCAAGTATTTTAGCCAAGCAGCCTAGGACAACAACATCTAAAAGCGTGTACTGTATTACAGTCATAGACCCTTCAGGCAGCATGAAGGAAGAGGATGGCATTGGCGAGCCAACATGTTTTTTCTACTTGCACGCACGCGCACACACACAAAAATAAATTCCATTGACAGCCACATCATATTTAGTTTACGTTGATTGGACTAAATCATTTTTGGTATATTTTAGTTGTCACTGTAATAGGTGATTAGATTATGTTGAAATAGTGGAGGCAGCTCCTGTTTTCTTTGTGACTCGTGGCAACTCTCCATGGTTCTAAATCAATAGTTGTTCAGTAGTCCAAAAATGTCGGAAACATTGCCTTTCTTGACCATGCTGTAGGTCATGTAACTGTTTGTTACATGCAGCATGTTTTGTGGACTTCACAGGACAGATATTGCTCTCTGGTTTTGTGATGAAACAAACGTGTGGTTGAATGTATTCTGCCACTGTGTCTTCTTGTCTCTGCCTTAGGCTTTAGGCCACGGTGTCAAGGCATATGAACTACAATGTTATAGAGCAAACAACGCAATTATCACAACACGTAGGTGGCAATATGGCTTTTTTTTCTGGATTGGCTTCCCTGGTGAATCGACCCGCACACCGCTACTTCCCTCCTTCCTTCCCTCCCTCATCCCTCCCTCTCTTTCTCTCTCTTACTGTAGGGCCATCGAGCACATTGGCACCTGTCAAACTATGGGGCTGTTTTTATTGCTCGCTCTCAATCACCTACTTGCAAAGACCAGGAACACATGTTCCTTATTGATCACCAATCAATGATCAATTAAGCAAGCCATTTGTTCAATTAGAGCCACCTCTCCTTGGGACCCGGGGTTACTCAGGTATTTGATTTGAAGGACTGGCGAGGAATGGATATGCCTGCCTACTTGATCAGGAAGATTTGTGTCAGGCCTTTAGCTAAACACGTCTTATAGGCCCACCAAGGATGATCGCGGAGGTTTATTTCGCTGTTCGTGACATCCTCTGCCAATAAAATACTTTCCTGTGTGAAATTCTGTTGGATTTTTAATGTTAACCTTTTAGGGAAGAGTAAAAGATGGACAACACTATGAGGAATTATGTTGGGTTTTTACAGGTTTATGATTGTTCTTGTTCGATAATGGGACAATGTTAACATGTTGGACCATTCAATGTTGTTGGACCATTCAATGTGGGCTGTTTATAGACTATAAAAGGTAGACTGTTTGATATAATATTAGAAACAAACGTTTGTTTTTTTTTACCCCCTTTTCTCCACAATTTCGTTTGTATCCAATTGTTAGTAGTTACTATCTTGTCTCATCGCTACAACTCCCGTACGGGCTTGGGAGAGACGAAGGTCGAAAGCCATGCGTCCTCCGAAGCACAACCCAACAAAGCCGCACTGCTTCTGAACACAGCACGCATCCAACCCGGAAGCCAGCCGCACCAATGTGTCGGAGGAAACACCGTGCACCTGATTACCGTGCACTGCTTCCGGCCCACCACAGGAGTCGCTGGTGTGCGTTGAGACAAGGATATCCCTACCGGCCAAACCCTCCCTAACCCGGACAACGCTAGGCCAATTGTGCGTCGCCCCACGGACCTCCCGGTCGCGGCCGGCTGCGACAGAGCCTGGGCGCGAACACAGAGTCTCTGGTGGCACAGCTAGCGCTGCAATGCAGTGCCATAAACCACTGTGCCACCCGGGAGGCCCAGAAAAAAAATTGACGGACTATCCGATATCAACTTCCCAAGATTTACTATTTTCTGGACTATTTGTTGGAGGAGCTACTTAAATCAACAGTGTATTTAGTTGTCTTCAGCTGGACTAGAGTAGAGATTCCTCAACTGCACACAGTAGAGACATTTGGACACCACTGTACTACCTCACCCACCTCCCTCTCCCCAAAATCTCCTGCCCTGTCGTTCTCACCAAGGAAGGGGGCGCTCTGTCCCAACTACCCTGCACCTCAAACCCTCTGAACCCCCACTTTCTTCCTCCTCCATTTTTGGGGATGATTGTTTATTTGGGTCAGATAGTCAGTTATCTCTGGGACGAGGGCAGAAAAAAGGGGCGTCTTCCCACCCCACATCTCTCCCCTTCTTCCTCCCTGGGCCTCCTCACGCCCCTCCCTTATTTTCCCCCATTTAACCAGTCAGCAACAATCAGAGCTGACAGAGCGACGGGAAACAATCGGGCGGTGTCACCGGCAGGGTGACCTCAGAGGGGTGAGGGGGCCCGGGGGAGGCGAGGGGGGGAGGCCATGGGGGGACGGGGGGCCCACCAAATCCACCACCCAGTGTCCTGCCTGACCCTTTGTTCCGGCCCGCCAGTGAGAAAATGGGGACACTTTAGCTCTCCTCTGTTTCCCCTCTCACATTCCCTCTTCTCTTCTTTTCTTCATCACTCTCTCCCTCTTTGTTCCAGAGAGAGAAGGGGCAGAGGGGCCAGGCCACGATAAAGTGAGTGACGGGCCACTTTTTTTTTTTTTTCATGGACGGTGTCTGTGACTGTGTGACACCAGGGTCTTAATTGACAGTGAATGTGTGTGTTTGTTTGTGTGTGTGTGTGTGTGTGTGTGTGTCAGGGGGAATGGGGGTGTCTCTAGTCTGCTGTGTGACAGTTTGGAGGTTTCACACTGCGACCCCTGCGTTGTCTGTCTGCACGCCTCGACCGGGTTCCCACGCGAAAGTGTTCTCTCACGGTCCCACGAATGTCTGACCGTTAGGACCACAGCACCCAGGGCCACAGCAAGACAGACACCGATAACTTAAGCTTAAGATGCTCCACATACCTCCTCACGGACCGTCCCAGGGTTGTTTTTGTTTTGTTTTGACCCGATGACATCACGTTTTGTTTACATTGCCTAAACCGAAAGAATTGTACCCATTCCCAGGAACGCTTCATATGAAAAATACCAAAACTTTGTTTTGTCACAATTTAAACTAAACATTGAACTATGGCGATTTTTTTTTTCCCCAAATGAGAGCAGTAAGAAAAAATATGAGTCATACAATGGGTCAAAAAAAAAGTCCATATAATTTAGAACTAGAAGCAATGCTGTGTGGTTGACAGCGATTACAATTTTACTTTGATTTCACAAACTCTATGTTCACAAACTTGAAAGTTGACCTTTAATTAAAACAACATCCCACAATCAGCAATAAATTCAGTTATATGGGTATCTGATGTAACTACAGAAGGATGTCAAACTACAGTTTATTTCATCCATTTGAATCCAATAAACACGCTCACATCATTAGAGGTCATGGGCAAGCCAGCAATTAAAGCAATATCCCTTTCCTAACTGGGCTTATCATAATTATATGATAATTTGATAATTTTGACACTGGTGTTATATGGATGATTGGCTAAGACGATGAGCGAGGGAAGAGAGCAAAGAGAGAGAGGACAGAGGGTGGGTGGAGGCAGAGGAGACAGAAGAGAGCGAGAAGGAGAGGGGGAATGAAAGAGGGATAAATTAGTGACGGAACGACAGCATAACGGATGGGGGGGTACATTCCAGGGTGATACAGCAGCATGCTGGTCTGGCATGAGGCGAGCGAGGGAGGGAGAAGGAGGGGGGTAGAGAGGAGGGATGGAGGGGGGTTCCGGTGTGGTGGGAGGTGACGAGGCCTCCCTTGCCGCAAACGAGACAACGTGGACAGATGGTGTCCCTCGGAGGGGCTGAGTGAGCCCCAGTTTTCACCTGCGGCCCCATGGGAAAAATCCGCCTTCCTCACACATGGAGCTGGAGATAGGATAGGTTAGGTTAGGAGAGGAGAGCCTGGAATGCTCCTGAAACACAACACGAAGGATGAATGGACACAAAACAAGGGGATAGATGGACGGATGAAGAAAGAGGGAGAGAAAAGGGAGGATGGTGTGGAAAATATAATAGGAGAATAGGGGGGGTACCGTATAGAAAGGGGGAAAAACAAGAAGAGAGGACAATTATGTTAAAGTTTTTGCAAGACTAGAGAATGAAAAAGGGACTGAAAATAGATTGACAGACAGAATGAGAGAACCGAAAGAGAGGGAGGGAAAAAAGAGAGCGAGAGGGACAGTTCTCCCACACTTAAACAGATACTTTCCGACAGACACCAAGCTGGCAAAACATGCAGACAGACGCTTCACTCTCTCCCTCTCCCTTCTCCCCCCCCCCCCCCCTCTCTCCCTCTCTCCCTCTCCCCCTGACTGTTGGATCATACAGATGGTGCTTTTGAGTGCCGTGAATGGGGTCAGCCCGGGTCGGGGGGACGAGACAATAACGCAACGTTTCGCTCGCCCCTCGACCGGCGGAATGAAAGTGAACAATGGTGTACTGCTGAGGGAGGGGGGGTCGTCAGAAGGGGATGACTCTGGGGTGGCGAGTGGGTCAGTCTTCCCAGGGTCACAGTGGGCCAGTAAGAGGATGTGTGTGTGTGTGTATGATGCAGGGAGTTTGCGGGAGTAACACCCCACTGTTAGCATGTGTCCATACTCCGTCTGCTCTTGACTCTATATAGATCTTAGTAAGTGTGTCTTAAACTCCTGTAGGCATTAAAGCCACATTAGCCTGTAGTCTCACTCTTGTTGGAGACTCCTATGGTCTTACTTTCAACAATACCTCCCGTTGTTATCTTTCTCTCATTACTCCAGTTTGATTTGCCACTCAGCAAGGGGCGATGAAGAAGTTACTAACTTTCAACACGCACCTGTTAGTTGAACTCCTAGCCTTTACTGTGTCCATTCTACTGCTGGTGTCGCGTTCAAAACATTCGGCAACGGAGCGTTTCTTATTGGAAATGTTCAGGAAGTCACTTCCTGTTGCAGTCTGTTTTCTTCTTTTTGTTGCATAATGAATACGACTCTGTTCATTACTTTCACATTATTTTTTATACAGTATTTTATGGGCTGTATAGCAGATAGTTGGTAGTGTTGGTTACCATCTGGAAAGCTATAGCATATGTTGGTGGTGGAAAAATAATGGGGATGGGGCTGATGGGGCTGTGTGACAGTGAACACGTGGCTAAGCAGGCCTACAGATGTTGTATTGATCTAATTGACTGGACACTCAGGGATCAATGGAAGTCAATAGAAGTGATCAGCAGCCTCCTTAAGAGCCATCAGATTAACAATGCCTGAATACCAGACCATTCTGGTGTTTGTATTTAACTTTATTACTATTGGATAAAGCAACACTATGTAATTGTTGGAAAGCTGGCAAAACAGATTCAGAACATGTTAGATGGTAACCAGGGGTTGGAATGGGTTCAGGGAACAGAACCCCCAAAAAACGGAAAATAACAACATTTTTCAAGGAATGGAAACAGAAACGGGAACGAAAGTGATCTCTAGTGTTCCGGAACAGAACTGTTCTTTTCAAATCTTGAAAGCCGGTATCTGGTGGAGTATATGAATGATCTAAACGTAAAAACTATGTTGATTTCACTGGTAAAAAAAATGAAAGAAAAGGAACTATATTTGATCTCTAACTTTTTTTTGGTTCGAACCGGTTCAGAACTTTATTATGCTGGTCGGAGCATTGGAGCGGAACCGGGGGGGAAGAAGGGCTTCTGTTCATAACGGAAACAATTGAATAACAATTTAACAGGCCGATGCAACAAGACACAACAGATTAGAGATGTGAAATTGGTGTACCAACACACCAAGGTCAGGTATAAAAGCAGAGGGAAAAGGAGAGCGTTACACGGGCACACATTTTCACAGAGCCGTCCCCACTGTGTCACTCTGTTATCATGTTAATCCTATTCTTGTCTTTCCTTTCCACCCATTCCTCTCCCTTCCTCCCTCGCTATGCTTCATACAGAAACTCTCAATGGACCGTGAACCCTTCGCTGCTTATGAATGACGATGTCACACCTCTCTCTATCGCTCTCTCTCTCTTGCACACATAGGCTACACAGACAAACACCCCCCACACACACACACACCCCACACACACACACACACCTCGGCTTCTATTTCTTCCCCTCTCCTTCCCAATCCTCCTTTCTCCATCTGTCAGGTTGATTGACATGTGCTGAGAAGCAGAGGAGCAGAGAGAAACAGAGAGGGATCTGAGGTTCAGAGATCAGAAGCCAGGCGATGGGGGTGGGAGGGAGGCTGGAGCTGAGGACCCTAGGCCTCAGTCTCCTGGCCTCTTCTACACCACTGATCCTCTCTGTTGTTGTGTTGTCAGGGAAACGTCCGTGATTGTCAGGTGGACGAGAGTTGTTTCTGGGTGGCAGCAGACGGAAACAGAAAAATACACAGAAACACACTTGAATTCAAAGAGGTAAACACACACCCAACGCAAAGACGCACACACTCATTTGCAAAAGCAAACAAGCATGTACACACACACACACAGACGCACACACACACACCAAACAGACAGTCACATAATACTCGCACTCACACACAAACAAACACTTGTTCCTGCCTTTATAAATGCATGGCGAGTTGTCTTCAGCTGGAGATGATACTTTAAGGGGTAATTGTCAGAGATTACACAGATTTGTCTGTGGATAGAAAGTAGTTCCCCCCCATCCATATCCCATCATCCCCTGCTCAGATACCTCCCTCAGAGGGCCTGTTAAGACCTCCTCTCTTCTTCCTCTCCCTTCTTCACCTGCTCCCCACGCGTCACACGACAACATCCTGAGGTTACATCAAAACACAACAGAGAGGGAAGGGGGAGAGATAGAGAGAGATACAGTGAGAGTGGGAGGGATTGTGTGAGGGAAAGAGGAAGTTCTGTGAGCAATAGATACCCATACTGTAGATGCTTTCTCCTTCCATTGGATAACAGTACACTACTTGGATACACCTATTCACAGCACTATATAGCACCATATGACTCCTCTCTCCTTATAAGGAGAAGAGGACCAAAACACAGCGTGGCAAGTGTTCGTCATATTTTTAATTAAAACTGAACACTACACAAAATGAAAACGAAACAGTTCTGTATGAAAACCACAGACACAGAAAACAATCACCCACAACCAAAATGGGGAAAACAGGCTACCTAAGTATGATTCTCAATCAGAGACAACGATCGACAGCTGTCTCTGATTGAGAACCATACCAGGCCAAACACAGAAATACAACATAGAAACAAGAACATAGACTACCCACCCCAACTCACGCCCTGACCAAACCAACACAAAGACATAAAAAAGGAACTAAGATCAGAATGTGACACAAGGACAACAGTGTGTGGAGGAGTGGACCATGAGAAGAGACTAAAGCTCACCACGCACACTGAGACCTTTACGAATGGTGATGGAAGACCAAACCTCCTCAAGACCCTGTGGAACCCAGTGCTCCAACCCCACAGCTCCCCCTTCCATATTGATGCATGCAGAGGCTGCGGCAAAGGGTGTGTGCGAGTGTGTGCGCGTGCGTGTGTGTGCATTTGGGTGGTGGAATAAGAACCACATTTGAATAAATTAAAATTTGCATTTTGTATGAAGGAAAAAGGGGGGAAATGCAAAACAAAACAAAAAATGCATGAGGAACAACAAAAACTACACTTAAATCTTACATGGAAATAAACAACTTTTTCTTCATGGAAAACGGTTGGAGTGGCTGTCATCAGATGTGTCAACAGATCCTTACTAGGTGGATAGAATGTACAGGAAATCTATGTACAGGAAATCTATGTACAGGAAATCTATGTACAGGAAATCTACGTACAGGAAATCCAAGACCATGAGCGGAGTCATGGCTTTCATGTCACTATAATGGGCAGCAAATAAAGTCATAGGGACATTGTTGTTTTGTCCAATGGATGTAGACTACAGACCAAGGTTTTTCTGTGGCTTTACCTGGCAACAAAGCTGCAAATCAGAGACACTGCAAGCAAATCCAACTCTCAATCATTAAATTCCAGCCAATCCAAATACTGCTACCATTCCTCAAATACAGGGCGGTAGCTGTGAGCTGGGGGTTTAGGGGGAAGGGGGGCGGAGGAGGTGCAGGTGACTGGGGCCTGAGGGAGAAAGGCTTGCGGCGGGAACAGCGTCAGGCTGGCCCCTAATTGATCTCTGGGTAATGTGGAGGGGCCCGCCGCAGGGGCCACTGGAGGGGTCATTAGGATGCAAATCCAGCCCTGTGCTGTGTGTTCCTCCCCAGCCCAGACCCAGCCAGACAGACAGGTAGAGAGGGAGAGAGGGGAGGGGGAGGGACAGGATGATGTGGAGGAGAAGAATGAGAGCAAGGGAGCATAGGAGGGATGGAAAGGGTGGAAAAGGATGGGAGAGAGGGAGTGGGAGGGGAAGAGCGAAGCAAATGTGGAAGTGGGGGGAAGGTTTAGGGGAGGGATGGGACTTAACATTGGGGAGAGAGTATCTTTAATGGGACACTATAGACCAGAGTGGAAGTTTTGTGCTAGGAAGTATGCCTGGCCCACCTCGTTGAGGAAAGACCTGGACATCCATCCTCCGCCCCCTTTTAAACAGACGCTAATTAAACACTTGGAATCCCGCCCCCTCGTGTCCATCAATGTCCCCTATTATTTGTCTTTTTCATGTTTCTATTTTTTAAGACAAAAGCTGAGGATATCCATGGCAGGGGTCGGAGACTGGGGCCAGCAAGAGGGACAGATCGTTTTTCATTCCCCCTAATTGACGTGAACAGTTCTTTTGACCCTAATTAGTGCTCTGTAATCTCTCATTTGCATATCACAAAGGCAACACTATTTGCATATTTGTAAACGAGATGGGCCCTGCATCTGCATGCGTTCCCCTGTATCCCCTTTCCTTTCTTCTCTCAATGCCCTCGCCACTCTCTCTCTCTCTTTCTCTTTTCTCTTCTCCCGCTTTCATGCAGGGACGGTGCCAGACAGGGCAAGCGATGAACAGGACTGCACGCAGGCAGGGACAAGAGGCTGGCATGGGATGGCTGGCACGGGCACACTGGCACAGTGCACTGACAAAGAGAGGGGAAAAGATAGTAGCGAGAGACAGAGTGGAAGGACAGAGAGAAATATGGAGACAGAGAGTGAGACAAAGGGGAAAGAAAGATAAATGGGAGACAGAGTGAGGCAAGACACATCTTCGAAGGAAACAGGAAGAGCAGTAGAGAAACATACATCATGTAAGAAAGAGTGTGAGAGAGATACTAATACAACTCTAGGCCAGTGACTTAGTGCACATTGATTGACTGACTGACTGACTGTCAGACTGACTGGCTGGCTGGCTGACTGTCTGACTGACTATCAGACTGACTGACTAGCCGACTGACTGTCAGACTGACTGACTGACTGACTGACTAGCCGTCAGACTGTCAGACTGACTGACTGTCAGACTGACTGGCTGGCTGGCTGACTGTCTGACTATCAGACTGACTGACTAGCCGACTGACTGACTGACTGACTGGCTGGCTGACTGACTGTCTGACTGACTATCAGACTGACTGACTAGCCGACTGACTGTCAGACTGTCAGACTGACTGACTGTCAGACTGACTGGCTGGCTGGCTGACTGTCTGACTATCAGACTGACTGACTAGCCGACTGACTGACTGACTGGCTGGCTGACTGACTGTCTGACTGACTATCAGACTGACTGACTAGCCGACTGACTGTCAGACTGACTGGCGAGTCACCTTGTTAGGCAGTCCGCTGCTTACAGTAAACCCATGGCTCGGTATAACAGCTGCCTCTACTCCCATCACCACACTATCACAGACTCTTTATCTATGACAACCTCCAGTCCAATCTTCCTCTCTCCTACATGTACTTTACCGCTCTACTCTACTATCTCAAAGGCTTTTCTCAACATTAATCATGGAGCACATCAAAGTGTTATGGCAAGTCACTTTTGACAGCGAGATGCATTATAGCAGGTATTCCCAAACAGGGGTACGCGCAATGCCGTCGGGGGTACACCAAATAAAAAAGTGATTCACATTTAAAAAATGGTGTATATATATATATATATATATATATATATAAAAAGAAAATTGCACTTATTTTTTTTGTCACATTATTAAACAGTCTATTTTCCAACGGGACTATACATTTGGGTGAGGGTTTTTTCTCGCCTGAGTCGCCTCGTTTCACTGCCAAAAATAAAAGTAAACCATTTAGTGTTCAGCGAAATAACAACACAATGTCTAATACAGGTAGCCTAGTCAAATTATTAACAACCAATCACATTAACCGTTACACTCTCGTGGGAATTCCGTTAACGGTCTGTATGTAGTCAAACGTAGCTGCTGCTCATTCCCTTTGCTTGGAAATGGATAAATGGTTTTAAAAAAATTAAGTCCCGTATCCATAGACACACATACCAGCTCTACTGGTAGTACTGCTACTACCAGCAGTACTACACCTGCACCTGTCGACAACACAAGTTGTCCTGCTTCCACGAGCACATCCAATGCTAGCATCAGTAATTCTACATTTGTTGTTAGCCCAGCTAGCATGGACACTGACAGCTGTGAATCTGATGCAGCCGAAGAGCTACTACCCCCTTACCCGGGAAAGCACCGAACAACAGACAGGAACGTTGGACCATCGAAGAGGCGCAAATATGATGAGAACTACATTGATTTGGGGTTCAGTTATATTGCTAGTAGTGCCTTTCCTCAACCACCGTGTTATACAGTATATGCAAAAGTATTATCTCACAACTCGATGAAGCCTTCACTCTTGCGCAGACATTTAGAAACAAATAAACCACGGGAGATTTTTGAGCAAGAATTAAGACGACTTTCGAGTAGTAAAAGCAACAGATACCTTTAATAAGAAGAGGCTAGAAGAGTCTTATATGGTGCGCTACCGAGTGGCTAGGACAGGCAACAATGCTGGGGGGGAAATCCCAAAACACTGTACAGACAATGCCTTCAACCAACAACACTGTTTCCCGACGCATCAGTGACAAGGCAGGAGATGTTTTGAAACAATCACTGCTTCGTATACAAGCCATTGAATTCTATGCGTTACGGCTAAATGAGTCAACAGACTCAGGGCCTGTCACAGCTCCTAGTATATGTCAGTTACCTTTATCGGGGGTAAATTAAGGAAGATATCCTCTTCTGCAAACCACTGGAAACAAGGACAACAGCAGAGGATATTTTTCAAGTACTGGACAGCTTTGTGACATCAAATGGACTTTGGTGGTCAAGATGTGTTGGGATCTGTACTGATGGCGCAAAAGCCATGACAGGGAGACATAGTGGAGTGGTAACGTGAGTGTAAGCAGTTGCTCCCGACGTCACTTGGGTACACTGCAGCATCTACTGAGAGGCTCTTGTTGCCAAGTGTCACGGCAGTCAAAAGAAGTGGACCAAAGTGCAGCGTGGTGAGCGTACATTTTCCTTTTATTAGAATGTCGCCAACAAAACAAGAAACGAAAGAACAGCCGTAAAGCTTACAGGGCTAAGTGTCTCTAACAAAGTTACTGCCCACAATCACAGGTGGAAAAAGGGCTGCCTAAGTATGATTCCCAAGAAGAGACAACGATAGACAGCTGTCCCTGATTGAGAACCATACCCGGCCAAAACATAGAAACACAAAATCATAGAATTAAAGGACATAGAATGCCAACCCAAATCACACCCTGACCAAACCAAAAAGAGACATAAAAAAGTATCTCTAAGGTAAGGGCATGACACCAAGGGAATACCTGACAGCTTGAAAGACAGTTTGGACACCACAGTGAAAATGGTTAAATTTGTTAAAAGAAAGGCCCCTGAACTCTTGTGTATTTTCTGCGCTATGCAATGATATGGGCAGCGACAATGTAACACTTTTACAACATACAGAAGTGCGCTGGTTAACAAGGGGCAAAGTATTGACACATTTTTTGGAATTAAGAGATGAGCTTAAAGTTTTCTAAACTAACCATAATTTTAATTTGTCTGACCGTTTGCATGATGACGAGTTTCTCACACTCCTCGCATATCTAGTAGAGGTTGATCGATTATGATTTTTCAACGCCGATACTGATTATTAGAGGACCAAAAAAGCCGATACTGATTAATCGGACAATTTTTATTTATTTATTTGTAATAATGACATTTACAACAATACTGAATGAACACTTATTTTAACTTAATATAATACATCAATAAAATCAATTTAGCCGCAAGTAAATAATGAAACATGTTCAATTTGGTTTAAATAATGCAAAAACAAAGTGTTGGAGAAGAAAGTAAAAGTGCAATATGTGCTATGTACGAAAGCAAACGTTTCAGTTCCTTGCTCAGAACATGAGAACACATGAAAGTTTCCTTTTAACATGAGTCTTCAATATTCCCAGGTAAGAAGTTTTAGGTTGTAGTTATTATATGAATTATAGGACTATTTCCCTCTATACCATGTGTATTTCATTAACCTTTGACTATTGGATGGTCTTATAGGCACTTTATTATTGCCAGTGTAACAGTTTAGCTTCCGTCCCTCTCCTCGCTCCTCCCTGGGCTCGAACCAGCAACACAACGACAACAGCCACCATCGAAGCAGCATTACCCATGCAGAACAAGGGAAACAACCACAGGCTCAGAGTGAGTGACGTATGACACGCTATTACCGCACGCTAACTAGCTAGCCATTTCACTTCGGTTACACCAGCCTCATCTCGGGAGTTGATAGGCTTGAAGTCATAAACAGTGCAATGCTTGGACGCACAACGAAGAGCTGCTGGCAAAATGCACGAAAGTGCTGTTTGAATGAATGTTTACGTGTCTGCTTCTGCCTACCACCGCTCAGTCGGATACTTAAATACTTGTATGCTTGTATGCTCAGTCAGATTATATGCAATGCAGGACACACTAGATAATATCTAGTAATATCATCAACCATATGTAGTTAACTAGTGATTATGATTGATTGTTTTTTATAAGATGTTTAATGCTAGCTAGCAACTTACCTTGGCTGACTGCATTTGCATAACAGGCAGTCTCCTTGTGGAGTGCAACGAGAGAGAGGCAGGTCGTTATTGAATTGGACTAGTTAACTGTAAGGTTGCAAGATTGGATCCCCCGAGCTGACAAGGTGAAAATCTGTCGTTCTGCCCCTGAACGAGGCAGTTAACCCACCGTTCCTAGGCCATCATTGAAAATAAGAATGTGTTTTTAACTGACTTGCCTAGTTAAATGAAGGTATAAAAAAATATTTAAAAAATAAAAAAATTGGCAAATCGGTGCCCAAAAATACCGAT
The DNA here is from genome assembly GCF_013265735.2 of Oncorhynchus mykiss. Taxonomy (NCBI): domain Eukaryota; kingdom Metazoa; phylum Chordata; class Actinopteri; order Salmoniformes; family Salmonidae; genus Oncorhynchus; species Oncorhynchus mykiss. The sequence continues at coordinate 37,208,767 of NC_048566.1, forward strand.
TTCCGATTGTTATGAAAACTTGAAATCGGTCCTAATTAATCGGCCATTCCGATTAATCGGTCGAGCTCTAATATCTAGGTGATGTTTTTTCTCACCTGAATGATCTGAATCTGGAATTACAGGAACTCTCCGCAACTATATTCAATGTTCCGGACAACATTGAGGCTATGATTAAGAACTTGGAGCACTTCTCTGTCTGCATTAACAAGGACAACACACAGGTCTTTCCATCATTGTTTGATTTTTTTCTGTGCAAATGAACTCAAGTTTACGGACAATGTCAAATGGGATATAGCGAAGCACCTGAGTGAGTTGCGTGCGCAATTACGCAGGTACTTTCCCAAAACGGATGACACAAACAACTGGATTCGTTATCCCTTCCATGCCCTGCCTCCAGTCCACTTACCGATATCTGAACATGAGAGCCTCATCAAAATTGCACAGCGGTTCTGTGAAAATTGAATTTAATCAGAAGGCACTACCATATTTCTGTATTGGGCTCAGCTCAGACTATCCTGCCTTGGCAAATCACTGATACCCTTTGCAAACACGTACCTATGTGAGAGTGGATTCTCAGCCCACCCTAGCATGAAAACTAAATACAGGCACAGACTGTGTGTGGAAAATGATTTAAGACTGAGGCTCTCTCTAATACAACCCAAAATTGCAGAGTTATGTGCATCTTTTCAAGCACAGCATTCTCATTAACCTGTGGTGAGTAATTCACAATTTTCGATGAACAAACAAGGTTCTATATGTAAGATGGTAAAATAAAGAGCAAAATGATTGATTATTATTATATTATTATTTGTGCCCTGGTCCTATAAGAGCTCTTTGTCACTTCCCACGAGCCGGGTTGTGACAAAAACTCGCACTCATTCTTATGTTTAAGAAATGTATCGTATAGTGTGTGTGTGTGGCAGGCTTACAATGATGGCAAAAAACATCATTTGAGAGTGCGCTGACCCTGGTGCTAGAGGGGGTACGCAGCTGGAGGTTCAATATTTGAAGGGGTAGAGGACTATAAAACGTTTGCCAACCACTGCATTACAGTATGTGACACGACAACACCTCCTAAATGTGATTGAGACCAACACGAGACACAAGACGGGCACAGGATATGGTGCATGAAGTGTTATGTACACTCAAACTCTTCTTTCTTATTTTTTTGCTTCGGCTCCCTTTCTGACTGTATAAAAATGCACCTATTTACTGTATTCCAATACTCTGCAACCAAAACATTTAAAATTCCCGAGTCCATTATCTCTCAGTTTAGCACAACAATTCTGCCATTCATTTTCCTGCACAAAACTTCCCCTTACACATTCATCCTGTAGGATACCTGTACGATATCTTACTCCGCTGCACTTCTCAAAGACTTCACGTCTTCGCTCAGCGTTCACCCAGGTACACTGACAAAGCTCTCCCACACCGACATCCTGACGTCCTTGCCGCCTGCTCTAACATCCCTGCCGCCCCACCCTCCTCTCCTCGTCACTCCTTGTCACTCCTTGTCACTCCTGACCCCTGCGACGTGGTGCTCTATTACAATGGAAACGGGGGCTAATTAAATGGCCGATGTGTAATGGGAGAGACAACACGGCCTACATGATAAGGAGCCGAGACAACAGCCCTGTGACCGGGGTCATGCGTTCCCAGTGAGGATGGGCTTATTGGGGATTGATGCCCTCTACGTTCCCCTCTCTCCCACTATCTCCTGAGGATTCCAAAGGTAGTCAGGGCAACCCGAGACCTTCAAGCCGACAATCTCCAGTGTTACCGTTCAGGCTTGTTGTGCAGTGGAGGTCACTTCAATCAAGGTGCAACTCCGAATGCCTTGTGAGGGAAAGGACAATTAAAGGTGTCACTTCTAATGCATTAGGAGTAAAGAGAGAGTTTTTTTTGTTTAAGTGAAACTTTTGTATCGTGGCTGAGGAGAAGGAGAAGGATATCTATCCTTAGCATAGAAAATAGAGTCAAATCCTGATGAAAAAATGTAGTGGTGGACAGAAAATTGTTTTCTATACGGCTAAGGTGAAGAAGCACTCTGTTGGGAGCCTTGAGTTGTGAGCTGGCATTCATTTGCCCTCACTCTATGGAGCGCTTAATGTATTCACAGAGGGATGATATGAAAGCAACCAAGGGGGGTGTAGCAACTGATAATGTAATACAATGCAATAATGTAATAGCTGCAAATAATGTAAGAACTTTTTCATTGATAATGTAACAAATCCACATTCCTGAATCCTACCGTAGCTCTAAACCTGACTTTAGCTGTAATATCAAGATGTTCAAATGACACAATTGACCCCCCAATATACACCCCCAACCCCAATCAGTCAGGGAATCAGTGAGTCTGTCTGAGAGAGAGAGAGAGAGAGAGAGAGAGAGAAAATATATATATATAAATATGGCAATTATACATTTTTTACTACTACTAAAATCTTAACTGATATGTCATGTTTTTTTTATAGATACAAGTATAACTCTGCAAACAAAATGAGTCTGGTGACATCCCCAAAACAAGCTGGGTACTAGACAAAAACATCCAGGGTATCATGACACAATGTCCCCAAAATGTCCCAAAAACACGGGGAAGTCCCTGGAACAAACCGGGAACTAGAAAACCTTTAGGAGACAATGACACAACATCCTGACCACTTTAGGCGAACATTTTGTGATGTCCCGGGGACGTCCTAACGACTAATTTGTGTTTGCACGGACGTTCCATTGGGACCAACATGCAAACGTCCCAATGACTAGTAAAATGAAAGTTCGGAGACCGTCCACCAAAGGTCCTGACATGGTCCCCAGTGACGTCCTGGTAAATTACACAGGTTAGTGTTTTTTTTTTATCATGAATCATGTTCCGGAGACCGCTCTGCAGCCTCAAAGTCATGATATCTGATTTGAAACCTAACTCTAACCTTAACACCTTAATCACACAGCTAACTCTTAAGCATGACATGCTGACCAAACCGGCCACGTGCGTGCGTCCGCGTGCACCATCGTACGCATATTGAGTTTGTCTATCCCTACATGACACGCAGGTTAAAATATCAAAACCAACTATATTAATATGGGGACAGGTCAAAATCCACATGAAACATTCAGGGACATTTAGCTAGCTTGCATTGGGTTGTTATTTTACCTGAAATGCATATGGTCCATTTTTTTGCTGGAGCTTTGTAGAGTTTAGACCCATTTTGAGTCGCACTAAATTGTGCTCTACAAATATTCCACAGATAATAAGGGAAACCTAGTTAGTTTTTAATTTGTTTTCTTTGATTAATCTCTCCTGTTCGTTCTTCTTCTTCTTCTTCTGTGGATTTCTATGGCAGTTGGTAACCAACTTTAAGGTGCATTACCACCACCAACTGGACAAGTGTGTGGACCTTGTTCATCTTTTAATCACCCACGAGGGTTAGTATGCTCCTAAAAACCAATGATTAGATGAGGCTGGACTTGCAGTGCCCGTTGACACTCACGAGCAGTTTGGATAAAATGATTGAATAACAGCATATAACCCTAACCTTCAATTAAGACCAAAAAGCAAATGTTTGTTTTCATAATTTTTTACAATGTGGCCAATTTTGACTTTACAGCTGGCCCATCTAGCGGAACTTGCTCAGGTCTGCTTCAAGGACAATAAACATCAACCTGCATAACTTACAAGGAACTAGACAAAAGTCCCCCAGACGAAAATTCCCTTGATCACAATGAAACGTCCTCTTGTATTCATTGAATGTCCCACAGATAATGTCCTATCAGAAGCAAATAGAACGTTTTATAACGTTCCCTAATGGGCATCAAAACAAAAAAAATTAAGCAGCTGAGGAGTTTTTCTACAGCTTGGCAATGAGAGTATCAAATTTAGTCAAAATAAACATGATTTACTTTTTTAATACTTGAGGCTTATTTGATTGAATAAACGTTTTGTAATGCTTAGGTTGTTACGAATGTACTGATATAAGTGTAATGCGCGTGACATTCCAGCAACTTTGAGAAGAAACACTTTATATCGGAGTTGCCCCTGTTGAAATTCAAGACGGGCTACGCATATTCGCCAAAGAATTCAGACGGTTGACGACAACACCCATCATCAAATATCCAACACCCTTCGTCTTCATATCAAAGTTGTGCCTGTTGTTCACACGCATATCTGCCCTCTCATTGGCTAGAATGGGCCCACCTGATCTCGCCTCCTCTCACCCGCCTTCCATCTTTGAGGAAGGATCATACGGTCCTCTTGAAGGATCATACGGTCAATAGCAGCTCTCTGACTGTCATACGGGTGGTGTTGGTGAAGATACGTCAGGCGGTGTGGGCGGCGTTGACATGACTCTGGATCCATCTCCACTCTGTATGACCGAGTGGCCTAGTCGATCCTGGGATAAGGAGGGTTGAAACCCCTGTTGAATATTTTTGTGATCATTACAATTTGGCTAATCAGATGACTGCCCGGCACGTCTCAAATTGGCAATGGACGCAAATGCAAAGTGTTCCTCAAGTGTGTGACTCTTAATTGGCATGCCATTAAAGAGGGCGAGAGAGTGACTTTAGTTTGTTATTACATTATTGGTTTAAGTTATTACACTATTGATGATTGCTTTTTTTATCGCAATGTGATAATCAATGCATAATGCAATTATAATTCTTGAATTATAACATAATGCTCAAAAACATTATTATTACGTTGTGTTCGGCATATTTATTAAATAATTGGCCATTTTTGACATTATCAGAATTTACTAGATTATAAATGCAAAAGTTATTGCATTATTGGCAGTTATTACAGTATCAGTTGCTACAAGGGGGTTTAGATATTGCCTTTGCATATGCTGTTGTCTCTAGAAAGCGGTGATTTGGGACAGTGAAGTTCTAAATGCAGCTGTTTTGCCATCTTAAGCAGCATGTTTGAAGCTCTAAACATTCACCAACACAACTCTGTGAATAGCACTGCTGGGTGATATGAAAAGTCCTAGTCAATCGATCAATCATACAACAATACTCTTAGCAAAAATCGTTATCTTTCCTTTACAATCCGTTGAAACTATGAGAATAGAAAGGTTCAGAACTACATCTCACAGTTGAAAAAAATATATGGCCAATAGAAATACAAACTGGATGGTCTTCAGAGATGGGAGGTGTTGAGGGGAGCTGAATTATGGGATTAAAAACAAACAAACTATAACTATTGTAAAATATAATGTGTCTGTAAAATGTATATAGTATGTATAAGCTGGAAATAGAAGTGTTGTTGACCATTAGTTTACTGGTAGGTTTAGGGGACAATAATAAAGGAAAATATATATATTTTTAAATATATTTATTACAAAGAAAATATATGGGGGATTGAAAATAATGCAAACAATTACATTGAGAAAAGCCACAATCTACTTCCAATATTAAAGCTGATCTACCCCCCCCCCCCCCCCCCCCCTAAAAAAAAAACAGAAAAACATTCACCATTACATATTGGACAGAGATATTGAGGCTGCAATCCAAGGTAACCTTTGAAGCCAATGGTACATGTGGCCCTGGTGGAGAGAGGTAGTCTACCACCCGAATGGATATCATTTACTGGGCATTTGAATCATTATATACAAATTGCAGTTTTCAAGCAAAGAAACAGTATTCAGACAAGACGCAAAGTCTTCAGAAGAGAGCTTGTTTTCACATGGTGATTGTGGCTCTTAAACAGCTTCTGTAATGGTCTCCTTCAGTCTACTTTGGTGGATACAGAGCCTGCGGCCCAAAGGCACTCTATTCCCTATGTAGCGCACTACTTTTGACCATGAACCATGGGGCTTTGGTCAAAAGTAGTAGTGTGCTATATAGGGAATTGGGTGCCATTTGGGACGAGCATTAGAAGAGTGTGATGTTTAGAACAAGGAAACTGTTTCAGAAGAGAGTCTGGCTCACCTATTCAAGAACATTAAAGAGACAGAGAACGCAGAGGAGAGAGTGTACCCTCTTTGATTTTGTTTATGCTATGGAAATTGGCATCGCCTGTGCAATTAGCCCTAATAACCTTTGTTTGTGTGTGTGTGTGTGTGTGTGTGTGTGTGTGTGTGTGTGTGTGTGTGTGTGTGTGTGTGTGTGTGTGTGTGTGTGTGCTTGTGCGCGTGTGTGACTATGCATGTGTCTGTTCTACTGGGTCGGCATGTGTGTTTGAATCCGTGTGTTTTTGCCTGTTTACATAAAGAGATAAAGGGAAGGTGGAGAGATCACAAGAGAGTGCAGGTGTATAGGCCACGTTTCAGCTGGTAGCCCTATTTACAGAAACCTGTTCTTTTTCAATGGAGGTCATTTTCATGAGCAAAAACTCATACTCTCTCCTTTATATATTGATATACTGTAGTGGGAGTTTGATTTGAGGGGTAGGATTTTCTTGGCCCCACTCACTACTCACTCTTAGCAGAGAAGAATAGCAGAGACATCTAGCTCTCTTCTCTCCCTCCCTCTTCTCCTCTCCTCCTCTCCTTCCCCCTTCCCTCCCTCCCCCTTGCCTCTGAGCAGTTATGGAGGGGCTGGGCAGTTTGGCCTCTCTCTGAACCACTCCTAATGTACTGTCTCCCTCTCCACATTGACCGTTAAATGGCCATAAGGACAGGGCCAGCAGTAATCGTCAACAGGGTCCTACTGAACTCTCCCTGTCCTGTCCTACCTTGTTCTACTGCCCTTACTGACCAAGCCGGGCTGGCCACCACACTCACTAAGCCCAGCAAAATTGTCTCACAGCAATGTTTTACCTTCACGTTTACATGCTAATCTCTCTCTCGCCATCTTACCCTCTTATCACCCCTTTCTCATCACAGCTATTAAGTATTCTGTGATTATGTGATGTGTAGGCATTTCTTTTAGAGTGGGCCCTCGCCTCGACTTGCTGTGCAATGATGTCACTAATAAACCTGAAACCTCGTATCTGTTATCCCATCTCAATCCTACTTATATCACCTTACATCACCCCTCTACATCCCCCAATCCTTCTATTACCACTCCATCCGTATTCTATATCACTAAACTGGAAGCCAATTTCTCCTAGTCACATCTCTTCTTCTTCCTCCTTCCCTGGCTCCTTATCCCACTCACTGTGCCCTGAATCCGTGTGGACCTCATCCTTCCTTCCCCACGCCCTCTGCCTCACGCCGTGTTGATGCGAAACTCCATGGCCTGAGAGACCTAGTTTCAATACATAAAACGTAGCATACGGTCCTAGCCTTGCTGCTATTCTGAGCCAGTTCATTTTGTTCTCTACCAGTTATACTGAAGTCCAGTTTTCTTTGACTTCTGAAACCTAGGGAAACAACATTAGAAGTTGGACCTGGGTTGGCTTCTGGAGGTCCATGGACCCGAGGGTGGGGGTCCGAATGTGAGTTCTTTCATAACGGAACCCCCCTACCACAAGAGCTAGCCGGACCCCCACCGGACCCTTGCTCTCTTTCAGTACGAGGGTCAAGCGGGCCGCACTTCCCAATCTGCACCACGCCCCAGTGAACGGGGGTGATGGAGTAGAACAGAGACAGAGGAGAGAGATGGATGGAGGGAGGAGAGGAGGAGGCAGGGGGGAGAGGAGTGAGGGAGCCAGGAAGCCATTTGAAGCTACCTCCCGTCGGTGGCCCCGGCATCCTCCACTATCCTCCACCTCTTTCCTGGTTCTTTTTCTCTCTTACCTCCATCGTTGTGTTTTGCTGTTTTTCCACCCCTGCTGCGGGCCTGCTCGCGCCCCCCGCCTCCGCCCCATATTGGATCTCAGTGGGCATTTTGTGCTTTTAGATGAATAGGCAAATGAGATGCCGGGCCAAATCAGAGAGGGGTGAGTCCGGGGGAGGGAGGGGGAGGTAAGGTGAGACGTGGGGGAGCGGAGGCAATTGGGTCGCTGGGCGGAAACAAGGGGTCCCCCCCACTCCAAATGTCAGGGGCGGCTAAGTGCCCATGGGGGCGGCTGCTCATTTCAATATGGCCTCCTGTGGGCGCTGACTGTGCCTCTGATGCAGAGACAGAGAGACCCCCGCTCAGGGATCCACTGATCTGTGATAAAAGGTGACCCTGCATCCTCATCCTCGCCCTCAAAATCCAATTCCAACTTCTTCAAATTGCTTATTGGTCTTTTTTTTGCCTGTGTTGCATGCAGAGAGACTTGTTCGTGCCCGTGTTGTGTTGGGGCATTCTTGTCAGCCTGTGAGGTCCCATTTGCCTACGTAAGTACACCTTTAGCATCTTCACTGGAGCTCCCTGTGTGTCAACACTGCCGCGTGGTGGTTTGGATGCATCTGTGAGATGTAACGAAGATACATGTGTGTACAGTTGCACATGTATACACACAGACAGACACATGCACTGTCTCTCTCGACCACACACACACAGCTTAGTGAACACTAATGACTGACTCAGGCAGAATGAGCACATTACAGGTGTTGGAAAATAGGAAAGGGTGACTGTTAATAAAGTAGTGTAAGATGTGTCAATAACAAATTCCTGCCAGCCTTCCATTAAGGAGTATATTACAGTTTTCAATTGTTTAAGCACAATTTTGAAAACAGGGCCCGGTTTGTCAAAACACGACACACAATTAGCACAACCCTACACCAAAGTAGCACAACACTTCAGATCATTAGCAAAAATGGAACACTTTTGTCAAAACTATACACCACTTCATAAAAATATTTTGTTACCATACGAAACACACACATCTCATATGACTTCAATCTTTTGGAACCAGTTACACACTGTTGTTGCTAACCTAAAACACTTTCAGCAAGTCTAATTGTCAGTGATTAGAGTGCTGTAAATGAATTACAGAGAGAAAGTGCAACTATACAAACACTACACAAGACCAATGCTGCAGATTGAGGAAAACATCATGTATTTCTCTCCATATACCCAAATCAGTCAACATGGAGAATCACAAAACATGTCCCAGTTCTCATGCTACTACAGTAGTGTGCATAACGCTGTTAGCTCAGCAAACAGACAAACATAAAATACTGTATCCAGTACAGGTTACAATTACAGTAAACAACAACATAGAAAATAATCTGAAAAAAACTGACAATATTGTACAAAAAAAATACAGTAAACATACTATACATTATCTCTTCGCCTTGCTGGATCTGGCCAGAGAATTTCATCAACATCACAAGCAATATCATCATAAGCAAGACAACGCGGGAAGAACCGTCTTGAATGTCGAATCCATCCTTGCACAGCTGCGGCGTCGACTTGGTCACAGGCGTCCTCCGTGGCCTGAATGAGGGGTACCTGAGCCTGGGGCTGGAGATCGTAAACCTCCATGGCCTGAATGAGGGGTACCTGAGCCTGGGGCTGGAGATCGTAAACCTCCATGGCCTGAATGAGGGGTACCTGAGCCTGGGGCTGGAGATCGTAAACCTCCATGGCCTGAATGAGGGGTACCTGAGCCTGGGGCTGGAGATCGTAAACCTCCGTGGCCTGAATGAGGGGTACCTGAGCCTGGGGCTGGAGATCGTAAGCCTCCGTGGCCTGAATGAGGGGTACCTGAGCCTGGGGCTGGAGATCGTAAACCTCCATGGCCTGAATGAGGGGTACCTGAGCCTGGGGCTGGAGATCGTAAGCCTCCGTGGCCTGAATGAGGGGTACCTGAGCCTGGGGCTGGAGATCGTAAACCTCAATGGCCTGAATGAGGGGTACCTGAGCCTGGGGCTGGAGATCGTAAACCTTCCACCGCCATGCAGAGAAAAACTATTCAATAGGGTTTAGAAACGGAGAGTATGGTGGAAGGTATAGTACTGTCAACTGTGGAGGGTGTTGAAACCAGTTCTGGACCAAAGCAGAGCGGTGGAATGACACATTGTCCCAGATGACCGTGTATTGCATCTGGTGCATTTCATTACCTGCTGTGACGATGTGGTGCAATCGGGCCAAACATGCGAGAATGTGAGGTGTGTTGTAAGGGCCAATTTTGGCATGACGGAGGACAACCCCATGCTGTGAAATGGCAGCGCAAAGGGTGATGTTACCCCCGCAGCGCAAAGGGTGATGTTACCCCCACGTTGCCCTGGGACATTGATTATAGCCTTGTGGCCAATGATATTTCTGCCTCTCCTTCTTGCTTTTGTGAGTTTGAACCCTGCCTCATCATTATATATGAATTCATGCAGGATTTCCTCAGCATCCATCTGCAAAACTCCCTGAAATACAGTGAAAGACAAGATTGTGTAGTTCAGGATAGGTCTAGTATACAGTCAATGTAAAAAAAGTAATGTGTGCAGTATGCAACATCAGTGCTAAAGTGAACAATACAAACCTCCACATACTCATGCCGCAGCCGTTTGACCCTCTGAATTTCGCTCAAAAGGCACTCGATAAAGTTGTTTCATTTGAACCTGATGTCTTTTCAGGATGCGTGCCAGTATTGACTGAGAGACCTGATGGGCATTACTGAAAATGGCATGTTCACCGATAATGTTGGCTTGTAGTTCTCTGAGCCTGATAGCATTATTGGCCAAAATCATGTTTATTATCTCGCTCTCTTGTTCTTGCGTGAATATAGGCCCCCTTCCTCCTTGTCGTTCCCGACCCTCAATCCTATGTACAGAATAATACATGTAACTTACTGTACAATGTCACAGGACGGGGTATCACAAGTGCTGATATGGTAAATACAATAAGCAGCTGATTACTGTAACTGTAGACAGATCTTCTACCTGTTTTCCTGTCAAAGTCCTTATGACAGATGCCACTGTATATCTGCTAAGATTTGGCTGAACTCTCAGTCCAGCCTCCCTCAGCGTCAATCCGTGGTTCACAACATGGTCCACAAGTGTTGCACGAATGTCATTTGATAAGTTTGGTTCTCTTCTTCTTTGTGCACGTTCTCCTCCTGCTTCAGGTCTTCCTCGACCTCTGGCTCGGCCTCTGCATCTTCCTCTACCTCCTCCTCAGTGTACTCCTCCTCTCACCCTCACTCTTCTTCTGACTCCTTCCATTTTGGTTAAACCTGATTGGTGTGTCTACAATTTAGCAGTCATGTGTTTGTGCACCTGATGGCTGTGTTTAACACGGCTCATAGGTGTGGTAATATGACAGTCAGTGCTTTGGAATTGCAAGGAAGTGACATCATGATATACTTCTGTGTGTGTTAAGTGTGTTTAGTGTTTTGCAAATTACTGTGTGTAATGTTTTGCGAATAGTGCGAAGCTGACAATGTGCTTACAGTTGTGAAAATCTAGTCTTGTGTTTTGCTCCTTGAGTTAGTTCAATTTTAAATTAAATTTTAGAGTGTAAGCAATCGTAAAAAACTGTAAAGAGAGTGAGAGAGATGGAGACACAGAGAGGGAGAGGGGGAGAGAGAGAGAAACACATGCCCATTCTGCAGGAGCTAGTGACTCACAGTCAGAGAAGAAGAGAGGGCTGATGGAGAAGGGGAAAGGAGAGAGAAAAAGAGAAAGAAAGAAAGACAAATAGAATTAGAGAGGTAGAGTGAATAAGAGACAGGAGAGAGAGTGGGAAGTACATTGAGGTGAGTTGGTGTTTACTTGCATCCATGCCATGGTGTTTTGGGGAGGAAGAACAGGGGTCTCCAATAAAGACAGCTGAAATATTTATCCCTCTCTTGCAGCAGGGTGGATGAGGCGGAGGTGGAGAGGCGGAGGGAAGGAGTGCGATGGCTCAGCACACACACCCACTCCCACTGGCCCCCACACCAAGCCTGCAGAGAGCACTGAAAAATTCATGGCAAGAGTCAATTAAAGCTGCAACAAAAATATAGAGGGGTTTCTCTTTCTTTCTCTGCCCGTCCTGTATATCTTATTGTCTGTTCTTTATGGCTGTGTGGGGCTGGTAGTTGAAGCGATAAGGGAAAGGGGGAGAGAGGGAGTGGGAGAAGGAGAGGAAAGGAGTAGACAAATAAACGGTGGGTGGTGGGTGGACTTAAAGACTCACTGAGGTGGAAAGGAGTTATTTGGACAAAAGTTTTGTCCAATCAGAGTGGCCTATGTCTCTGTCAAATAAAATAAAATAAATCAAATCACATTTTATTTGTCACATGCTTCCTAAACACGAGATGTACGAAAAATAGAAAAATAATAACACAAGGTATAAATACACAATGAGTAATGATAACTTGGCTATATACACAGGGTACCAGTACTGAGTTGATGTGCAGTGGCACAAGGTATATGAAGTATATATGCACATATAGGTGTGGGGGTAAAGTGACAAAACGTTTGTCCAAATATCTTCCTCAGTGAGTCTTTAAGTCCACCCACCGTTCATTCGTCTCCTCAATCCTCTCCTCCTCCCACTCCCTCTCTCCACCTTTCTCTCTCCAACTACCACCCCCACAGAATAGATGAAAAATGAATAAATAAAAAAGTAAGTGACTAGGCAACAGGATAGATAATAAACAGTAGCAGAAGCGTACGTGATGAGTCAAAAGAGTTAGTGCAAAAGGGGTTGAATGCAGATAGCCATGGTGGTTAACTATTTAGCAATCTTATGGCTGTTCAGGGTCCAGTTGGTTCTAGACTTGGTGGATCGGTACCGCTTGCCGTTCATCAACAGAGAAAACAGACTAGGACTAGAATGTCTGGAGTCTTTGACAATTTATATGGCCTTCTCCCGACACCGCCTGGTATAGAGGTCCTGGATGGCAGGGAGCTTAGCCCCAGTGATGTACTGGGCCATACACAATACGCATTGCAGTCGGATGCCAAGCAGTTGCCATACCAGACGGTGATGCAGCCAGTCAAGATGCTCTCAATGGTACAGCTGTAGAACTTTTTGAGGATCTGAGGGCCTGTGCCAAATCTTTTTAGCTTCCTGGTGGGGAAGAGGCGTTGTCAAGACTTCTTCAAGACTGTGTTGGTGTGTGTGGACCATGTTAATTCCTTAGTGATGTGTACACCGAGAAACATAAAGCTCTCGCCACTACAGCCGCGTCAATGTGGATGGGGCAGTGCTTGGCCCTCTGTTTCCTGTAGTCCACGATCAGCTCCATTGTCTTGCTGACGTTGAGGGAGAGGTTGTTGTCCTGGCAACACACTGTCAGGTCACTGACCTCCTCCTTATAGCCTGTGTCATAATCATTGGTGATCAGGACTATACCACCATCGTGCCATCAGCCAACTTAATTATGGTGTTGGAGTTGTGTGAGGCCACGCAGTCGTGGGTGAACAGGGAGTACAGGAGGACAAAGTTGCAGAGGGAGGTGTTCAGTCCCAGGGTCCTGAGCTTAGTGACGAGCTTGGACGGCGCTACGGTGTTGAACGCTGAGCTGTAGTCCATTAACAACATTTTCACACAGGTGTTCCTCTTGTCCAGGTGGAGTGCAACAGAGATTGCGTCCTGAGGCTGCTTTTAGAGGACACTTCTCATGACCTGTGATGTATTTCACTGGCAAGATAGACTGAGAGAATGACCTGAGAGTAAACGAGTGAGATGATGATGAAGAAGAAAAATCAGCGAAGAAAGAACTGAGACGAAAGTGTGTGTGGAAAAAGAGACTGAAGGGGCAGAGAGCGAGAAAGAGAGAGAGCAAGAAAGAAAGAGCAGAGAAACAAGTTAACTTAAGAAAACAATGGTGGAGAGTGGTAGAGGGATGTGTTGTGTGAAGGTCTTGGTTTCTGTGTGCTAAGATGGAGGGGGGTGTGGTGCGGAGACCTGTTTTGCATGGATATACATACCCAGACAGATTGTTTATTAATGCCCTACCTCTCTCCTGGCGGTGATGGTGTACTGTGGTGTGTGGCGGGCGGCAGCAGCCTTAGACCCTGGCAGCCCCCTGACCCCTTGACCCCACCCGCCATGCAGCTTATCAAAGCTGCAGACACAGTATACACATGCATACACTATACGGCCAAAGGTATGTGGACGTTCCAAAATCATGGGCATTAATATAGAATTGGTCCCCCGCTTTGCAGCTATAACACTCTTCTGGGAAGGCTTTCCACTAGATGTTGGAACCTTGCTGCCGGGACTTGCCTTAATTCAGCCACAAGAGCATTAGTGAGGTCGAACACCGATGTTGGGCGGTTAGGTCTGGCTCGCAATGCTTTGTTCCAATTCATCCCAAAAGTCTTCGGTGGGGTTGAGGTCAGGGCTCTGTGCAGGCCAGTTGTGTTCTTCCACACCGATCTCAACAAATAATTTCTGTATGGACCTCACTTTCTGCATGGGGGAATTGTCATGCTGAAACAGGTAAGGGCCTTCACCAAATTGTTGCCACAAAGTTAGAAGCACAGAATTGTCTAGAATGTAATTGTATGCTGTAGCGTTAAGATTTCGCTTCTCTCGAACCATGAAAATCAACACCAAAACATTATTCCTCCTCCACCAATTTTTACATTTGGTGGCCTACCACTTTGCGGCTGAGCCGTTGTTGCTCCTAGATGTTTCCACTTCACAATAACAGCACTTACAATTGACCGGGGCAGCTCTAGCAGGGCAGACATTTCACAGCCTGACATGTTGCAACGTTGAAAGTCACTGAGCTCTTCAGTAAGGCCATTCTACTGCCAATGTTTGTCTATGGAGATTGCATGGTTGTGTGCTCAATTTTAAACACATGTGAGCAACGGGTTTGGCTGAAATGGCCGAATCCACTAATTGAAATGGGTGTCAACATACTTTTGGCCATGTAGTGCACGTACACACACAGACACACAGACACACACAGATTCATATACACACACATCCATATGCACTTACTCGGCTCATGATACACTCCTAATACACTCCCCCTCCCCCACACACACAAACACAGACACGACCCACAACCACACACACACACCATGGCTTTATCTCCGCCATCAATTTCCCTCTGCATATGGCTGAAGCTGCTTATGCATGTGCTCCTCAGCTGTACTTTATCAAAGGGCCTGTCCTGGGCTCCCAGCCATGCATTATTAAACACACCCAATCAGTGGGATCGGCAGTAGGCAGCAGGCAGGCAGGTACAGTATAGTACACCACAGCACCAAAGCAGCCCAGGGGCTGCTGGAATCACTCTCATCCACACTCTAAGCCTCATCATTGACCGTGGCTCAATAGAGCAAACGTGCCCTGTCACTCAATGTGTGCTGCCACTAGAATGGTTTAAATGTGAAGAGTCAAGTGTTAAACTGGTTTGGAGGAGGTTCTGTTTGGTGTAGGAGTGTCATCTATTCAGATGTCTAGAAATTAACATATCATGCAGTTATAGGATGTGCTGTGGGGTATGTGTGTGTTAGGTATATACATAGTTACGTTACATTACCCAACACTCTACAGTCCCCCCTGCCCTCCCTTAGCAGGTGCAAAAGTTCAGTCAAGATAACCATCTGCCATCCCACCCCTGGTCCCTCTCCTCACTCCCTTCCCACCCCTCCCTCCATCTGACAGAAATCTGGAACACTTACAGCCTTAGGGCAGGAAGTCTCGCCCAATAGTACAGCTGTGTGTTACTCAGTGGCGGTCGGTGCCATTTAACATGAGGGAGGATGCTATATTTTTTCAGGAGCATGGCCCTATTTCTATTGTACCATATTGGATGTCATTCATATTCCATTCGACCCAGCTCAATGTAACATCAATAGGTTTCGGCTACTACGAATTTACCCATACACCCATCATGAGGTTGCTACAACCAGTGGCACATTCAATACCGACTTGCACACTCTTGCCTGCATCTAGCTGATCTAGGGTGTTATCATCAGTCCAACAGTTCCAAACGAGAATTTCTAATGGACAAATTCTGGGATGTTTATCCTAGTTTTCGTTCCATTTGCTTTTTTCATCAGAATCGGTAGAATTAATAAAGCCCTGATCACACGTAAAAACAATTAACTTTCATAGCAGCCATATTGTATTCCTTCTCGCATCTATGAGCTTTCCTCTTCTCACATTTTCCCTTTCCTTGTGGACTTCAATGCACAACACATTAGCAATATTTGACCAGGCAAAGAAAAACAAAATCCAAGCCAAAACATATCATAACCACTACACGCATCCTACATTGTTGTCACCAGCTAAAGTAACGTCATGGTCAACATAGTTAATAGTACTAAGGTATTAGTAAACCCGCTACAATCATGCAGTACAGTGTACAGTCAATAAACAGTTTAGCAGTTACACCGTTGGGCCCAAGTGGCAATACATTTGTAAAACCAAAAGCTTACCTTGATTGTCATAGTCAGCTAGTGAACATAGCATCCCCCTCATTAAGCCGGGTGTTTGAGTAGGCTAAACTAACTAGCTGCATTTTCTAGCTAAGTAAGTAAGACAAAATTGGAGTACCTCCTCCGGAAGTTGTCATAATTACTGTGTAAGTCTATAGAATGGGGTTAGAACCATGAGCCTCCGAGGTTTTGTACTGAAGTCAATATACCCATTAACTGTCCTCCGGCTACACCATGGTACTACCCTACAGAGTGCAATTGAGGCTACTGTAGACCTTCATTGCATTGTTTTAATCAATTATTTGGTGACGTGAATATATTAAGTATTGTTTTAAATAAAAATGATTTTTATTTACGTTTCACTATTTTTATTTTATGAAATTCACTGTGGAAGATGGTCCTCCCCTTCCTCCTCTGAGGAGCCTCTACTGATGTTAGAGTCTGACTTCACCCATCCAAACAAGCACATGTCGGGCCAGGTCCAGGGTAGAGAGCCTTGTATAATTGGAACTGTGCAACAATTCCTTTAATTTAATTTTGACAGATTTGTGTATCTTTAAAAAATATATATATATCGATTACGGGGTTTGCGGTATTATTTTGTAATAAATTAGAACTGTTTTAACAGTCATTTTAATACTGGTTTAATTGTAATACAGAGTTTTATTCAGAAATCAGTTCCCCTTGCTTTTCTAGTAAGATACCCTTCAGTTTCCTAGGTCGCATAGACATGAATATAGCTAGCTATAGGCCTACCTCTTTGACCTCCCAAGACAATGCCCTTATGTTCCTTGTCCTCACAGACACATTTCTCCAACAACTTTTGATTTGTTTTCCAGTGTTATAGGTGACTTGCGTTAATATTTAGGGGTACTCGCAGTAGCTGTTGGGATACCAATGAGCTAATATTGTCAGCGTCCAATTTTGACCTCTACAGTGTGAACAGTGGAGGGGGTGGCAGCAAGAAGGGGTGGGGGGCACTCTGTATCAGTCATCAAGGTGACCTCTGTGTGGGAAGGTGCGTCCGGCTGCGGGTGACCGCTGCGCTCTCCAGCGAGGCCACTCTGTGTGTCCGTCGCACCTTGGATCGCGCCTCTGACCGCCGCAGAGCCCGTGGCCTTTGCAAATGAGGAGCAGGGATGCGGCAGACAAAATGCATGAGGAGGGAGGAACTGAAAGACAGGGGAGATGCAGAGATGGAGGGGAGAGGAGAACGTAAGCCGACACAGGCTGCTAAAACGCTGTCATGTTCAAGAATGAGATGTGGACATTTTGTAGTGTTTATCCCCAAACTGCAACCCCATATCTCGATATATTCAGGGTTACAACCCCCGGAGAGCAACAACTTTTGTTAGAGATTCAAAGACAGAACATGGAACTGGGAAGTTGATAGGTATTAAACGCATCCTTTATGGAAGGCTTGTTTCCTGTTTTCTGATGCACTACTTTAGATTGGCCTCAAGTAAACACATTAATAAGGATTCAGGGAGCTTTGGGATGTGTCTGTGTTTGGCTAGCTGGGTTGCTGTGGGGCACAGCGTCTATGACCTGTGGGATCCTGTCAGAATGTGTTCTTCTTGGCGTTTGAGACTCCCATTAGGAAGCCCCATGGCAGATGTGTGGAGTGGTGCCAGGCCTGGATCCCTCGGTCTCTGGGGTGATGCTGGCCAACTTTCCTACCTCTAGTACGAGCAAAATGCCAGCACCACCAACCCCCAACTCCTGTATCGAGAACTACAGGAAAGTAGCTCCCCAAATGATATTAGCTAATATTTATATTAATATATTAACTAATTCCTCCTAAGTTCATTTGGGCTTGCCTACGTTGATGATGTTGATAATGTTTCTTTAAAGTTGTTGTCAAAGTTGCTCACGGTATACGTAATATCAGTTGCCCACATGTATTTTTATATACAAAGGAATACATGGCGATATGGGCATATTCAGTTGAGGGGTTTGGGCTGATGATCACTACTGTTTGCTGCTGAACATGTCGAAATAAGATTTTGTCTGTGTGCAGTCTTTCCCCTAAAACATAAGCTTATAGCCAATAACATTGTAGGTCCAAATCAAACGAGTCAATTGGGTTTCCAACGCAGTCAAAGCTTTCTTAGAGCTGTGACACACAGTCCGATGCAGATCCATTGAGTCTGGCGGTCATTGACATTTTTCCATGTACATTTGAGTCATTTAAACAGACTCTCTTATCCAGAGTGACTTACAGTAGTGAGTGCATCATTTCATTATTTTTTTAAACTTTTTTTATCATTGCCTTTTATCTCCACAGCCACTCTTTATCTCCTCCCATCTCGGCTGACAATGAATGTTTTCCCCTGATGACTCCTAAATGACCCATGACCACTCGTCATATTTGCTTAACACTGAGCCCTAATGGAAACGCGGCTGATCTCTGTTGCAGCCGGACTGTGCAGCCAGGGGAGAAACTCCATTACCAGCAACCAGCGACATCTTTAAAGCAGTGACCTCTAATACAGCTGCACTTCACCACTCTGCATGGGAAACAAGATGGCCACCATGACAGTGGGGTATGTAAAAGGCCTGCTTGGTAAAAGGGAATGTGTTAACCTCTGAACTGAACTACTACACCTTAGCCATTAGTATAAGGGTATTATTAGGGTCTAGGGTAACCTGAGGACATAACAACAGTAAAATGTGTCCAGTGAAGGGGTCAGTTGGCGGATACAAGTAGCAGGCCCAACGATCAAAAATGTTTCTGCCAAAGTTCTGTGAAATCAGAGTTCTTCTAAAGACGATGGCGTCGGGTGCATTCTTCCCGATTTCCCAACATGCCATAACTCACCACCGAGGATATGTGCTTCCTGCTGAGGGTGTCGTGCTTTGAGGGTTTTTCAAACACAACCGTGTTTTAACTTATTAAAATACACTCTGTCAGCACATTTCAGAAATGATGGGCTAGATTAAGCGTCAACTTTGACCCACCTGTCAGGGAATACAAGCTTTTTTGTTGAGGGAGATTAATGCTCTGCTCTTACATTTTCTCAAGGCCCTCAGAATGTAAATCAGTGCCTAAGAGCAGTGTCACGGAGATTAGTCATTAGGTGAGGTGGAACATTGATTTTATATTTGGGTATGTACATTTGTTTTCTACCCTATTTGTACAGTGATACAGGCTTCATGTTTACAGGACTGCTTGGCCATCACAGAATTTTCTAGAAATTAAAGATTAGCTCACTTTTTTGGAAAGTTGTGTGGAAGAAATCAAACTTCCACTTTGACATTGTCACGCCCTGACCTTAGAGATCCTTATTTATTCTCTATGTTTGGTTAGGTCAGGGTGTGACTCGGGTGGGAGAATCTATGTTTTCTATTTCTTTGTTGTTTTTGCCTAGTGTGATTCCCAATCAGAGGCAGCTGTCTATCGTTGTCTCTGATTGGGGATCATATATAAGTTGTGATTTTCCGTTTGGGTTTTGTGGGGTGTTATTTTCTGTTTAGCTGTTTTGTTGCCTGACAGAACTGTGCGTGTTTGTTTTTCCTACTTTGGTATTTTGTTGCGGTGTTTCAGTTTATTAAAAATCATGAACGTCTACCACGCTTCACCTTGGTCTCCTTCTTCAACCCACGAGAGTCGCTACAGACCCTCTTTCCGTATCCTAGTTTACAGGTATAGGCTTATTGCATAATCCCTGAATTACATTGAATATTACCTCTTGATGTTAGATTTGTAGTTTGTGAACCTGAAAAGCTTGTGTGCAAATATGCATCATTGAGTAATCTGTTTCTTTGGCGGCTGAAAAGCAGTTTTCTCCAACACACTTCCACTTCATCAAGCAGATTTTCATTACTTTATAAAAGTGTATTTTCTTACCATGTGTGGGCTTTGCTTGCTAGATGCTTACCTGTTTCCAAAATACACAGACAATTAAACCAAATGTAAAATTCAAGGCAAAATAATTATTAAAGCTGCAAAAGAAACAACTGCCAAAAGCAGAGAGATTATAAAACATGGAACAAGAAACACTTTTGTTTACAGGTTATGTGTATCGGTGCTGAAAGACTTTCCCTCTGAATCTTAACAACAACCACTGGTGGGTTTGGAGGTCAGAGGTCACGTGGTAGGGTCAAGAGGTCATGACCCAGACCTTGCTCATGTCCCTTCCTTCCCACGAACCCACCCCTGTGTTACTCCCTTGATCAAGCAAACAGAAATCAATGGAGCCAAAGGAGGTATCCATGATCCGACCTCCCGGCTCCTCTTCCTTAACATCCCTGAGTAAATGGCTGGAAGGCATGAAGCAACAGCAGGCCTCTCTGAAGCTGTCCACCGGTTTAAGGAATCAACAGAAACCTGGAGGGGAGGGCAGGAGGGGGAAGACGAGGGATGTTTGGACGAGCTCAGGCTACACTGTTATACCTCTAGCTCAGCTCCAATTGATCCACTCACCTTGCTATAGTCCATATATTAATGTCTTAGTGCTCTCTCTTTTTTCTCTCCTCTCTCTGCTGGTTTCTGTGTAGGACCAGCTTGTTTGTGAACTACAATTTTCCATTTTTGCAAACAGAGCAACCAAGTGCCTTGTATAATACTCTGGAAAATGTAACATTTCTCTAAATGGTAAAGTCAGTTTCCACCTTGATGTAGCAGGTGTACAGGAGCTTGATTAATGCCGCGGGGGGGGGGGGGGAAACCTGTTACAAGACACGTCGTTAGAGCCCCTCAGCACTTCCGTTTAGCCCTCCGCGGTCTGCGTCGCTTGGGTGCACAGCAGGACGAATCGAGGGCTTGTTTTGACTGCGCTGCCTCCATACATCCCTCAGAAGTCGCTGTGCATTTGTCAGATCAGGGAAGCAGATAGCGCTGCCGCACTCTGCCGAGGCGTGTCAGATATTTGCTCATCGTGCCCGAGTGCCCTGTGGCACTGTCAAGTGAAATTAGAAAAAATTAAGACGTTCATCTGAAGGACAACCAATGGGAGCCCAAAGACAGCCAGGAGTGAGTGAGTGAGTTGACGTATGGTGCTGCCATTTGCAGTATCCATTCGAGTGCGTTCATTCATGAGTGTAAGTGTGGTTTCATAGACGTGCGAACGTCACTTTCTCACCTCTGTGACAGTGGGAATAGACAGTGTGATGATCGGCGTGCTGCTTCTCGCTAAGTTAGATTAGCTATGATAATATGATAACAGTAATTGTGCCTGTCATAATTGTTCAATCACAGAGACTATCCCCAGGGCCTCTGCGGTAACAGCCCGGCTCCCATTAACGTACAACCATTTATTATTATGGCAAAGAGATTGGGCTAATTCTCCCGGATTACGGCTGGCACTGTTCCTCCCATGTCTTATTTTGTGCACCTATCATATCATTGTTAAACTGACATGTAAATGTGTTTGCCTTGTTCTCGTAGTAAGTTTATTCAACTGGTTGCGTAATCCCTGTGTAATCCATGGACATACATATTGTGATGTCATTTAGGTTAGTGTATGCAAATCTTAATGAACATACATAAAAGCAAGATAATCAAACCAGACAAGCCACTTAGTTAATAGTAATCAGAACAGAGCCAGACAAGTCAAGGGTCTTGTGAATGTTAATTTACTAGATCAGAGCGCAGTAAACATCTCTCTGTTCTCGGCACTTCTCGGCACTCACTGTCCCCCAATGAAAAACAATGAGGGAGAGAGAAAGGGAGGGAGGAGAGCGAGGGAGAGGAAGTGAAATAAGGGCAGATGTAGGAAGTGATGGGGAGAGAGAGAGAAATAGGAGGAGAGAGCCACCAATGACAAGACCACCTCACAGCTGAATTTACTGTCAGATTTTTCCCAGAGAATCCAGCCTGAAAACCCCTATAGCCGTTCTGGTAGAAAAAAAACAGGGGGAAAAAAGAAAAAAAAAACAGCTGAGGGTGTAAATAATTCATGCAGACAATATGACTTTTTTATGTAAATTCAGCACATTAACCCTCTATTATAATGATGGACGACAGATATGGGGTGATGTTTCCTTGGTAAGAGCTAATGGATGACCATCATAAATTCACTGCACATTTTATTGTGTTGCCGGGAAAATTGTGCCTGCAGGCAACGTTGTTTACTTTTATGTCGAAAAAAAATCCTGCCGTCTTCAAAAGGGGAAGAAAGAAAGAGAAAATAATGGGGCCCACACAGACTGGCTTGTTCTGCACCTTTTGCCACATTTGGAGCAAACGGTCCCCCGACTGTGTGTGTGGAGTGTGTGGTGTGTGTGCTTCCTCGCCCTCCTCTTCCTCCTCTTCATCCCTCTCTACCTCAGTGCACAGCAGGACTTCCTACCACCATTAGCCACATTATACTCCTCTACCTCCCTCTGATTAGAAACGACACTTTCCCTCCCTCCGTCACCTCTTCCTTACTTTTTGGGGGGTGAAGGGGGTGTTAGGAAAGTGTAGATATCTAGCTTCATTTACTGAGATCTTCATTATCTGTGAACAGGAAAAGAGCCCGTGTGTAGTGGTCAATGTTTCTCGGTCTTGGTATGGCACTTGGCATCATTGACACAACACGAAGAGAGTTTTGAAAATTTGTATGCAAGAAAATAATCAAAAAGGGTCATTGATATTAGTTAATCAACTGTTTTGTGATATAGTGAAAATAATTCTCACTTGATTACAATTTCACCAGACACTTTATAGTAACTTCTTATTGATATAAGGGTTGGATATAGAGGCACAATCAGCCACTGGTTAGTCAGTCTATCATTCTCCTGTCTGCCTGTGGCCTTCCCTCAGGCCATACTGACGTATTGTATCTCTCTCCCTCCTTCTCCTCCAACCCTCCTCTCCTCTCCTCCAGGTCCCCCCCCCATCTCTGATTTATCTTTTAACATGAGCTCCCTAATTAACAGTAAAACTATCTGTCTCCAGTGCCGTGTTTCAGCAACGTTTCAGGATTTTTAGCATCAGCCGAGGCATCTTTCGCTAAACCTCAAGGGGCCTGATGAAGGACCGGGCTTGGTTCAAACACATGAGTGACAGCAAAGACAAGAAGAAGAATTCACACCTTATCCAGATTTAACGTAGATTTCAAAACCCATAGACTAGGTCCAATGGGTAAAGAAATGCTTCAACAAAAGAGCTATGAATAGATAGACTAGTCAGTGCTGTGTTGGTACATTTAAAGGGAATATGTAGAGGGAATATTGCATGGTAATATAATTATCCACTTGTCTAATTGTTGTCAACATCACTCAAGTTAAAATGCCACTGTGGTGGTTCTGTTGTGTATCCAGTCTATCAGCAAGTCCTTGTGTTTCAAAGGGAGAGGCCAGACTATGCACGCACACACACACACACACACACACACACACACACACACACACACACACACACACACACACACACACACACACACACACACACACACACACACAGTGGTAGTGATGTAGAGGGGGAGCAGATGGTGGGAGCCAGCTGTTCCTCACCAGTATGGCAGTGGGCACCTGGCGGTGCTCCAGCGGACACGCCGGTGCATCACACACATACACACACAGAATATAATCTACCATTCCAGTGTTTTACTTGCTATATTGTATTTACTTCGCCACCATGGCCTTTTTTTTTTGCCTTTTACCTCCCTTATCTCACCTCACCTCATTTGCTCACATTGTATATAGACTTATTTTTCTACTTTATTATTGACTGTATGTTTGTTTTACTCCATGTGTAACTCTGTGTTGTTGTATGTGTCGAACTGCTTTGCTTTATCTTGGCCAGGTCGCAATTGTAAATAAGAACTTGTTCTCAACTTGTCTACCTGGTTAAATAAAGGTGAAATAAAATAATTAAAATATACAGCGTCAGTGAGCGCGCACACACACACACACACACACCACTCTCATACCACTCACACACCACTCCCTCATATGCACACAGACACACCACTCACAATACACACATACACACACACACAAACATCCATCAATCACATCACACACACACACACACACACATCTGGGAAACCCCAGCTGATCAAGCTTCCATGCTGGGGATGTATTGCTTCTCTCATCCCCCCAAAGACACATCACCACCGCCCATGGAGAACCCCCTGGCATGGATTACATACCTACGCTGGACTGCAGAGACCCAGGGACCAGAGACCCCAGCTAACTAGCTCAGATAGCATAGTGAGACCCAGGTGGGTGGTAAGGCTCACTGTACAGTTGCGTTGATGTACCCACGTGAGTCTGAGCTCACCTCTCCCAGCTCTCCCAGGGTAAGCTAAATGGCTTGGCTAAGTGGTTAAAGCAGGAACCATGTATGTTGCCCTGGATAAGGTTGCCTGCGAAACATATTGATGATAATTACCAGCACAGCTGTCTGGTGCCATGTGCTGTAGTAGGTCTTGCCTTGGTGCCGGGTCCTCCGAGAGTTGCACCACTATACGTTGCTAATTTCTCAATTTGTCCGGTGCTTTTTTCTTCGTTTTACGCCGGTTAACCTTGCTCCGTCGGCAGACGGCTATTGTTTATTTTATTTAACCTTTATTTAACTAGGAAAGTCAGCTAAGAACAAATTCATATTTACAATGGCGGCCTACCATAAGGCAAAAGACCTTCTGTGGGGGTGGGGGCCGGGATGTTTTTTTTTTTATGTTAATGTAATGTAATGTTTTACATGCTAATATACAGTATAACCGCACGTTCCGACCGCCTTGTCAAATCTAGGCCAGTTGACAATTCTCCTCGATGAGTGGCAGAGAGACTCGTTCTCAGCAGATGTAGATTTAAAAACAATTAATTGATATCAAACGTAAGTAAACAATACTGTACACGGAGCCCATCCCCACCAGGGACGTTCTTATAATAACATGTACATAAGAGGTCGGGTGAATTAATAAAATGTTTTGTTTAAATGGCGAATGAACAATTCTCTCTAGGTATTTTAGCGAGTCGATTATGTCGGTTGTTGTTGCCAGAAGTGCCGTCCTGTGCCTGTGGCAAAGCAGGCAGCACTCTGTGCAGAGGAGGCCCACCTTGAAGGCCGAAGGCTGTCTACAGGGACCTCTTCTCCATTGCAGTAGCTGGGGGATAACCAACAACCAAAGCAGTGGTGGTGATGCTTGGCCTTCCTTTCCCCCCCTTTGCGGGCACTTTGAGGCTGTTTATCTAGAATAGAATAACAAGTTGTTTTATTCATGTTGGCGATGCCGAGTCCCGGTGCCCTCCTGAGACTCCTGCAGAGACGGGGTTCCAGGGCAGTTGTTGGGTATTAGAGAAAAAGGATACAGTCACTTTTGTGTTCGGGTGCCCCACAGCACTGATGGAACACAAACGCACACAGTAGCACACTGAGGAGTCCCTCTGGTTTCAGGGGGCGGTTCGTTTGGGATAAATATTGAGGCCAATTAGGGCCCTTCTCTGTGATGTTGTGGGATGGTTGTGGGATGTCGTCTGTCCGACGCTGGGGGACTGTACTGTAGATAGTATGTCCAGGGGAGAGGAGAGGGGGTTGGCTGTGGGTCAGAGCTGTAAAAGAAACAGATTTGGAACTGCAGGGATATTCATAAGAGGCTGAATGCCGTCAGGTCTACACTCTGAGACTGAGTCTGTCCTAATATGGACACCGTACATTTGAAAAATTGTACTCATTGCCTTGCTGAATAGTTATTCTACCGCAGTGTCATAGATTTGGGTTGAATTCATGTCTAAACGCTTAAGAAATAAACTCCTAACCTTCTCGTGTCAAACAATACCATACATGAGTTTGAGGTATTGTGCATGTAGTATGAGTTCATTACTATGTTTTTACTATGGTAATCAATGTATTTTGCAACCTCTCTGAAGGTACTCAAATTATTATATATATATTTTTTAAATCTACCAGATATATCTTCTCATCCCTTACAGAGGAATCGGTAGTATGTAGCTTTGATATGATAAGCCAGTGGGAAAGACTCGGGGCCCGATTCAATCTGATCTGCTTTAGCCGACATCCACATAGTGGTTGTTTTGTCGGAGGTGGAACTGCGTTAGAGCTGCCAAATCCACAAGCGCACCTGGCATTATACGTACAGTGCCTTGCAAAAGTATTCACCTCCCTTGGCATTTTTTCTATTTTGTTGCATTACAACCTGTAATTTAAATTGATTTGTATTTTTATTTTATGTAATTGACATGGGCAAAATAGTCCAAAATGGTGAAGTGAAGTGAAAAAAATAACTTGTTTCAAAAAATTATTACAAAAAATAAAAAAGTGAAAAGTGGATTCACCCCCTTTGCTATGAAGCCCCTAAATAAGATCTGGTGCAACCAATTACCTTCAGAAGTCACATAATTAATTAAATTAAGTCCACCTGTGTGCAATCTAAGTGTCACATGATCTATCACATGATCTCAGTGATCTCTTCTGAAAGGCTCCAGAGTCTGCAACACCACTAAGCAAGGGTCACCACCAAGCAAGCGGCACCATGAAGACCAAGGAGCAC